>NW_006408523.1:25347359-25398619 GCF_000296735.1 Chrysochloris asiatica | reverse complement strand
AATAGTCTCCTCCAACACCATAGCTTAAATGGTCTTCCTTATTCACTGTCCAGCTTTCGCTTGCATATAAGTTTATTGAAAACACCATGGCTTGGATCAGGCGCACTTTAGTCCTCAAGCTGACATCTTTGCTCTTCAACACTTTAAAAAGGTCTTGTGCAGCAGATTTGCCTAATGCTATATGTCTAGGGCATTAGTACAGGAAAAAGGGAAAGTTCTTAACATGGAAAATAAACTATACGCAGCATGGCCTGGAAGGGCAAGGAATATCAGAACCTTGAGAGACTGGGTTTTGAGATAGTAATAAAATTTCATCACAGGAAAATATATAGGGCATGGTCAAAGGAAGATGCATATATGTTTATCTTTTCATACTTCTTGGTCTGTGGGTGGTATCATCATTTTTGACCTTGGAACCAATTTAGGGGTGTGGGTTCCCTCTGCCACTTTAAGTGAATATAGCAGCACAGTTGCTAACTTTATATATTTTAAATTCTTCTCTAGACATTGGAAATATAAAACCAGATAAAAAAGACTCAATAATTTCATGGAATTTGGATTTCAGTGAGAGAGAGAAAAATATTAAGCAGAGAAGAATTTTAATACTCTGCTAACTTTTACAAAGGAAATCAACAAGAAGATATAATCGCAACTTATTTTTGTAGGAAAGGTTTACTTTCAATAGGCCGTCAGGGAAGGGCTCAATGAAATAATGACCTGCAGACTAACACCCGAAAATAAAAAGAACTCAACTGGACTACAGCAGTGAAAACAGCAGTTGAATTCTATGGAACAAAAAGTGCAATAAATCTGTGGTGCACATAATCATGGTGGGTTAGTGATGAGTAAAGAATAGAGAAGTTGAAGAACAAACTTATGAAAAAATCAGCAAGAAGAAGTAAAAATAATAGACAATTTTCTATATTTGTTTTACATGCATTTAACTTCTTCAAATTTAATTTCATAATATCTTGCAAATCTGCTATTTCAAAAATCATGATAATGGTCATTTTTCCCTAGGTTCTAACTCAAATAATCAACAGGTCCATGGCAAGTTTTACTGTCTTATAATTTGTGATAATGTGGAGTCCTGGTAAGGGATGCACTGGACTACTAACCACAAGGTTAAGTGGTTCAAACTTATCAGTTGCTCTTTGGAAGCCTCATACCTGATCGTTGATTCAACGGTACTTAACAACAACAATCTACAATATAAATTTTTCATAGGTATTTTGTGCTAGTTATGGATCAGATTCAAAGACAAAGTTTAAAATATCTCATCTTCATAAGACTCCTAAAAAGTCTTTGTGGCACAGTGGTCTAAGTGCTTGGATACTAACCACTAGATTTTCAGTTCAAACCCACCTAAAGAAGATGCTGACAGCTCCTGTAAAGATTCGCAGTCTCGGAAACTATGGCATTTTACTTGGACCTGAAGGGTCACTAAGGTGCCCTAGTGGTGCTGTAGGGAAAACACTGAATTGCTAACTGCGTGGATGGCAGTTCAAACCCACCAGCCAATCTGTAGGAGAAAGGTGGGACTTTCTGTTCCTGTAAAAATTTAAAGCCTTGGAAATCTTAAATGAGTGAGAATCAAGTCGTTGGCAATGGGTTTGAACTTGGTAATGGGTTCAGTGTGAGTCAGAGATGACATGATGACAGTGTTTTTGTTTTGTTTTAGTATCATCTCAGTTTTAGAGATGCTAATTGAAGAATTGATTTTAGAAAAATCCGCATGAGTCTTGTCTCTATGAAATGGAGGTTAAAGATATCACAAATGTCTGATTTTTCCAACATGCTATACCATCGCATAATCCTTGATATCCATCACCACCCATCTCCTCACTCATGTCCCAGGATTCTGCATCACACTGCAATGTCTCACAGAACTCACAACCATCAAAGGAAATAACTCACACGATTGTGGAGGCTGTTGTTGTTGTCAAGTGCTGTCGAGTCAGTTGACTCGGTTACCCTGTATAGGGTTTCTGAGGATCGAGAAGTGGCTAATGGGTTTGAACTGCCGACCTTACAGTTCAAACCAATATTTTGATCCAGTGCACTATCCTACAGCGTCGCACCAGGACTCCATCATTTTCATACCACATATATTTACAACAAGGCTAACAGGTAGGTATTATAAAAAAAATTTTTAAAGAGTCATTACAATTAACAAAATGATAACAGAAAACACTTACTATTCCCTCTTTCAAGACAACCATTAACAATTGGTGTATAGTTCTCCATCTATATCTGTATCTGAATCTTTATATCTTTTACATTCATCAATATTTATTATTAAGTGCTGTGGAGTCGTTTCTGACTCATAGTGATCCTGTATAGCATTTTTGCGGCTTCAAATCTTTGCAGGAGCAGAAAACATAATCTTTCTCCCATAGAGCTACTGATAGACATGAACTGCAGACTTCCAGGCTTGCATTCGTGTGTTTATCTTGCAGAGCCAGCTTGCCCCACTATCACTATTTAGATTAATATAATTTTGTTTTTATGACTCTGCTCTTTTTCTAGGAAATTGTCCTACTTGTTATACATTTCTGAGCTTCATTAACCTTAGTTTTGTGTTCTACTAATTTGTTACCATGCTGATAGGACGCTAACTCCCTTTCTAATTAATACACACACTGCTGTTATGTCTGTTACTTTTGGGGGTCATATGTTATAGAAATACTCTAAGCAATCTGAATGAAATTGAGTCATTGGGTACTTTATCAATTTTACTAAGATTTCTTAAATAATTCCATGCATTATAATTATGTAACTCCCACCACCATTGTTTTAAATTTTTGGTTGTTCTATATATTTAACAATATTTGTTGTGTCCTTTGTGGTGACTTTTAAAAGTTCACCAAACTCATGGAGGTGAAATCATATCTCCTTGTGATTTTAATCAAAATGTTGACCATCAATAGATTTATTTTCTACTTGTATCTTCTATTCTGGACTTCTGATGTGGTTCTGTGGATTAATACTGGACTGCAAACCACAAGGTCAGCAGTTTGAACATACCAGTTGCTTCTCAGAAACCTTACACAAGGTTACTATGACTTAATGGCACTTAACAACAACAACAATATTCTACTCATTTTAAATTTGCCATTTTTTTTCTATTGAATTCTTGGTGGTTTTCTCGCTGATTTGTAGAAATTTGTATATTTTGGTGTTTTTTAGGTGCCGTTGAATCCGTTCTGACTCATAGAGACCTATGTACAACAGAACCAAGCACTGATTGGTACTGCACCACCTTTACAACTGTTGTTATGTTTGAGCCCATTGTTGTTTTCACTGTGTCAATTCATCTATTTAGGCGTCTTTGTCTTTTTCACTGAACCCTCCACTTTACCAAACATGATGTCCTTCTCCAGAGACTAATCCCTCCTGACAACATGTCCCCAAAATGCGAGACAAAATCTCACCTTACTTGTTTCTAAGGAGCATTCTGGTCTACTTCTTCTAAGACACTCATTTGTTTTTCTGCCAAAGTACTTTCAATATTGTTCACCAACACCGTAATTCAAACTCATCCATGTTTTTACAATTTTCCTTACTCATTACCCAACTTTCATTGAAGCAATTGAAAATACCATTACTTGGGTCAGGTACACCTTAGTCCTCGAATTGGTATAGTTGCTCTTCAATGCTTTAAAAAGTTCTTGTGCAGCATATTTGCCTGATGCAATATGTCCTTTGATTTTTTGGCTGCTGCTTCCATGAGCATTGATTATAGATCCAAGTAAAATGAAATCATTGAAAGCTTCATTCTTTTCTCCATTTACAATGTTGACATTTATTGACCCAGTTGTGAGGATATTTTTCTTCTTCTTTACATTGAGTTGCAATCATACTGATCACATACTGATTGCTGCGTGGTCTTCAATCTTCATCAGTAAGTATTTTAAGTCCTCTTTGCTTCCAGCAAGTAGGTCATCTGTATATTGAAGTTGTTAATAAGTCTTCCTCCAATCCTGATCAAGACTGACATCTTCCTTATCAACAATCCCTGGCTCCTTTGCGTCTACCAATTCAAAGCCAGATCACCAAAATCCAGTCCAATCCCAGAGAATTGTCCACTTAGCAATACCTACAATAAAATTACCACCCTATCTAGTTTCTCTGTTACTGTATAGGTTGAAAAACTTAACTTGTTTGATCAAGAGATTATTTGGTTACTTTCTGTGGGAAGTCAAAAGCTGATAATTTATAGAAACTATTCTACATTTTGTTCCTATACACCAAAGAATAGGTGACCTTACATTTTCTTGCATTTTTCTAACTTCTTATCTTTGGGGTTAACTGATCAAAAAGGGGGAATTGAAGCACAGATATTAACATTCTCATGAAATCTGAACATTTTGGAACCAGGGAGGCTGGGTGAACCCCTGTGACTGTAGCCAATACATAACCTTTAGACTTTAAACCTGAAAAAAAATATATCCCCTGACATCTTTAAAATCAAGCAATAGTTTAGCTTAATTAGTAAAGAATGACTTCCTTGGCCATTGTGATCTTTTAACAACTGAAATCTATGACTAGATAGGAAATTAAAGAGGCAGTGAGTTTATATAAATGGAAGAGGAACAAATTGGAAGAGGAAAGATGATGGTTGTACAACTTGAATAATGTATTCAATGTTACTAAATTGTATATGTAGAAATTGTTGAACTGGTACATATTTTGCTTTGTCTAATCTCAACAACAGTAAAAATAAAAATGAATTATAAAAAGTACTATCATGGTGGTTGGAACAATGATTCAATTAAATTAATTAAACAGTAGATACTGGTTTTAGATGAAAAAGCGTTATCTAGTCTTTTTGCAATTAAAAGCCAATCAGTGGCAATGATTATGTTGTTGTTAACTTCTCCCTATTTTACCACAAATCTTGGGCCCCATGCCCTGGAGTTACTGAATCCAATTAACAAACACTCCAGATAAACAAAGATAGAGAAAAACCTTTATTCTTTGGAAGCCAACTAGGCTCATTTTCATTGATGCCCAATGACTACTTTTTACAAGCAATATTTATACTCATTCAGGCAATGTTGATTCATGCAGCATGCAATTGGGTCATAATCTTATCATTGTAACACTATAATTAATAAGGTGGTCAAAATGCTCCAATAAGTCAAAAGGGAGTGCATGATTAACTTTCAGACTGCCTGTTGGCCTAGACTGCTTGCCTCCTACTTATCAGAAGCTACAGAAACAGGGACTAGGCATATAGTGGAACTAGGTGACCATAAGCATTCTAACAATGGTTAAAGCATATATCTAAGAAACAAAGACAGGAAGGAGTGGTGTAGAAGATGTTTTGTGCAGTACTTAATTACATTTTGGAGTCCTGGTACGGCTTTGTGGATTAATGCACCAGAATGCAAAGCCATTTCAACTGCAAGGTCAGTGGTTCAAGCTCACCAACTGCTCCTTGGAAACCCTATACAGCGTCACTATGGGTCAGAACTGACTCGACAGGAACTTAACAACAACAACAACAATTACATTTACTTTTAACTAGGCCAAATATTCTTAAAATGGTTGCATGCATGTTCTCATCTCTCTTTGCTATATTTATAGGGAACATAAAAGCTAAACATTTTATCTGTAGTATTAAGATAACAGTAAGGAGTTCTGGTAGCGTAGTGGTTATGAATCGGGCCGTGAACCTCAAGGTCGGCAGTTCAAAATTACCAGCTGATCAGCGGGAGAAAGACGAGGCTTTCTGCTCTGTAAAGATTTACAGCCTTGAAAACCCTTTACAACAACAATTAGATGCTAGTAGTGTTTGTAAGAGTCTTGGTGTGGCACTGTAGGATAAGGATTAGACTGTTAATCACAAGGACAGCGTAGAAATCCACCAGTCATCCTTGTAAATCCTATGAATAGGAACCAACTCAACAGCACACAACAAGAAACACAGGGTTAGTAAGGGATTGAAAAACAAACAAACAAACAATATTGCTTAAAGTTAGTATTTTTTGAGGGGGGAAGTGATAGTGACATATTCTGTATCTTTTACATTAATACTATTAAATACATTTGTATTTAATAAGACAAGCAGACCCACCCCAAACTGCTCAGAGAATGTGAGATTTACATTTGAGGAAAAATTTGCTGTGGAAAAAGAAAGATTGCTTGACAGTTTTCAGTTGGACATACTGAAATAGGAAAAGTCTGTGCCCATCAGAGAAAACCTCCTCTGGAACTGAAAGTTAAAGGGAACAGGTGAGCAGACAGCTTGGTAGACTTACTGATGACCACTTGGTTTCTCATATTGAATGGACTTTGGGTAAATACAGCAATGAAAAGACAAACTGAGCTTGGACATGTTCAGTTGACACTCGTGGATCAGGACCACAAAGGCTAGAGATGAGAGAAAGGAGGAAGAGCTGGCTAGTCTAAAGTTAAAGGAATTGTGTGACTCCTAAACCAATGACTGAGAAAGGGAGTGAAGAGACCTACTTACCCAGAGTGCACAGAGGTTTATGTGAACTCCAAAGTTTATAGCTGGCACCCATTTGACCTAACTTGGATGGTTTGGACTGAACTGATCAGAACCTGGTCAAATTAAGAAAAAGATGTTTGACTGGGTGAACTGGTATAAATTATTATAATTTTATTGCTTGTTCTGTACTGAACTTTGCTTACAGATGCAGCTGCCCAAATTCTGGAACAATAAGATTCTTTAAATCAAAGAACGTGCCTGTCTCCTCAGAGTACTGGGTTAATCGGATGGATTATTTAGATATCTGCTATAAACAAAATGGGGGTGGGGAGATAAAGTCATAGACCACTGGACCAATAAATAACATCATGATTAATGGAGAAAAGATTGATTCTTTCAAAGACTTCATTTTATTTGGACTCACTATCAACACTCATGGAAGCAGTAGTGAAGAAACCAAATGATGTATTACATTGGGAAAATTTGCTTCAAAAAATCTTTTTAAAGTGTTCAGGAGTAAAGATGTCAGTTTAAGGACTAAGGTGCACCTGACACATGCCATGGAATGTTCAATAGTCTCATTCGTATGTGAAAGTTGGACAATGAATAAGGAAGATCATAGAAGAATTGATGTATTTGAGTCACAGTGTTGGAGAAGAATATTGAAAGAAACATAGACTGCCAAAAGAACAAACAGGAGACCAGAAGTGTCTGGTGTCTCATTTGGGATGCTGGGGACCAAGCTGTTGGCTGTAGTTGGTGTTCACGCCTGTTCAGTCACACTGCCATCCATTGCTGCCACCATGGGAAAGTGACAACACAAGAAGGACAAGATGCCCTTTTTTTTTTCTCTCCAACAATGGATGCTGGGAGACTTCCAGCAAGATGGAAAACTAGGCAGAAACACTACACAACCCTTTACAACAAAGATACAAATGACCAAATAAAACAGAAACAGATGAAAACCCTAGGACCACGAGTTTCAAAAGAAAGAGTAGAGAAGTGAACGAGTACTTGCTGGGAGTGGAAGCTGAGCCAGGTTGCCTAGAGAGGGAAACTGACTGACGCCAGATTCACATAAATATCTTGTGAGCAGATTTGGCAACAGAAGATGGCCTAGCAAAGTGGATTTAGACAGACAATGGGAGAGGTGTGATGCCTTCATTTCCCCACACTCCCCTGGTGATCAGATGAATGGCCTCTACTTCCAGATTGAGTGACCTGAACACAGATCTAACAGTGAAGTCTATAGGAACCCCATGTGGGCCAGGAACTCTGCTCTCACAGTCTTCCCACACCTACCTTGTGAGCTCCTTTACTTGCAGGAGCCCTCTTCTCTGGATCCAACAACTGTTTTTGAGGTTGGTTTATTCCTTTTGTTATGTCATTGCTTTGTTTAATCTTTCTCCTCCTATTTTCATTCCTTTGGATTTTATCCTTTCTATCTCTCCTTTTGTTCTATCTTTTTTTCTTCAGTTTCTCATTTTCCCTCTGTTTTTTTGTTTGTTTGTTTGTTTGTTTTCCATTTTGATCTTTCTTTAAAATTCTCTACTGTCTTTTCATCTTCCTTTCCCTGTTTGTTTGTTTTTCTGATTTTTTTTTCCTTTTTATTTCCCTATTTTTTCTTCTATAAACCCACTTTCCTTTCCCACTTCTCTTTTTTAGTTATTCTTGAATGTTTTTAATCTCTTTTATTTTTCTCTTTTATAGCTTTATTTCCCTGTCCATCTTATGTCTTTATAGTTATTATATTCTTTTTTTTATGGTTTTATCTTTTTCTCTTTCCATTGTTGGTGCCTTGTTTATTCTGTTTTGTTTTCTTCTATGTGTGTGTGTGGTGAGGTTATTTCTGTTTCCCACTCCACAGGAGACAGCAACCATACTCATACAACCCAGTCACAATCTTATCCTTTGCAGCTCCAACCACTGGACAAGTCAATACCAGCTTCTGTACCACCTAATCAATGATAGCAGCCAACACTAGCTGAGCCCACCCTAAACTGAGGTGCACAAAATGAGAATAAACTCAAATTATGGTGTTGGCAAGGAATATTGAGCATACCATGGCTTGCAAGAAGGAACAAAACTGTTTTGGAAGAAGTATGGCTCAGTAATTCCTTGGAAGCACTATGGAAAGATTTCATCTCACATTCTTTGGACATGTTGTCAGAAAGGACCAGTTCCTGGAGAAGGACATCATGTTTGGTAAAGTGGAGGGTCATTTATAAAGAGAAAGATCCTCAACAAGATAGATTGACACACAACAGTGTCTAAAACCTAACTGTGGTGATGGCACAGGATCACTCATTGTTTCGTTCTGTTGTACATACAGTCACTGTGAATTGGAACTGACTTTATGGCACCTAACAGCAACAATTTGATTTTCTAATTCTTTATGTACATCATGTCTAAGATTTGCTCATTTTAATTCTCATCCATCCATATCATTTTGCTGCTAATTTATGTACAATAGAAGAATTGAGAATTGAAGATTCAAGGTCTTGATGCAAAAATGTTAATATGTTTCATAATTTATCACTTGGGAGTGACCAAGTGAGCACTGTGAGAATTATTTGAAAGAATCTGAGGAGATAAGTTATCATACTCTCCAATGGCTGATTTTGGATTTCTTATGAATGATTGACAAAAAGGGATTCTCATCACTTCTAGGAAGTTCACTTCTGGAAATCCTAACCTATGTATCCAGTATTTTTACTGGGAATGGAATTTCTTTTTTATATGATTATCAGATTAAAAAAAAATTAGGTACCATTCTCATAAATAACTCATGTTTCTAAAATTTGCATGCCTTCACATGCAACTGAATACCCTCCACTCATTTGCACTCAGCCTGTCAACCACTCTTTGTCTGTTCCCCTGTAGCTCAAAGCCCATAAATCTCCCAAAGGAGCACCTTTCTTCATGTTTGCATTTCCATAGATTCACTCAGTTAAATTTTATTTATTCGCTTATATTTCAGTGAACAAAAATGAGAAAGTGTGGTCAGCCTTTCCTTGCTCAAATTGCATCCTAAACATTCCCATCTTCTCTTAAACATTTATTAGTTCCCAGTCTTTCAAAAAGTATTATTTTGAAATTAACACTTTCTCATTAAACTATATTCTCTTACTTGCCATTGTCATCATGTGGCTGTCTACCTTAAATACAAAAGAAGAGGCTGACAAATATTAATCCTTTACACAATAATATCAAGATTTAAATCAAGAAATGTATTTCACATCTTTTTCTGAAGATTCCTTCTATGTAGTTTAACAGAAAGAATTCCATTGTAGTAGAATGAGAGAAAGCACGCTTAGTAGCACATGCTTTAAACTAACCATTGTATTAAACCTGCTGTTGGAAGTTGATTTCGATCTAGAATTGCACAAGTCATAGATTTTAACTTAATAACAACAGAGCACTCTCTATGTAGCTTGCATATGAAATGATACTTGTAGAATATCATAGATTGATTTATGTAGCAGGAATAAATTGGATAGATTTAATGAGCAGATGAATACATGGGAGGTCTTTATGGAATTTCCCTCTGTATTGCAATAGTCAATAAAGCAAAAATTACTCTCTGACCAAACTTGGAATCTAGGAAAGAGCTGAAAATGGAAATACAGTGAACACATTATTTCAGGCATGAGTAATTATAGAATAGAATGCATGAAGAAGGGAAAGGAGGGAGCATGATTATCTTCACATAAATTATAAATACTCAGGGAGTCAATACTATAACGTGGTTTGGATCACATTTTGAAACACTATAGAGAGTTTTTCTTAATTGGATCAGGAGATTTTGATCCAATTTTTTTTTAGAGAGATCAATCTCTAAGTGGAACTCTAACGGATGAATTCAAGCAGATAAATCAACTGAGGTTGGCAAACCAATTATTAAGTCTTAACAAGAGTCAAAGTACAGAGCTACAGAAAAACTGATTTAGGAGGTGACTATGGGAAAGGAAAAAGGGAAAGAAACGTAGAACAGAGAACTAAATAAAATAACAACTAATGGGAAATAAGAAGTTGAAAGAGTTAAAAAAAAGATGTGTGTGTTTTTAAAGTAAAAATGAAAAGTCATTAAACAAAGATTTCCATGGTGAGTATATAATTATATAATGTATTTTAGTATTTTTTATTCAAGTAAAAAATGATAATCTAGGCAGAATTTTTCACAAACTGAAAATGTGATTTGACACCTCTAAATTGAAGAATCAAGATAACAAATCTATGTAAAAGGTAATGTCTATCAAATCCAGATACTCCAGATTGCAAGCAAAATTACTTCATATACACTATGTGCATCATTCTGTGGATGCCAACATGAAGCATTGTTTCCTTCTTTCCATTCCGAAGTGTGCTCTTGGACTACCAAAAATGTTGGTTGTTTTCTAATGTTATAATTGTCCTTGTTGTTGTTGTTGCTGTTAGACGCCATCGAGTTGGTACCAACTAATAGTGATCCTATGCACATGAAAACAAAACACTGTCTGGTCCTGGGCCAACCTCACAAATGGTGCCACTCTTGAGCCCATTGATACTGCCACTTTGCCAATCCATCTCGCTGGCGGTCTTCTCTTTTTCTCTGACTCTCCACCTTACCAAACATGATATCATTCTCCAGCGACTGGTCCCTCCTGATAACATGTCCGAAGTATGAAAGACAAAGTTTGGCGATCCTGCCCTCCAAGGAGCCTTCTGGTTGTACATCTTCCAAAACAGATCTGTTGGTTCTTCTGGCAGCCCATGGCACTTTCAATATTCTCCTCCAACATCATAACTCAAAAGCATCAATTCTTCTATGGTCTTCTTTATTCACTGTCCAGCTTTTGAATGCATAAGAGGTTATTGAAAATACCATGGCTTGGGTCAGGTGAACCTTGATCTTCAAGCTGACATCTTTGATCTTCAACACTTTAGAAAGGTCTTGTGCAGCAGATTTGCCTAAAGCAATTCATTGTTTGGTTTCTTGAGTCCTGCTTCCATGAATGGTGATAGTTAATCCAAGAAAAACGAAGTCTTTGACAACTTCAATCACTTCTTCATTAATAAAAATGTTGCTTATTGGTCCAGTGGTGGGGATTTTTTTTCTTTACATTGAGATGCAATCCATACCAAAGGCTGTGCTCTTTGATTTTCATCAGTAAATATTTTAAGGCCTCTTCACTTTCAGCAAGCAATTTTGTATCATCTGCATATCACAGGTTGTTAATGAGATTTCCTACAATCATGATGCCATGTTTTTCTTCACATAATCCAGCTTCTCAGATTATTTACTCAGCATACAGGTTGAATAAGTATGGTGAAAGAATCCAACCCTGTTACACACCTTTCTTAATTTTAAGTCATTTAGGGTTCCCATGTACAGTATAAACAACTGCTTCTTGGTCTGTGTACACACTCCTCATGAGCATTATTAAGTGTTCCAGAATACTTATATTTCGAAATGTTGTCCATAGCTTGTCATGATCCATACAATTGGAAGCCTTTACATAGTCAATAAAGCACAGGTAAACATCTTTCTGGTATTCTCTATTTTCAGTCAAGATCCGTATAGCAGCAATAATATCCCTAGTTCTTCATCCTCTTCTGAATCCGGCTTGAACCTCTGGGAGTTCTCTGTCAGTGTATGCTTGCAGGTGTTTCTGTATTACCTTTAGTAAAACTTTACTTGCATGAGATATCAAAGAGATTGCCCAGTGATTTCCACATTCAATTGGGTCAACTCTTTTTAGAATGGACACAAATATAGATCTCTTCAAATCAGTTGGTCAGACAGTTGTCTTCCAAATTTCTTGCCATGGATGAGTGAGTGCCTCCAGTTCTGCCCTACTTTCTTGAAAGATTTCAATTTTCATTACATTAATTCCTGGTGCCTTGTTATATGCCAATTATTTCAATGCACCTTGGACTTCTTCCTTCAGTATCATTGGCTCTTGATCATATACTATCTCGAAACAGTTGAACATCAACCATTTGTAGATTGCTTTAAATGTACCCTAGAATTTAGCTTCTATCCTCTTTGGGCACTTGTTGCTATGTGCCATTGTGTCGGTTCTGAAGTCATAGCGACTCTGCATAGGGTTTCCAAGGAGCGACTGTGAGTTTGAACTGCCAACCTTATGGTACAAACTGACTTTGTGGTCCAGTGCTTCATCCCGCAGCACCACCTCAGGACTTTCTTTTTGGCACTATACAAACTTAATTTTATTCTGAGATTCCAGGGACAGAATCAAACTTCAACCTGCATGTTTAATTCTTTTCTACTCTTTCACTATCTCTCCTTAGGTTTTAACTCTTCAATTTATATAATAGGGAATGGGGCAGTGAGTAAGAGCTGTTGTCCAGCTGGTTCAGACCCATAGCAACTCTGTATAGAATTTCCGAGGAGTAGCTAGTGGATTTGAACTGTTAATCTTGGACTTAACAGTCCAGTGCTTATCCTATAGTACCACACCAGTCTGATAAAGAGAGTAGTTAGACCTAAAGTAAAATATATATTCTAAGTTTTTCTCACAGTAGACATAACTAACACTTTGGGTATCAGACAATTTACTAGCATTTACAGGTTTAAAAATTTTTAAATATATTTATACCAAATCTTCCCCCAGTATTTTGTAAGATAATAGTTAGAAGACTATTTTGTACTTTCTGTGATATCACCAATTTGAAGATAATCTCTACAAATTTAGTGTGACATATGTTTTTATTTATGAATTTGTTTAAATTTAAGTCATGCATTTGTTCGTAAAAACCTCTTTGCTATCTAACGCATTCTGACTAATAGTAACCCATGTTTTAAGAGTGGAACTTCTCCATAGGGTTTCCATCTTCATAATTTTTACAGCTACAGTTACCCAGGCTTTTATTCCATGGCGCAACTGGGAGATATTTTTAAATTGAGTATTGGAGTTCTAAAAACGTTCTGCCATTATCAAGAGACAATACATAGAAAAGGGATGGTAGAGCACAAGGTAGCGGGTAGATACATTATAGTTCGGGTGTTGGGGAGGACAATACACAAGAAGGGGTTGAAGAACAAGATAGATAAGGGCACACTAAGAAACAAGTTTAATGGGCTAAATGGGACAGAGGTAAATAGTGATGCATGCTCAACCTTGGAACAACCGGGTTCTCTGATCCAGGGATCAAAGCATAGTCTAAAGTGGGGAAATAATACTAAGATGCTTGACTGTCTTATGGATAATTGTTTCCCTTGCCTACTAGTGTAAAATAGACACTTGAGTGGGATAGAAAGGAATGTCAGGAAACATGATTGCATAAAACTTGTAAACCTGTCTCCAGCCTAAAACTTATTGGAATACCAAAAAGGGGTTCTAAAACTTGTCCAGTGAAATAGGCTCCTTGCGGAGCCTTTGCAGAGTATGTGACCTTAGTTGGAATCTTGAACCCCATCCAGAACATTCTCAGGTGGGACATTCCTCCGAGAAAGGACAAGCAGAGTGGCCTGGAACAGCTACAGCAACAGAAGATACATCTTCAAAGAAAGGTCAGCAGGAAAACCCCAAAACATAAATGGCAGTATGATTGAATATTACAAGAATAAGCAAGTTATACACTGGGAAGCCATCAAGGTGAGCAATCAAGTTCCTTCAGGACAAAGACCCTCCACTCTCCACCCCCCAGACTGAAACTCAAAGGGAACACATAAGCAGGCATGTAAGCTTGCTGTTGACCACATTGGTCTACCGGTGAGGGGAAGAGGGGAAAAGGCAACAATGAAGAAATGAGTTCAACCACATTCCATAGACTCCTGTTGACCTAGAAATGAAAGCGGTAAGAGGAAGGGCTGGTTGGTCCAAAGTGTGGGGAATCCTAAGGACTCCTGAGCAATAGACAAGGACATAGCTGTGGAAGGCTAGAGCTAAGAGTGAAGCATCCAGCTGATATGAAGTGATGGGAGACTCACAAGAACACCCAAACTTGCAGATAGCAACTATTTGACCTAGCCTCAATGGCTTGATAATCAGAACTCAACTTGTTGTTGTTAGCTGCCATCAAGTTGGTACCGACTCATATGACCCTATGCACAACAGAAGGAAACATTGCATGATCCTGGGCCAACCTCATAATTGTTGCCACACTTGAGCCCATTGATGCTGCCACTTTGCCAATCCATTTTGCTGGGGGTCATCCTCTTTTTCTTTGACTCTTCACCTAACCAAACATGAGACCTTCTCCAGTGACTGGTCCCTCCTGACAATATGTCTGAAGTATAAGAGACGACGTTTAGCCATCCTGGCCTCCAAGAAGCACTTTGGATGTACTTGTTCCAATACAGATCTGTTGGTTCTTTTGGCAGACCATGACACTTTCAATATTCTCCTCCAACACCATAATTCAAAACCATCATTTCTTCCATGGTCTTCCTTACATGTACAGCTTTCGCATGCATATGATGTTATTGAAAATACCATGCCTTAGGTCAGGCACACCTTAGTGCTCAAGCTGACAACTTTGTTCTTCAACACTTTAAAAAGGTCTTATGCAGCAGATTTGCCTAATGCATATGTTGTCTGATTTCTTGACTGCTTCTTCAATGAGTGTTGATAGTTGATCCAAGAAGAATGAAGTCCTTGACAACTTCAAACTTTTCTCCACTGATAAGAATGTTGTTTATTGGTCCAATGGTGAGGATTTTTGTTTTCTTTACATTGAGATTCAACCATACCGAAAGCTGTGCTCTTTGATCTTCATCAGTAAATATTTTAAGTCCTCTTCACTTTCAGCAAGCAGGGTTGTATCATCTGGGTATCATAGGTTGTTAATTAGTTTTACTCTAATCCTAATCCCACATTTTTCTTCATATAACCCAGATTCTCATATTATTTGCTTAGCATTCAGGTTGAATAAGTATGGTGAAAGAATATAACCTTGTTTCACACCTTTCTTAATTTTAAACCATTCAGTGTTCCAATGTTCAGTTTGAACAACAGCCTCTTGGTCCAGGTGCAGATTCCTCTTGAGCACAATTAAGTGTTCTTTAATATTCATACTTCACAATGTTGTCCATAGTTTGTCATGAACCACACAATAGAATGCCTTTGCATAGTCAATAAATCACAGGTAAACATCTTCCTGGTATTCTCTGCTTTTAGCCAACATCCATTGGACATCAGCAATGATATCCTCATTCCTCAACTAGAGGAAGATAAAAAAAAAAGAAATTATAAAGGAAATGAGTGTGAATTGTTACAATTTGATGAAGTTGGCCTACTCTGATGGATGTAGTAGCTCAAAATAGCAACAGAGAGGGAAGGAGTGTAGAGATACTTATGGAAAGAAACAAAAAAGGGCATAAGAAACTGTGAATTTGTGGAATGTTTTTAAACAAGCATACTGGCCCCCCACCATCCAAAAAAAAAAAAAAAAAGCTAAAGAGGATAGAGAGAAACACTGTAAACTGATGATATATGGAGGGGATAATAATCAATGTAATGAAACAAGCTATATGAATGGTTGAATATGAAGCTGATGATGTGCCCTGTAAACTTTCACTCAATGCAAAATAAAAACATTTAATTAAAAAAAAAAAAAACCACAAGCATACTGGTCAGGTTGATTGAGAGTGTATGTTAGCTGAACCTTGCATACAAGGAACAGCTGCTGTGTGTGCATAGGAGTGGGGTTAACAAGAAAATGTTATAACTCTCACAAAACTGCTCTGGCTCTGGGTGAGATAAACTTAAAACAAAAAACAACTTCTTGTGAGGTCAGCATGTCCCTTTAGTTCCATTCCCACCCAGAAGGAATGCTCTTTCATTATTGCATATTCACCCTTGCTCTGGTTTATTTGCCTTAATACAAATGTGTCACAGAAGTTATAGCTTTGTTTTGTAACACATAAAAGATTTCTTCCTGCTGAATAAAACAGTCTTTTTACTTGCTTGCTGACAAGACTATTTGAAACTCATTCTTGTCCATCACTTCGCCAAATCCATATTCATTAGTAGGGACACTGGACAATATCTACAAAGGAGCCTTCATATCAAGTATCAACCCTATGTCCTTTGTATACTGGATAGATGGGGACAGGCAACTTAGACATTGGCTACCTAAAATGAGGGAGTGATAAAGGTATGAAGTGACTGGCTTACAAGATTTCAAGAGGGAGCTTAGTTTAAGAGTGTATGGGAAGACACAAACAAGATGGCAGATCAGGTGAAAGTGTAGTGAGGAGTTCTGTCAACAACAGCACAGAATATCAGACCAAGCATGCTCAGGGGATGGTGTCAGAACTCTGAGCTACATATAAAGGAATATTTAAAAGGTTAGAAGGCTTACAGATAGGGGAATTTAAAGCAGAAACAAGAAATCCATTGCTTTCTAATTCAATATGCTCAGCTGCTGCTGGAGCCGCCATCTTGGGAGAAACCAAGTAGGAGAAGGATCAGAGCAGACATAGACACCTGACAGAACCATGGAGATAAAGGTGTGGGCATTATTATTATGTTTTGTATCTGTTCATTGGTCTCTCGCTATCTGTGCAACTCCATTTTGGTAACAAGAGGGGGTGTCGGAGCGAATGGACACCCCATGCCCACCCCTGGAGGATTCTACTATGCATATGCATGATCTTCTTAAAATTTAAAGTGACAGTTTCCACTTAAAACCAAATGGCAGTACAAAATGGCCACAGCCAGTCATGAACTGTTTATCACAAAGAAAAAGGCCTGAACGGGGATTGTGGAGTGGGACAGGCAGACTAAAAATGAAATAGGCCTAAAATTAAATCCTTAATTATGTCACAACGACCAACAGTGGCATCTTGAAATGTCTCAAGAAGTAGAGGGAAAAGGGAAGCCCATCTCCTGATCACCTCCACCTGGAGGCAATCAGAAAGCATAAGAAATACCAAAATACAAACTGATCTAAGTATTAAGGTCACAGATAACTCCTGAATATGCCCAAAAAACAGAAACAGATGACCATATCAGCACATGTCCAGAAACGAGACAAAGTAACTGAGGCAAATGAGCTAGAAGTAAACCTACACTCTATACAGGAAGATGGCAAGCTTTAGAAATACCTGAGAAGAAATTCAGAAAAATGATGATAAAATATATCAAAACACTACACAATGGAGTTGAGAAAAATAAGGAAGAAGTCAGGAAAATGCTACAGAAACAATCAAATAAGATAGGTACAGCATTGGAAACAATTCTAAACCTCAGAAAGAGGTGCAAATGATTAATAATAGAATATAAAAAATGGACAATACACTGAAAGAGCAAAGGAATATAATTGAAGTGATAGAAGACAGAACTAGTGAGCTAGAAGATAAATCTCTCAACACTACTAAGATAGAAGAGCAAACACAAGAAAGGATAAAACAATCTGAAGGCCTAAGGTTCATGTTGGACAACATGGAGAAGAATAATGCAAGAATTATTGGCATTCTGGAATAGTAAGAATCACACATGTCCACAGAGGCGATAGTTAAAGGGCTTCTGGGTGAAAATATTCTTAACATTCTGAAAATTGAAAAGATAAGCATTCAAAAAGCTCAACGAATCCCAGGAAGGAAAGACCCTAAAAGAAAATCACCAAGACATATAAAAATTAAGCTTTCCAAATTCAAAGATAAGGACAGAATCCTGAAAGCAGCTAGGGCAAAGAAAATAGAAGTGTAACATATAAAGGCAAGCAAATCAGATTAAGCTCAGATCTCTCAACAGAAACCGTGCAGGCAAGAAGGCAATGGGGAGACATATAAAAACCTGAAAGAAAAAAAAAAAAAACTTCCAACCAAGAATCCTCTACCCAGCAAAGCCATTAATCAAAGATTAAGATGTAATCAAAACATTCCAGGAAAACAGAAGCTAAGGGATTTTGCCAAAGCCAACCCTGCTATGACAAATTATCCTAAAGGAAGTTGTATGGACTGAGAACCAACAAGAACAGACAGCAACCAGAGATTGACGTATGTGGCAGCATCATCCAGAACTCAATCAATATGAAAGAGTCAAGAACAGAATAAAATTATACGAACAGAGGACATGGAAGGTCAAGATATGATCAAAACAATTACAATGTGAAGGAAGGTAAACATAGAGGAACAGAGATCCAGGTGGTGAGAAGTTCAGGTAGATTACAGGATAAAATAGATTGTCTTAAATGGTGGGAAAAGTTAATAGAATGTAAGGTAACCACACAGTGAGGTTGGCATGGGGGGTTTAGTTTGGGTATTGGGGAGGGCAATACAAGAAGGGGGCGGAGGGAGAAGAGCAAGATAAATAAGGAAACACTGAGACAGGTTTGCATGGCCTAGTGGGACAGAGGTAAATAGTGATGCATGTTCATCTTGGAACAGCAGGACTCTGTGATACAGGGATTTAGGCATAGTTTGAAGAGGGGAAGTAATATTAAAATGCTTGACTGTCTTATGAATATTGGTTTCCCTTGCCTACTATTGTAAAATAGATACTTTAGTGGGATAGAAAGGAATGTCAGGAAACATGATTAGAGAACACTTATAAGCCAATCTTCAGCAAATAACTGATAAGAATACCAAAAAGGGGTTCTACTACTTGCCCAGTTAAATAGACCTCTTGCAAAGCCTTTGAAGTGTATAGAACCTTAGGTGGAATCCTGAGTCCCATCCAGATAATGTATGAGGTGGGACATTCCCACTAGCAAGGGCAAGCAGACCAGCCTGGAACAGCTAGAGTAACAGAAGTTACATCTTCAAAGAAAGATCATCAGGAAAAACTGAAAACAAAAATGTCAGTAAGACTGGCTACAACAAGAATAAGCAAGCTGTTTGCCAGGAAGTCATCAAGGTACGCAATCAAGTTCCCTCAGGACAAACTTCCCTCTAAGACTGAAACTCAAAGGGAACACATTAACAAGCATGTAAGATTGCTGGCTACCACACTGGTCTACTGGTGAGTGGGAGAGGGGGAAAGGCAGCAAGGAAGAAATGGGCTGAGTTCAACCACAGTATATTGAGTCCCGTTGACCTGGAGATGAGAGAAAGAAGAGTAAGGGCTGGTTGATCCAAAGTGTGGTGAGACCTTGGGACACTTGATCCCATGGCCAAGGACAAAGCCACAGAGGGCTAAGCTGAGAGTGAAGCATCCAGAAGATATGAAGTGAGGGAAGATGCACAAGATCACCCAAACTTGCAGACAGTACCCATTTGACCTCACCTTGATGACTTGATAATCAGAACTCAACTAGAGTAAGATTACCAAAAAAAAAAAAAACACACACAATTTTTTTGATAAACGAAACAAGGGTAAATTGCTACAATTTGATGAACCTGACCTATACTTATGTAGGTAGTAACTCTAAATACTAACAGAGAGGGAAGGAATCGTCACACTAAATATCAATGTTATCCCCTCTGTACACAGGGTAGGTAGGGACAGGCAAGTTAGACACTGGCCATCTAAAATGAGGGGTGATAAAGGCACAAAGTGACTGGCTTACAAGAGGGAATTTCATTTAAGAGTATGGAGGGAAAGAAAGAGTTCCCACTGAATAGTTTTCTTCTTGTCTATATGGGTCTGGTGAAAAGAGATGGGGATAAGATTCTTATGATTCAATAGTGCATAATTGTTATCATGACTAATTGTAACTGCCACAATTGTAATGGTAGAAGTTTTGTAACAAAAACAGGGGAGTGGTTAGTCTTACAGTCTAGAAACAGAGGACCCTAGGACCATCAAGGCTGAAGAGTACAAGCAGAATGTGTGACCTCATCCATAGAAGCAGTGATGCCAGAGACAGAGGCAGAGATGGGGACATAGAGAGGGGCAGCGGCTGAGGACTCCAGAATCATGGGAAGAGAGGGACTAAGAATTGGTGGCCAGGAAGCAGACTTTCAGAATGTGCCCTTTGGAGGTGTAAATTATTATGTCTGCTAAGAGCTAAAGTGAATAGAGAGAAATACTGTTAACTCATGTTACATGGAGGAGATTATAATCATTGTAATGAAACAAGGTGTATGATTTGTTGAATGTAAAACTGATGATCTGCCCTGAAAATTTTCACTCAATCCACAATAAAAACCTTTAAAAAAAAGAGAGAGTATATGAGGGAAGATAGAGTCTCCATTGATTAGTTTTCATCTTGTCTAGACAGGTCTGGTGAAAAGAAATGAGGATAAGATTGTTGTGATTCAATAGTAATTGTTATCATGACTAATTGCAACTGTCCCAATTGTAAAGACTAATTGTGACTGTCCCAATTTGCAACAAAAATGGGGGAGTATTAATTTTACAGTCCAGAAACAGAATTGTAAACAGACCCTAGTACTATTAAAGGAGGTGAGCATGAGTGGAATGTGGGACCCTATCCAAAGAAGCAGCGACACCAAGATGGAGGGAGGCAGAGATGAGGACATGGAGAGAGGGAGTAGCTGAGGACTCTAGACACATGGAAAGAGACTGAATGCTGTTATCTGGGGGCAGGTTTGCAGAATGTGCCATTTGATTGTTTAAATAATTATATATTCCTGAGTGTTTTTATGCACATCTCCTCATCCTCCCACACACAAAAAAAGAAAGAAAAACAGAGGAAATGGAAGAAAATACTGTTGAATGATGATAAATGGAGGAGATCATAATCATTGCAATTAAATGATGGTATAAAGCCGATGTTCTCCCATGTAAGCTATCACTCAGTTACAATAAAATCAAAAGGGGTTGTGGCATGGGGGTTGATGGTGACAGGATTTTATGATTTATTTGTGAGTAACTTTTATCAGGACTAATTGCAATTGCCACAACTGTAAATGTAGAAGATGTGTAACTAAAAAGGGGATTAGTTAATGTTTCATTTCAGGAACAGATGATCCCAGGACCCACTAGAGAAAAGAGCATGAGTGGAGCCTGAGATTCTAACCAGAAAAATGGCAACAGATGATGGCAGAAGTGATGGCATAGAGAGAGAGAGCTGCTGAGGACTATGGGCCCATGAACAGAGAAATACTGTGTGCCTGAGAACAGGAAGCTGGCTTGCAAAATGTACCATTTGGACATTTACATAAATATGTATTTTTTATTTTGCATGTGTACATAAAAAAGGGGGGAATAAAGGTAAATGCTGTTAACTTATAGTATATTGAGAGGATTGTAATCATTGCAGTGAAAAAAAGCATGATGTTTGAAATAACACATGACATACCCGCTTGTGTTTGTGTGTGCTTGATTTTATTTTATTTTTGTTTGTAGAATATGCACAAGCAGGAGTTTAGCAATATTCTAAAAAATATTTGTACATCAGAAACATCTAGTAAAACAAATTACAAAGCAGACTGTGTAAGAACATGCTTTATATAATATAAACTACAGGAAGTTGCTCTATTTCATGTCTAAAGATTTGTTTGTGATAGATTTCTTGATACTGTATATTTTGTACTGTTTAGTAAAGAAGCCTATGGAGTTACAGGATAAACACTGGACTGCTAATCACATGGTTGACAGTTCTATATAAAGATGAGACTGTCGGCTCTCTGAAATCCTATATAGAATTCTTGTGATCAGATTAGCCTTGATGACACTGGACTTGATTTAGGTTTATTTAATAAAGTGGATTCCATATAACTATTTAAGTTCATGCTATGAATAAGGTAATGTGATAATAATTGTTGTTGTTTAGTGCCCTTGAGTCAGTTCTGACCTATAGGGACCCTGTATAGGGTGGCAGCGGTAGTGAGGTTGGCCCAGGATCGGACATTGTTTAGTTCTGCTGTGCATAGGGTCACTATGAGTCGGTTCCGACTCGATGGCACCTGACAACAACAACAACATAGGGTTTCCGAGGAGCAGCTCATGAGATTGAACTGCCGACCTTGCAGTTCAAACGGCTTTGCAGTCTGACTCATTAATCCACAGCGCCACACCAGGACTCCGTAATAATACTGTTATTGTTGTTAAGTACCGTCGAGTCAGTTCCAACCCATAGGGACCCTGTATATAGTTTCCGAGGTGCAGCTCATGAGCTTGAACCGCCGACCTTGCAGTTCAAACAGCTTTACAGTCTGGCGCATTAAACCACAGAGCCACACCAGAAGGGATAAAGAGATAACATGATCCATACTCTGATGAGGCTTTCAAGTCAGATGTGGCTCTGAAAGTGATATTGTAGTGGTTATTGTTGTTAGGTGCCTTCGAGTTGGACTTTGATTCATAGCTATCCTATGTACAACAGAGGAAAACACTGCACAGTTCTGCCCCATACTTGCAAGGGTTACGTTTGAACCCATTGTGCTACTGGGTCTGTCATTCTCATTGAGGAACTTTCTCTTTTTTACTGACATTCAGCTAAACCAAGCATGATGTCCTTCTAACAACATGTACAAAGAATGAAAGAGGAAGTCTCGCCATGCTGGCTTCTAAGGAACATTCTGGTTGTGCTTCCAAAACAGATTTTCTAGTTCTACTGATACTCACAGTACTTTCAATATTTTCTTAGTAACAACATACTTTACGTGCATTGATTGTTCTACAGTCTTCTTTATTCATTGTCCAATTTTCACATGCACCTGAGGCAATTAAAAAATACCATAGCTAGGGTCAGGCATATGATAGTCCTCAAACTAACATCTTTGCTCTTTAATACTTTAAAAATGTCTTTTGTATCAGATCTCTCTAACACAATATGTTGTTTGATTTCTTAACTATGGCTTCCATTAATGTTAATTATGGATCTAAGCAAAATGAAGACTTTGACAGCTTCAACCTTTCTTCTGTTAATCATAAAGTTATTCATTCATACATTGTGAGGATTTTTGTTTTCTTCACATTGACATGGAATGTATACTGAAGCTATGTTGTTGTTGTTAGGTGGCTTTTAGTGAATATCGACTCATAGCAACCCTTTACACAACAGAACAAAACACTGCCCAGTCCTGCTCAATCTTACAATTGTTATTACACTTGAGCCCATTGCTAGTCCATCTCCTTGGAAGTCTTCCTCTTTTTTGCTAACTCTCCATTTTATTAATCATGATATCTTTCTCCAGGGACTGGTTCCTCCTGTTAATATGTTTAAAGTATGAGAGACAAAATCAGAGCATACTGGTTTTGATAGAGCATTCTGGCTGTATTACTTTGAGCACAGACTTATTTGCTTTTTTGGCAGTGCATGGTATTTTTAATATTCTTCTCCAACACTAACTCAAGAGCATCAATTCATCTACAGTCTTCCTTATTCATTGTCAAACTTTCACATACCTATGAGGCTACTGAAAATACTATGGTTTGGGTCAGGCAAACAGTTGTCCTCAAAAAGTATATCTTTGTTCTTCAACACATTCTAAAGAGGTCTTGCACAGCATACTGGCCTAATGCAATGCATTATTTGATTTCCTGACTGCAACTTCCATAAATGTTGGTGGTTGATCAAAGCAAAAAGTTGTCTTTGACAAATTCAATGAAAGCTCCATTTATCCTGTTGTTATTAATAAGTCCAGTGGTGAGGATCCTTGTGTTCTTTACATTGCGGTGCAGCCCGAACCCAAGGCTGTGGTCTTTGATTTTCATCAGTAAGTATTTTAAGTACTCTTCACTTTCAGCAAGCAAAGTTAACGAGTCTTCCTCCAAGCCTGCTGCCATGTTCTTCTTCATAATCCAACTTCTCAAATTATTTACTCAGATAGAGATTGAATAAGTATGGTGAAGGAGTATGATCTAGTGCACATGTTTCCTAATTTTAAAACATTCAGAGTCCCCTTGTTCTGTTTCAACAATTGTCTCTTGGCCCTTATACAGGTTCTGCATCAGCACAATTAAGGGTTTCAGAATATTCATTCTCCTCAATGTTGTCTGTATCCTGTAATGGTCCATACAATTGAAAAGCTTTGCATAGTCAATAAAGCACAGGTGAGTGGTTACAAATCGGGCTGCTAATCTCAGAGTCAGTAGTTCAAAACTGCCAGCTGTTCCATGGGAGAAAGATGAGGCTTTCTGCTCCCATAAAGATTTACAGCCTTGGAAACCCTGTACAGGGTCGCTATGATTCGGAACCAACTCCATGGCACATAACAACAACAACAAAACAAATTTGTGGTGTTCTGTGTTTTAGCCAAGATACAACTGACATTAGCAGTGATACCCCTTATTCCACATCCTCATCTGAATCTAGCTTGAACCTTTGGCAGTTCCCTGTCAATGTACTATTGTAGTCATTTTTGAATTGTACTTAGAAAAATTCACTTGCATGGATATTAATGGTATTGTCCGATGATATCGGTATTCCACTGTGTCACCTCTCTGTAATGGGCATAAATATGGATTATTTCCAATGGTTGACCAGGTAGCTGTCTTCCAAATTTCTTGGCTAACATGAATGACTGACTCCAGGGTTACATTAATTTGTTTTATATAAATGCAAATTATTTAATGAAGACGTATCAAGTGCTTGCTATATTCTAGATACTTCTCTGAGTCCCTTATGGTACAGACTGTTGAGAACTCAACTAATAATCCAAAATTTTCTTTTTAAAGCCAGCAGAAGCATCTTTAAAGAAAGGCCTGGTAATGTACTCACCAAAATTCACAGCCTTAAAGATTCTGGGGGGCACAGTTGTACTCTGAATCACATGGGGGAGGAGAGTACCATTCTACTCTGAAACAATGGCAAATGTTAAGACACTTTTCAAGGTTCTTAGAATTTATAAAGAAACACAACAGACCTAAAAAAAATCTGTTGATAGACAATAAGCAAGACACTTACTAATGAATAAATATATGAAAAATATAAGAAGTCTAAATATTTTATGAGAAAAGATAGAGAAGGATAATTGGGATTTAAAAACTTGGGATATAAATCCGGTGATATGTCTTAAATGATGGAGAAAAGTTGAGGGCCAGTTAATGAATATATAAGATGTCAACTATGAGAACAGGAACATGATTTTTGCTGAAGGTGTTGAGTAAGACTCTGGATGCTCCACGTAGTCTGCAGAATTAAACATTAGGCACACCTTTTACTATAGTTAGAAAATGGATTACTTCATAAGCAATCTCATTCCCTCTGAGGTGTATGAATACAGCATTTAGTTAAAAAGTATCACAATTAGGAAATCAATAGTCTCTGTCACCGAAGTTGTTACTACTCAGGAAATTTAGTCAATCTCTTGGGAAGATAATTTCTCACTGCACTGCTTATTTTTCAGTTTTTTTGTTTTTTTTTTTCCCTTAAACTTTCAACATTCTGAAAAATAGACTAAAGGGCAACCACAGTGCTGGATGAGTTTAATAATCATCAAATATATAAATATATATCAAAATATAATGAGCATCATGTTTCAGAGAAAAACTAAGTATTAATCCTTTAAGTGCAATCATCATCTAAAAAATTACTTTAGAATGCTTATCTTAATTTCTAAAGCAACTAGGTGTTAGTGACAAATGCAATATTAAGTCAGTAATCGGGGTTAGCAGTGCTTGTTCAGTAAAGTATGGATTTTGCTGTATATAAACCATGAATCCCTAAAAATAACAAATGCATAGAATAGCAAAAAGAAAAACAAAAGTAAATATCTCATAACAAATTAATCATTTTATTTGTGTGATGTATTTAGAATACATAGGGTAAGCGCTCGACCTCAAGATCCGTGATTCAAACTCACCAGGATCACTCTTAAAACAGTCAGACTCGACAGCACTAAACGACAACATACATCCTTACACTATAGTCTGGTGGTTTGTTATCTCAACCCTTTCTTTGTTTAAAGGTGGCTTACATTAACTTATTATATGAATTAACCCTTTTCCAATTTAGCAATAATATTGTTAAATAAAGGTTTTAACAGTCAAGGCAATTCCTTTATACTAAATCAATTTCTTTCTACCAAGTACTAAGTCGACTGTGGGAGAAAGATGAGACTTTCGGCTCCCACAAAGGTTTGAAGCCTCGGAAACCCTATGTAAGATCTCTATGAGTCGCAACTGAGTCGACAACACTTAACAACCACCATACCACTAGAAGTAAGTGTACTATTAAAGTATATGCATATTTATTATCCATGAAATTCACATTGTTGTTGTTGTTAAGTGCCGTCGAGTCGGTTCCGACCCATAGCGACCCTGTACAGGGTTTCCGAGGGTGTAAATCCTTACGGGAGTAGAAAGCCTCATCTTTCTCCCGCGGAGCGGCTGGTAGTTTCGAACTGCTGACCTTAAGGTTCGCAGCCCGATTCGTAACCACTACGCTACCAGAGCGCCTTATGAAATTCACATTAGGTTTGTTATTTTTGGTAAGTGCTGTTGAGTCATTTCTGACTCATAGCGACAATGAATACGGTTTCCAGGAGTCCTGGTGTGGAGCTGCGGGTTAGTGCGATGTACTGCAAACTCAGTTTGAACTTCAAGGTCGGCAGTTGAAACTCACCAGCCACTCCTCAGAAACCCTATACAGGCTGGCTATGAGTCGCAACTGCACATAACAACAACAACATAGGGTTTCCACAGAGTGGCTAGTGGGTTTGAACTGCCCCACCTTGTGGTTAGCAGTCAAGTGCTTAACCTAGAGTGCTACAGCAGGACTTAATGATCATTTAATTCTACCTAGAGAATATACAATTGTATTTTGGTTTGAATATTGTATTTCTTTATTTTTTAAATATATCTTTAATTTCTGAATTTAGTAAATTTTCTAGAACAACACAAATTGCATTTTGTTAAGTCTCCATAAGGGTCCTCTATTTCACTTTTAAAGCATAAAATTTGCTGTGAACGTTAGAAATATTTTGGAAATGTCAATGGTGGCCTGTTAGCAGGGTTGTTCTGCTACTCGCACAGCTGTCATGGAGTTCAATAAGATAAATTTGTCATGTAAGATTTTAATGAAAAATACTGCTTTATCTCTTCTAGTAGATTCTTCTACCATACCAAATTTACTGTATAATTTTTTTTTTCGAAATTGATTCTTTCCTCTGGAAATCAACTTAAACTTTACTCTTTAATCATCTTCTACTTCCCTGAAACATGCTCTCTGGTAAATAAAAGTATCTTCTCAATCTTTTTTCTTGTTTCACATCTGAAGTTAGTATTAATAACCATTCCTTTGTCTCTGTCTCTCTCTTTACTAAATACAATGCACTAAATATAATTATCTCAATTTACTTTTTTATATCCCATTGAATAAGTATAGACAAAATGGTTATAAACCACAGTTCACTGGCAAATAAAACATATTAAATAATCTGAACAGTAGATTAAATAATGTCAACTTCTCATTAAAGTTATATATATCATTATCAAGATAGGTGAAATGTTAGGTGGACAATATAGTGTTTAATATACAGCTTTTTAATTTAATTATTTAAAAAATAATTCAGTCCATGTTCATCACAGCACTATTCACAATAGGAAAATATGGAGACAGCCTAAATTCCCAATAATGGAAGAATGGAGAAACAAACTTTAGGGCATACATACAGTGTAATACTACACAACAGTGAAGAATAATGATGAACCTGCAAGACACCACATAACCTAGAGAATAGAATGCTGAGGTAAATTAGTCAGTCACCACAGGACAACTAATGTATGAAGCCATTCTTGTAAAAAAAAAAGGATTTCAGGTTAAAAGAAACATTCTTTGAAAGTTACCAGGGGTGGATGGTAAAGGAGAGTAATTCACTGAATAGAAGATAGATATGTTAACTCAGGTGATGGGAAAGGCAATACACAAGAAGGAAGTTGGCAGAGAATGATGAATATAGGTGAAGATGCAGGGAGGAATGCAAGGGTTAAAGGGGATAGAGGTAAATACTGTTATACATACAACCCTGCAACAACGATGCCTTATGGATAGATCCATGGAAAGATACACAGGCTGAATGGGTATGAGAGGAAGAATAGGAGTATGCCCACAAGTCTATAAGAGTGTGTCAGAGGACATTTGTAAATAAGTAACCACCTTAGCTGCAAACATACCTATAATGTGGTGGTACAGTTGTTGTTGTTGTTATTAAGTGCCGTTGAGTCAGTTCTGACTCATAGCGTCCCTGTACAGGGTTTCTGAGGAATTGTTGGTGAGTCTGAACTGCTGACCTGGTGGTTAACAGAACATAAAAGGGACAAAATTATTAAAACTTCTTAGACATTAACAGACACCTTGAGAGATTGAGTTGCTGACCCTGGGGGTTAAGGAAACAGTATGATCAATTGGCATAACATAGTTCACAAAGACAATGTTCTGTGTTCTATTTTTTGGGTAGCGATCTTAAAAGTCACTATGAATGGTCCTCTAAGGGGCAACTATTGGTCTGTCCATGTGCAGCAGAAAGAAGAGTGATGAAAATTGAACATACTTGTAATCAATTAATCCTATTGACTAACGGAACACATGAATATCAGTTTCCATGATTATGAGATTTAAAAAAATAGATGGTGTGCATTTACCACTACCGATTTCTCTGAAACAGATCACATTTGAAGGTCCCAAATAGAGTGAAGAAAATGCGAAACAAAACTCGAAATTATAAAAAAGCCTAGTCAGACTAGTCAGAAAGAGACTGGAGAAACCTGAGACTATGGCCCATCGCCATCCTTCATCACCCTAGTGGTGCAATTTTCGGCCAAGCAGTGGATAGGTATATGGAGGGACAACAGCATAGCAAGGTGGTATATAAGATGATGACAATATTAGTAAGGTAAGGAGCTCTGGTAGCGTAGTGGTTATGAATCGGTCTGCGAACCACAAGGTCAGCAGTTTGAAACTACCAGCTGTTCCTCAGCAGAAAGATGAGGCTTTCTGCTCCCATAAAGATTTACAGCCTTGGAAACCCTGTTCAGGGTCGCTATGGGTCAGAACCGACTCGATGGCACTTAACAACAACAACATATTCATCATGGAAGAGGCAACCTTTCAAGATCAAAAAGGCAACATTTACCTAAGGCACTTAACAACAACAACATATTCATCATGGAAGAGGCAACCTTTCAAGATCAAAAAGGCAACATTTACCTAAGAACAAAGTTCAGAAAGATGGGAAGGACGGTGGAATGGCTGTAAGAACCACAGGTAGCAAGTGTGGTAACTGTTTTTACATTGAGGGGATTTTAATGGTTAAGATGAAACTAAATATATGATTTGTAGAATGTAAAACTAATAATCTGCTCTGCAAAATGTCTCTCAATTCACAATTAAAAGTTTGAAAACAAAAATTAAAAGAATTTATCTCATAAAGGTGTGCTGTGTGGTATAAAGCACTAGACTGCAAAGTCTGTTTGAACTACAAAGTTAGTGGTTCAAATTCACCAGCCACTCCTTGGAAACCCTGTGTATGGTTGCTATGGGTCAGAACTGACTTGACAGTACTTAAAAACAACAACAATTTAAAAATAACATTTAAAATTCAAGTCTAGTGTACAGAAGCAAAAAATGCAATGTTGCTTTTCTGTGTAATACAGTCAAATCTGACTCACTGACACAATATGACTGACTAGAACTTCCCCATAAGGGTTCCTTAGCTGAAATCTTTGAAGGAACAACTTGTCTTATCTTTTCTCTCATGGAACAGCTGGTAGATTTGAATTCAATGACCTTTCAGTTAGTAACTCTTGAATCATTGTGCTATAAGTGCACCTGAAAAGTCCAGTGAAACTCAATTGAATCCATTTCCAATTCGTCAATTGCAAATCATAGCAACCCTAAAGAACAGAGAACAGACCCATATAATTTTCATGGAAGCAGGTTGCCACATCTTTCTCCCATGAGGCCGTTGGGTGGGTTCAAACTACTGCCCTTCTAAATAGCAGTCAAACGCTTAAACGCTGTACCACTACAACTCCTCAGAAGTCCAAGAGGATAGAAACATCAGTATCTCAAACACTATCATGTCATTTTATTCTCTATTAGTCTCTCCCCTAATAATGGAAATAAATGTTCATGTTAACAAAGAAGAACACAACCTGGCAAGGTGTGCATTATCAACCAGATTAACTTGTCTTAATTAATAATGATATTGATGATGTACCTGAGTTATCCCAGACCATTCACAATTCAAATATTTCCTAGAAACATTACTCTGCAGTCTGAGTATATTACAAAATGAGAACTTCATGAAATACAAGAAATAAGATGTTTTTCCATTTATTTCATGACATGAAGTTTGTTCTGAAGCTTATTTTTCTTTCATTATTATTATGTTTTCATGAGCTGAAGTAAAAAGAGTGATGTCATTTTAAAAGACTATTAAAACACATTATTACCTTGTGTTCTGAGATCAGAAAGAAATATATTTGAAAACTGCTTTTATCGCTTGCTATCTATGTTGCTTTGAACTTCAATTTTCTTATCTCTAAAATGTATAATATTGGTAATGATATCTTTCTCATAAAGTTATTTCGAAGATTGAATGAAATAATGAAAGTGTCATCCTTACTCCAGGAGCTAGTCCAGAATTAGGGCTGCATATTTTTAATGAAAGTCATTGTCTTCATTTTTATTATTGATGTTAAAGTTCATGAAAATGTTATCTTCCTCATTATTTTTCATATTGGATATTTATTAGCCTGATTAGAATAAATAATTTGAATTACAAGGTATTATTCCCTTTACATCCTTGTGTGGTGCTGTAAGTTATGCACTGGACTGCTAACCACAAGGTCAATTGTTCAAACCCACCAGCTACTCCTCGGAAACCTTTTACAGGGTTTCAATGAGTCAGAACTGACTCAATGACACTTAACAACAACAACATTCTCTTTGTGTCAGTTTGCTTTATTGTGATGACTTATGTGTTCCTATGAGACTAGAAGTTATGTCACTGGTATTTTATGTCACAAGAGTTACCTATATAGTAGACAGGATTCAGTGTACTGCCCAGATTAAGACTAGGAAAAATTGGCTGGCAATCTTCTTCCCAATATTAGCCAGTAACTTACAGATTCAGATATATAACTTCTCATAAGGATGGTGCAGGACCTGTCAGCTGCTGTCATCTCCTGGCTCCTGGTAACCCCATGCACAACCCAATGAAATGCCTAATCTTGTACCATAGTCGGCTGCACATCTGATCTTTATGAGGCACTAGTTTTTCTTGCAGATTCTTTTAGTAGATTTCCAGTTCTTTTCCCTGGTTTGTCTTAGTCTGAAAGCTTTGCTGAAACCTGTTCAGCATCATAGCACCACATAAACCTCTAATGAAAGATGGGTGGGGCTGTACATAGGGCACACGGCCCAGGAATTCAACCCAGGTCTCCCGCATGGAGCGAGAGTATTCAACCATCTAAACACCACTATTCCCACCTGTGATAGCTAGTCTTTGGTACTAAAAATATATGTAGTCTAGGAAAGAAAATAAACATTGAAAGGGGTATTCAGCCTATGTTTTTGTGGTCTCACCTCAACCCAAGGTAGAAATGAGTGGCTTTTTATACACAACACAGAATTATGTGTTTTTATTTTTACCTGAGAGAAGGTAGATATTGTGATAGTAGAGCTGTAAGAAAAATGGCATCTAAGTTACATGGTGCTTTCATAGAATTACATTTTTCATTGCTCTGTAGTTTAAACTATTTCAGATGATCAATTTTTCACCCCAGAATTTACCAGATTCAATCTCTCTCTCTCCCACTCTCACTCTCCCCATGCTTTGTATGAAAACCTTGCACCTGATGTTTCAGTCAGAGAACATTTTAGCCATGAATCATATTCTTTGTATATTCATGCCAGAGCCTCATGTATTTACGACTATTTTTCTTTCTTCAATCTCTGACCAAGAAGAGAACAAGGCTCTGATGAATGTCAAGTAACTCTGAGATATGAATACTAAGTTGGTCTGAGTGACACAAGAGAGGTGAATTATTGAACATAAATGGATCATGTCAGCAAAGAATTGTGCCTGGAATAAGTAATAATATAAGCTATTTTTCCCCTTAGGTGATCAGAAATGGAAAAAAAAATCACATAAGATTGTTAAGTGATACGTTTCAAACAGGACAATAAATAATTACCAACCCAATAAAATCAATGTAGTAGAATTATATTCTGAATAAATTATATGCTGTGTGTCAGATGAAATACATGGCATGCTTATTTATAATTGTATTTAAATATTTAACTACTGACTGGATAACCCAAAAGGTATTTAAATCTCATGAGTAGACAAGACATTACTTTAAAATCAAATGGAATATGTGTTTATGTATATAAAATGACCTTACAATTCTTGTAAAAGTTGACTAGCTTAGGTATCTATCACATAACATATAAATGAGGAAAATTAGAAAAATATATTTTTCTTTTCCTATAAGGTATATAATGTTGTTGTTGTTAAGAGCTGCCAAGTCAATATTCTATTATAGTGACCTGTATAGTGTTTCGGAGGAGTGGCTTATGGGTTTGAACTGTCCACCTTGAGGTCAGGAGTCCAGTGTTTACTCTACGGCACCACACCAGGACTCCATAAAATGTAGATACATTTATTTCAAATAAAGCTAGATTTATGTAGCTGGTATTTATTACTATGAATATGTTCTCATCCATTCATTTAACATATATTTTTGAGCATATGTAATTAGCTGTTACATGTGGATTTTTTTTTTTTTTTTTTTTTTTTATGATGATCTCATTTTGGAAAATGAAGAAATTAGAGTTAACTGTCAGTCTGGTTCTGGAAAATTCCAACATATGTCGTACCTTGAGGGGTGAATGTAGTATTTTTGAGAGAGCAAGGGAGAGAAAAAAAACCCTATTAAATATGCAGCTTAGTGTTAAAAAATGGGCACCTTTGAGTGAAGCAGAAATAAACAATACTGATTGAACTGGTCATCAGACTTACCTGTTTTTTTTTGTTGTTGTTTAAATTCATTAGTTACTGCTAAGTTAGTCTCCGAAAGAAAGGAAAAGCAATTTCACTGCTATATTTATATGTCAATCCAATAAATTGCTCTTTGAAAGAGAAAACAAGGAGCTATCAGCTTCATCTGAAGCCTCGGGTGAAAAAAGAGCAATGTGGTCTTCATCCTGTTCTCATGGATAGGTGCGTTATGCTGTGCATAAGGTCACTATGGGTCGGTATGGACTCGATGGCACCTAACAATAACAACAACAACATGGATAGGTATCAGGAAGAAGAGCACCACAAACATTCAGAGGACTCATCACAAAATAGGACTACTCTGGTTGTGTTAATATTTGTCCTGCTCAAAAAAATACCTGAATGCTAGCATGGAAAATTCATTGTCTTAATAGTTTTAGTTGTTAAGTGCCTTTAAGTCGATTCTGACTCATAGCGATTGTGCATAGCGTTTCCAAGAAGTGGCTGGTGAGCTTGAACCGCTGATCTTGAAGTTCAAACTGACTTTACAGTCCAACACATTAACCTGCAGCACCACACCACGACTCCAACTTAACATGTTGTTGTTGTTGTTAGGTGCCATTGAGTCGGTATCGACTCATAGCGATCCTATGCACAGCAGAAAGAAACACTACTCGATCCTGGGCCATCCTCACTATTGTTGCCACGCTTGAGTCCATCGATGCTGCTACATGGCCAATCCATCTCATTGGGGGTCTTAATATAGTCAGTAAATAATATTGGGAGTTATTTATAACCACATTCGTCATTAGACTTATCTATCCCTATTGTGAAATTATCCAGACTTTGGCAGGGAAATACCAAGCAAAAGAAACAAGTGAGCTGGCACTCCTAATTGACCATATCCTTCTTTGTCAATTTCATTATTTAAGTACTCCCATTACCACTCATGAAGTACCATGCTGTCTGTGATAAGATAGTCCCCATATGCCTATGAGGAAGACCAGTTTATGCCAACATTATTCAAAATTACGCACCAACCACTAGAGCCATTGATGATAAAATGGACTAATTCAGTTGTGAAGGTTGGAAAAGTTGGAAACAAAAATGCAAAGTTTGGAAACAAAAAGGAACGATCAGTGGTTGGAAAATACGGCCTTGGTAATAGAAACAATGCTGTAAATTGTGTGATACAAGTTTACAAGATCAATGATTTTTTCATTGCAAATAACTTTTTTAAACAACATAAAAGATGACTATACGAATGGACTTCACCTGGTGGAATACACAGAAATCAAATTGTCTACAGCTGCGGAAAAGCCAATATAAAAACTCCATATTATCAGTCAAAACAAGGACAGAGGCAGACTGTGGTACAGAACATCAATAGTTCACATGCAAATTCCAGCGAAGCTGAAGAAAATTAAAACAAGTCTACAAGAGCTTGAATATATGACTTTGAATATGTTGTTGTTGTTGTTATGTGCCGTGGAGTCGGTTCTGACTCATAGCCACCCTACACAAGGTTTCTGAGGCTGTAAATCTTTATGGGAGCAGACCACCTCATCTTTCTCTCGTGGATCCGCTGGTAGTTTCAAACTGCTGACCTTGTGGCTCGCAGCCCGATTCGTAACCACTACGCTACCATATATCCCACCTTAATTTAAAGATCATATGAAGAACAAATTTGATGGATTAAACCCTAAAGACAGAAGACCAGAAGAGATGTGGGATGACATCAAGAACATCAGATATCAAAAAAGCAAAAGGTCATTGAGAAAACTACAAACAAGGAAAAGATCAAAACTAATGTCAGAATAGACTCTGAAACTTGCCCTCCATTGTAGAGATGCTAAAGCAAATGGAAGAAATGAGGCGGTACAAGAACTGAACAGAAAATTTTAAAGGTCAACTGGAGAATACAAAGTCAAATATTATAACAAAATGTGCAAAGAACTGGAGTTAGAAAACCAAAACTGAAGAACACTCTCAGCATTTCGCAGTTGAGGGAACTGAAACAAAATTGAAACCTCAGCTTGCAGTATTGAAGGATTCTGTGGGCAAAGTATTGAACTATGCAGAAAGCATTAAAAAAAAAAAAAAAAAAAAGGAAAGAATAGAGAGTCACTGTGTCAAAAAGAAATGGTCAATGCTCAACCAGTTCAAGAGGTAGCGTATGATCAAGGGCCAAAGATACTGAAAGAAGAAGTCCAAAAATCCTCAACACTGGACCAATAAGCAACATCCCTATCAGTGGAGAAAAGATTGAAGTTGCCAAAGACTTCATTTTGCTTAAATCAACCATCAACAGTCATGGAAGCAGCAGTCAAGAAATCAAACCACCTATTATTGCCTTAGGCAAATCTGCTGCAAAAAAACAACAAACAAACAAACAAACAAAAACCTCTTTAAAGTGTTGAAGACCAAAGATGTCAGTCTGAGGACTAAGGTGAGACCTGACCCAAACCATGGTATTTTCAATAACCTCATATGCATGCGAAAGTTGGATAGTAAATAAGGAAGACTGTAGAAGAATTGATGCATTTGAGTTATAGTGTTGAAGGAGAATACTAAAAGTGCCATGGACCTGCCAAAAGAACAAACAGATGATCCTTGAAAGCCAGGATGGCCAAAGTTTGTCTCTCATACTTGGGCCATATTATCTGGAGGGACTATTCACTGGAAAAGGATATTATATTTGGTAAAGTGGAGGATTGGAGAAAAAGAGGAAGACCTCCAACAACATGGATTGGTCCAGTGGTAGCAGTGATAGGCTCAAATGTAGCAATGATTGTGAAGTTGGCCCAGGACTCGGCAGTGTTTTGTTCTGTTGCACATAGGGTCGCTATGAGTCTATACCAATTTGATGGCACCTAACTACAACAACAATTATCACTCATTTTCATCCCCAAAATCCTTGATGTACACAATTACTCTACTTTTATATGTATGTTCCTTTTACTCAACTTGATTCAGGTAACGTTTTTGATTAACTTAAAGAAGTTGTTCTGAAATTGTCAAACACTTGAAAATGGCATGTGTGCAATGATGTAAGAATAAACATGACTCATTAAAATAGAAGGCAAATCATTGTATTCATATGAATTTTTCTTTTGGATTGAATAGGGTAATTTAAAGGCAGAACAGAAATGTTGATTCTCTTTACAATGGCTTTATTTATCTAGTTCACTCTTGGATGATCCAGGAGCATAACTAAGATCTAATGTTTTAGAGAAGCTTGGTCCAATAGAATTTTTTTATTGAGAGAAATGTTACATAATCTGTGTTTTCTAATAAATTGGTCATTAACTACATGAATGATAGGATATTTGAAATATGACTGCTACATGTGAAAAAGAAATTTTTAATTTTACTTAATTTAAATTTAACTTAAAGTAGACATAAATGTGTAAAGGGAGTCCTTGTGTGGTATTGCAGGATAAACACTCAACTGCTAAATGCAAGGTCAAGGATCAAACCCAGAAGGCATGCATCAGAAACTCTTTACAGGGAGGAATACTGTGAGTTGGAACTGAATCAATAACACTTAACAAAACAAATTTTTGTTGGCAAGAAGTTTAAATTCTAAATACTATGTAGTTGCATGAGCTTTATTCTAAAGGTTTTTCAATGTTTACAGTGCTAACAGTATACTTTATTTTAATGTACAGTCCATTATTGAATATATCTCTTAATATTTTAAATTACAGAATACTTTTGCTGTGACTTTTATTATAGAAATTTAACTTTAACTAATGTAATACAAAAATATTTGTTTTGTTATTGTTCAATTTTATTGAGTCAGTTTGGACTCGTAGCAACCCTGCATAGGGTTTCCAAGGAGCAACTGGTGAGTTTGAACCACTGACCTTGTGTTTGAACCTGATCTGGGTAATGTAGTGTTCACAATAAAACTAAAAACAAAATTCTTTTGTAGTTGTCTGAAATAAAGGTAAACTGGATTAGTATGTATATAGGGCTGCTATGAGTCAGAACTCGACGACATTTAATAACAACGACATATAGGGAGTCCTGGTGTGGCACAGACAAGTCGGTTTGATAATTACTAATGAATCATAGTACTAGATATTTTACTGCACATCATTGTCTCCTACGGAATACTCATAGAACTAAATCCATACTAACAAAAATTAAAAAAAGACTCTTTAGACTCTGGTAATAAGGGCTACTGAGAGTACAACAGGAACTCTTCAAATTGTGTCCATTTGATAGGCATTTGCTTCATCAATGAAATAAAAGGGAACCTCCTCTGTATTGATTGTTACAATAGAGCTAACTTCAAATTTGAGTGGAATATTAACTGATTATGGAAAAATCATAGATTCAAGTGTTTTGAAGTGAAAGACTGTATTGCTTGCAATTTTTTTTTGACAGCGGCAAAATTAATAAAAACTTGTATTTCAGGAATATAACAGGAAAAGAGAAATTCTGTAGAAAACCAGGAAATATATTTAAATGAATTTTCCATTAAGAGCTTCTATATTAAAATACATTTTTTAAATTTGTGTCATTTGGGAACTCTACGTAATATTGATTTATCATGTGTGTTTAAACAAAAGGGCAAGAAGTTTCAGTAATTGACAAATGATACTGTATGTATTTTATGTATTTTTTTATATTAAACATCTATTAGGCTCCTCAGGAATCCTATACAGGGTGACTACGAGTTGGAACTGACTTTATAACACTTAACAAGAACATTAGGCACAGATGGGGCATGGTGGCTCCATCGGATAAGCACTGGACTGCGAACCACAAGGTTTGTGGTTCAAGCCCGCCAGCCACTCCATGGGGGGCAGGGGGAATGAGGTTTTCTAGTCTCAAAAAAATTTATACCATTGGAAACCCAATCCAGGATTGTTATGAGGTGGAACCAACTTGATGGCACCTAACAACAAACAGCAGAAACACTTGTGCCTCAGTGGTTAAGTTACTTAGCTCCTGATGGAAAGGTCAGTGGCTTTCTCCATGGGAGAAAGATGTGACTACCTCCTTTCCCTATGGAGCAGATTTAGTCTGTTTTCTAGAGCTGCTATGTGTCAGAATCAACTCAAAGACAGTGTATTTGGTTTGAAACAAGCACAGTGTTAAACAGTGTGACCATAGAAATAAGAAATAAATAAGCAACCTTCCTTTCCATGTTTAGATTTAACAGAGGAGACATAGACACATAATACAAAATATGTAATACACTGGGTATATGTTCATAAGTATAAAGCAGATAGGTAGGACTAGAGGTAACGTAGTTAAGCAAATGGGCTACTAATTATCTTTAAAACAACTTTTCAATCTCCAAACTGACTACCCAGCCAAAACAGTCTAGTACAGGTACAAAGATAGACACACAATCTAATGGAATAGAATTGAGAACTCAGAAATAAATCCATCCGCTTTTGGGCAGTTGATCTTGGACAAAGAGCTGACATTCATTGAATTGAAATGGGATAGTTTCTTCAACAAAAGATGCTGGCAAAACTGGATATTCATTCACAAAAATATGAAACATATCCCCTGTCTCACCCTAAATGCAAAAACAAGCTCAAGATAAACCAAAGACTTAAATAAAAACTTAAAACCATAAGGGCTCTCAAATAAAAAATAGGTGAGGAAATTAAGGTTCCTAGTACAAGTTTATTGCATCAGGCAAATCTGCTGTACAAGACCTTTTTAAAGTGTTGAAGAGCAAAGATGTCAGTTTGAGGACTAAGGTACGCCTGAACCAAGCATTGGTATTTTCAATAACTTCATATGCATGTGAAAGTTGGACGGTGAATAAGGAGACCATAGAGGAATTGATGCATTTGAGTTCTTGTGTTGGAGAAGAATATTAAAAATACCATGGACTTTCAAAAGATCAAATATATCTGTGTTGGGAGAAGTACAGCCAGAGTGTTCCTTGGAAGCCAGGATGGCCAGACTTCGTCTCTCATACTTCGGACATAATGCCCAGAGGGACCAGTCAGTGGAGAAAGATATCATGTTTGGTAAGGTGGAGAGTCCACCACTCGTAGTTCAGTTTGTCGTACTGTGAAGGCTTGTGAGTTGCTGTGATTCTGAAAGCTATGCCACTGGTATTTTAAATACCAGCAGGGACGACACCCATGGTGGACAGGTTTCAGATGAGCTTCCAGATGAAGACAGACTAGGAAGAAGGAGTAACAAACTACTTTGGAATATTTAGTCACTGAAAACCTTATGAACAGTAGAGAAACACTGTCATATATAGTGCCAGAAAATGAGCCCCTCAGGTTGGAAGGCACTCAAAATTCGGCTGGGGAAGACCTGCCTCCTCAAAGTAGAATTGACTGTGATGATGTGAATGGAGTAAAGCCCACAGGACCTTCATTTTCTGATGGGGCACAACTCAAAATAAAGAGAAATAGCTGTAAACATCCATTGAAAATAGGAACATGGAATGTACGAAGGATGAATCTGGGAAAATTGGAAGCTGTCAAAATGAAATGGAACACATAAACATCTATATCTTAGGCATTAGTGAGCTGAAATGGACTGGTATTGGCCACGAATCTGATAACCACATGGTTTACAATGACAAATTCAAGGGGAATGGTGTTGCATTCATTGTCAAAAAGAACATATCCAGATCAGTCATGAGGTACAATGCTTCTGTGATAGGATAATATTCATGCGCTTACAGTGAAGACCACTTAACACCACTATTATTCAAATTTATGCACCAACCACTAAAGCTAGTAAATATGAAATAGAAGAATTCTACCAACTTCTTCAATCTGAAATTGATCAAACATGCAATCAGGATGTATTGATCGTTACTGGTGATCGGAATGCAAAGGTTGGGAGCAAAGAGGAAGTATCATTAGTTGGAAAATATGGCTGTGGTGATAGAAATGATGCTGGATAACACATGATACAATTCTGTAAAATAAGTGATATGTTCATTTCAAATACCTTCTTTTGACAGCATAAGATACTACTATACACATGGACCTCATCAGATGGAATACATAGAAATCAAATTGAATACATCTGAGGAAAGAGATGATGGGAAAAGCACCATATCATCAGTCAAAACAAGGCCAGGGATAGACTGTGAAACCCACCATCAGTTACTCATATGCAATTTCAAACTGAAGCTGAAGAAAATGAAAACAAGTCCATGAGAGCCAAAATATGACCTTAAATATATCCCACCTGAATTTAGAAATCATCTAAAGAACAGATTTGATACATTAAACACTAAAGACCAAGACCAGAAGACTTGTGGAATGACATCAAGAACATCATACACGAAGAAAGCAAAGTCACTAAGAAGATGAGAAAGAAGGAAACGGTCAAAATGGATGTCAGAAGAAACACTGAAACTTGTTCTCCAGCACAGAGATACTAAAGCAAATGGAAGAAATGAAGAGGTCCAAGAGCTGAACAAAAAATTTCAAAGGTCAGCTCAAGAAGATAAAGCCAAATATTACAACAAAATGTTCAAAGATCTGGAATCAGAAAACCAAAAAGGAAGAATACGCTCAGCATTTCTCAAGCTGGGGGAACTGAAGAAAAAAATCAAGCCTCAATTTTCATTATAGAAAGATTCTCTGGGCAAATTATTGAATGATGCAGAAAGCATCAAGAGAATATGGAAGGAATATACAGAGTCACTGTACCAAAAGGGAATGGTTAATGTTCAACCATTTCAAGAGGTACAATATGATCAAGAGCCAATGATAATGAAGGAGGAAGTCTAAGGTGCATTGAAGGAATTGGCAAAGAACAAGGCACCAGGAATTTATGCAATAAAAATTGAAATCTTTCAAGAAAGTGAAACAGCACAGAACACAGAAGGCATTTGGAAGACAACTATCGGGCCAACTGATTGGAAGAGATCCATATTTGTACTCATTCCAAAAGAGAGGTGACCCAACGGAATGCGGAAATCATCTGACAATCTCTTTGATATCTCATGTGAGTAAAGATTTATTAAATGTAATACAGAAATGGCTGCAAGCATACATTAACAGAGAACTTCTAGAGGTTAAAGCAGAATTCAGAAAAAGGCTGTGGAATGAGGGATATCATTGCTGATATCTGATGACTCTTGGCTGAAAGCAGAGATTATCAGAATGATGTTTACCTGTGCTTTATTTACTACACAAAGACTTTCAAGTGTGTGGATCATGACAAGCTATGGACAACTTTGCGAAGTATGAGTATTTCGGAACACTTACTTGTGCTCATGAAAAATCTGTACAGTTGTTTGAACAGAACATGGAAACATTGAATGGTTTAAAATTAAGAAAGTTGTGTGACAGGGTTTTATTCTTTTACCATACTTATTCAAAATGTATTCTGAGCAAATAATCCTAGAAACTGGGTTATATGAAAAAAAAAAAAAGTGGCATGAGGATTGGATGAAGACTCATTAGCAACCTGCGATATGCAGATGATACAGCCTTGCTTGCTGACAGTGAAGAGGACTTAAAACATTTACTGATGAAGATCAAAGAGCACAGCCTTCAGTATGGATTGAATCTCAATGACAAGAAAAAAAAAAAAAATCCTCAGCACTGGACCAATAAACAACATTCTTATCAATGGAGAAAAGATTGAAATTGCCAAGGACTTCATTCTTCTTGGATCAACTATCAATACTCAATGGAAGCAACACAAGACCTTTTTAAAGTGTTGAAGAGCAAAGATGTCAGCTTGAGCACTAAGGTGCTCTTGACCCAAGACATGGTATTTTCAATAACCTCATATGCATGAGATAGCTGGTCAGTGAATAAGGAAGACTGTAGATGAATTGATGCTTTTGAGTTATGTTATTGGAGGAGAATATTGAAAGTGCCATGGGCTGCCAAAAGAACCAATAGATCCATTTTGGAGGAAATGCAGCCAGAGTGCTTCTTAGAGGCCAAGATGGCTAAACTTCGTCTCTCATACTTGGGACATATTGTCAAGAGGGACCAGTCCCTGGAGAAGGACATCATGTTTGGTAAGGTGGAGGGTCAGATAAAAAGAGAAAGACCCCCAACTAGATGGATTGACTAAGTGGCAGTAATGATGGACTCAAGCTTGGCAACAGTAATGAGGTTGGTCCAGGATCGGGCAGTGTTTCCTTGTGCTGTGCATAAGGTTGCTATAAGTTGGTACTGACTTGATGGCACGTAACATCAACAACAACAAGGTGGAGTGTCAGAGAAATAGAGGAATACCCTCAGTAGGATTCATTGACACAGTGGTAGCATCAATGGGCTCAAACTAAGCAACGATTGTGAGATTGGCGCAGTACTGGTCAGTGTTTCATTCTGTTGTTTATAGGGTTGCTATTAGTTGGTACTAACTTGATGGCATCTGACAACAATTACAATTTAGGAAAGTGCACTTGAAAACACACAAACAGCAGAAGACAAACTAGATGACTGGAACCTCCTAAAATGTAAATACTACATACATTAAAATATTTAATACACAGAAAAAATGTGTCAATTCAAAGTGTAAAAGAACGAAGGCCCCATTCTCATATTTAGAAAAACAAATCATATAATGTTGTTTGTATATATGTGACCACTATATCCACTATATCCAATATACAAATAACATTCTTTTACACGTTGAATGGACTCTTCCAAAACAGCAATTGGACTTTTCAAAAGATGTTTTCTTTTACTCTGTCTGGTATATTCCTTTGCCTTCATCATTTTTGCTGACCTCCTTCTTTATTTTCAGTCTTTTCTCCTCCCATACCTTGTAACTATCGAAGAGTGTTTGTATATATGTGACCACTATATCCAATATGAGTTCTGGTGTGGCACTGTGTGTTAATGCGTCAGACTGCAAAGCCATTTGAACTGCAAGGTCGGCAGTTGAAGCTCACCAGATGCTCCCAGGAAACCCTATACAGGGTTACTATGGGTTGGAACAGACTCGATGGCATTTAACAACAACATATCCAATATATAACACTTAGTCATATGCAATTTCAGTCTGATGTTAAAGAAAGTGAAAACAAATCTACAAGAGGCAAAGTAAGACACTGAGTATGTTGTTGTTAGGTGCCATGGAGTCAGTACCGACCCATAGTGACCTTATGCACAGCAGAACGAAACACTGCCTTATCCTGGGCCAACCCCACTACTGTTACCATGCTTGAGTCCATCGATGCTGCCACTTGGCCAATCCATCTCATTGGGGATCTTCCTCTTTTCCTCTGACCCTCCGCCTGACCAAACATGATATCCTTATCCAGCGACTGCTCCCTCCTGACAATATGTCCAAAATTTGAGAGACAAAGTTTGGTCTTCTTGGACTCTAAAGAGCACTTTGTGTGTATTTCTTCCAAAACGGATCTATTGGTTCTTTTGGCAGCCCATGGCACTTTCAATATTCTCCTCCAACACCATAACTGAAAGGCATCAATTCTTCTACGGTCTTCCTTATTCACTGTCCAGTTTTTGCATGCATATGAGGCTATTGAAAATACCGTGGCTTGAGTCACGAGCACCCTGAATTTAGAGACTATTTCAGAAATAGATTTGATGCATAAGATATGAATAACCTGAGACCAGAGATGCTGTGAGATGACATCAAGAACATCATACATGAAGCAAGCAAAAGGTCATTACAAAGACAGGAAGGAAAGAAAAGATAAAAGTGAATTCCTGAAGAGACTCTGAAATCTACTCTTAAAAGGGAAAAGCTAAAGTGACTGAAAGAAATGATGCACTAAAAGAGTTAAACAGAAAATTTCAAAAGGCAGTTCAAGAAGAAAAAGTAAAATATTATAAAGAAATGTGTAAAGACATAGAGTTAGAAAACCAACACTGAAGAAATGCTCAGCATTTCTCAAGCAGTAAAGAAAAAAATCAAGCCTCTAGTTGCAATATTGAAGGATTCTATGGGCAAAATACTGAAATAAGGGAAGATTCTAAAGAAAACATCACTGAACTAAAAAGAATTGGCCAGTGCGCAATCATTTCTGAACGTTGTATATTACGAAAAAACGATGTTACTGTTGGAAGAAGTCCAAACTTCACTGAAGGTATTGGAGAAAAATGAGGCTCCAGGAATTGAAGAAATACAAATTGAAATATTTCAACCAACTGTTCTATACCAAGAAATTTGGAAGACAACTACTTAACTAGTTGATTGGAAGAGATTCATATTTGTGCCTATTCCAGAAAAGCTGATGCAACAGAATGTGGAAATCATTGAACAATATCATTAATTTCACATGCAAGTAAAATTTTGTTGAAGACAATCCAAAAACAATTGTACTATTATATTGACAAGGAGTTGTCACAAATTTGAGCCAAATTCATAGGATGATGTGTGATAAAGGATATCATTGCTGATGTCAGATGTATCTTGACTGAAAGCAGATAATACCAGAAAGATGATTTATTGTACTTTATTGACTATGTAAAGACACTCAACTGTGTCAAATGTAACAAGCTTGAATAATATTGTAAAGAATGAGAATTCCAGATCACTTTAGAATTGAACTAGGGAATAGCACATGGTTCAGAATCAGGAAATGTATGTATCAGGGTTATATCCTTTCATCATTTTTACTTAATCTGTATTTTGAGCATATAACCCAATAAACTGGATTATATGAAGAACATGGCATTAAGACTGAAAGAAGACTCATTAATAACCTGCAATATGCAGTTGATACAACTTTGCTGAAAATGAAGAGAACTTGAAATACTAAAGACTTCATTATGGATTCAACCTAAATGTAAAGAAAACAGAAATTCTCACAACCGGACCAATAAACATCACCATTATGAAAAAAAGATCTAAGTTTTTAAATACTTCATTTTGTTTGGATGCACAATTAACATTCATGATAGCAGCAGTCAAGAAATCAAATGATCTATTGTATTAGAAAAATCTGGTGTAAAGATCTCTTTAAACTGTTAAAGGGCAAATATTTCATTTTGATGACTAAGGGACACCTTTCCCAAGTCATGATACTTCAGTTGCCTCATATGCATGTGAAAGATGGACAATGATTTAAGAAAGAGCATAGCTGAATTCATGTATTAGAATTATGGTGTTTTTGAAGAATATTGAAAGTACCATGGACTGCCAGATGAACATACACATCTGTCTGAAAAAACTGCACACAGAATGTTCCTTTGAAGCCAAATGGTAAGATTTTATATCTCATGCTTTAGACACATTGTCACAAGGGACTGAAGAAGGACATCATCCTTGGTAAAGTGAAGGGTCAACACAAAAGAAGGAGACTCTGTTGGAGATAGATTAGCACATGGCAGTAGCAGTGGGCTCTGTTGTGCACAAATAGGGTTATTATAAAATGGAACAGATTCTACGGTATCTAGCAATACAAATATAACATATTTGGATTTTTCTGGACTGGAATACAGGCAAAGGAAGTTTATTCATATATTCAAGATTTTTTTTTCAATTAACAAGTTTTAAAATATACACTGGAGTTTCCAGTCTTAGCAAAGCTATCCATAGGTTTTTATGAACCACATAGTCAAATGACTTTTCATAGTCAATAAAATACAAGTAAACGTCTTTCTGATATTCTTTGCTTTTAGTCAAGATTCATCTGTTGTCAGAAATGATGTCCTTTGTTCCAAGTCCTCTTTTGAATGAAGCTTGAATTTCTGGCAGCACCCTATGTATGTACTGCTGCAATTATTTTTCAATTATCTTCAGCATACATTTACTTTCTTGTAAAATTAATGATATTGCTTGATAGTTTCTGCATTGTAATAAGTCACCTTTTTTTTTTTTTCCAAATGGGCACAAATTCAGACATCTTCCCCTACTAGCCAGGTAGCTTACTTCCAAATTTCTTGGCATCAATTCATTTCGATTGATATTCTGTCAATTCCTGGAACATTGTTTTTGGCCAATGCATTCAGTGCATCTTAGATTACTTTCTTCAATAACATCAGATTTTGTTCTTATACCCCCTCCTGAAATAGTTGAACATCAACCAATTGTTCTTGATACAGTGATTAAATAGTCATTCCATCCTCTTTTGATACTTGCTATGTTTTCCCATATTTTGCCCATGTAATCTTTCAATGGAGTCCTGATGTAGCACTGTAGGATAAGCGCTGGACCACAAGGTTGGTTTGAACTGCAAGGTGAAATGTGCCAACTGCTTCTCAGGGTCACTATGAGTCAGAACCTACTCAACAGCACAATCCTTTAGTATTGCAACCAAAGGCTTGAATGTTTCCTTCGGTGTTTTCAAGTAGGCAAATGCTGAGCAGAAAGTCCATTTTGATTTTCTAACTCCAGGTTTGCACATTTTATTTTAATACTTTTTTTTTTTTTTTTCTTATCCAGCTGCCCCCTTTGAAATTTTCTATTCTTCTAGTCACTAACTTATCTTCATTCAAGAGTAAGTGTCAGATTCCCTTCTGACATCTATTTTGGTATTTTCTTTCTTTCCTGTCTTTTAATGACCTTATTTCTTTCTTATATATGATGTCTTTGATGTCAGCCCACAATTGATCTTGTCTTCAGTGAGCCAAATCTATACTTAAGATGATCTCTTAAATCTGGTGAGATATGCTAAAGGTTATATTTTGACTCCTGTGAAATCACTTTAATTCTCTTCAGCTTTACCCTGACCTTGCACACGAGCAATTGATATCTGTTTCACAGTTATCTGTGACTTTGTTTTGGCTGATGATATTGAACTGTATCTTCTCTTTTCACAGATACAGTGGTTGGATTGATTCCTCTGTATTCCATCTGATTACCATAAGTATGCAGTTTAGGTTGTGGAAAAAAGGCATTTGCAGTGAAAAAGCCTTGCAAAATTCTATTATGAGGTCTTCAGCATGGTTCCTATCATCAAGGCCATGTTTACCAAGTATCCTTCCTTTTTATTAACAGCTTTTGCATTCCAATCATTAGTAATTATCAATGCATCTTGATTCCCTGTTTGATCAATTTCAGACTTCAGAAGTTGGTAGAATTCTTCAATTTCTCCATCAATGTCTTTAGTGGTTGGGTGTATATTTGAATAATAGTCATTATTTCTAACAGAGGTATGGATATTATCCTATCACAGACAGCAGTGTACTTCAATATAGACCTTGAAATGTTCCTTTAATATAATGAATGTGACATCATTCCTCTTTAATTTGTCATTTCTGAAATAGTAAATCATGTAATTATTTGATTTAAAATGGCCAATGGCAGTTCATTTTAGCTCATTAATGCCTAGATTATCGATCTTTATGCAATCAATTTAATTTGTGATGACTTTAAATTTTCTTAGATTCATGCTTTGTACATTCTAAGTTACAATGGGTGTTACAGCTGTTTCTTCTCATTTTCAGTAGTGCCTCATCAACAAATGAAGGTCCTGAAAGCATTACTCCATCTATGCCATTCAGGTCCCCTCTACTTCAAGGAGGCAGCTCTTCCTCTGCTGTATTTTTAGTGCTTTCCAACCTGAGGGACTCACCTTTTTGGCATTATATCCAACATTGACCCCCTGATGTTTATGAAGTTCCTAGTGGCTACTGTTACAAAAGTGGTTCACTGTTCTGTCTTTCTAATCTGTTTTAGTCTAGAAGTACCACTGAAAGTTGTCCACCACGACTGACTCTACTGGTGTTTAAAATGCCAATGGCATAGCTTCCAGTATTACAACAATACACAAGGCACCACATTAGGAGAAATTGTCAGATGAGTCATAGATTTTCTAAAACAACATTGCTCTATCCTAATCTAAATATCTGAGAGAGAAAGAAATTATTTCAAACACAACTAAAATCTAAAAATTAAAATTACTAGTCAAGCTGCTGCTGATAATGAACACAGTAAAACTCAAATATATGAATCAGCTCTTCTATTTATTACAAAATTAACTAAAATATTTTTCAAGTCAAATTCTAATATAGTAATCAAACATTAAACACACAAACATCATCTCACTATTTCAAAATTAGAAATCTGTGCCAACTAGAAAACTGATTTGTTTTTATTCTATTTTATGGTGTATGTTTTTTGAGATAAATTGGGTGTTTTCCCATTATATTCCTCCTTAACTCTCCCAAAGTATTTGTGTTTTATTTTATTTTACTTTTTCCCCTCTAAATCTATATAGGCAACTATTAGGAAACCAAATGGTGGGATATGATGGTGCATCATATTCTATACAATATACTAAGTGTACAGTTCAGGTGTGGCACAGTAGAAGAAGCACTGTACTGTTAACTACAAAATTGAAGGCTCAAAACCACCAGCCGCTTTTTGGAAACCCTATACAGGGTCACCATGAGTTGGAAATTATTTTGTATCAGTTAACAGCAACAACAACAGTACTGAAGGGGAGGTAAAAATATGAGACAAGATAAGTAAATAGTGCAAAGTATATTCTATCATGTGAGGTAGAAGGTCAAATAGCAAAACACTAAGGATAACATAATATTTCCTCCTCAATTAGCAGGGCACAAAAAGACTAACATTCACAACACATAAAATCTAATATCCATTTAAAGATTCTATAATTAATAGGGGCCACACAGTTATTTTCCTAAATGTAAGAAAAAATTATCTTCACATTGCTACTGTTTGGGCTGTCTAGTCAATTCTGACTTACCTGACCCTACATAATGGAGTACACCTGGCCCATAGAGTTTCTGAGACTGTAGTCTTTAAGAGAACAAATGGCAAGGTCTTTTCTACCATGAAAACAAATGTGAATTAGAACCTCAACAGGCCTTTCTTTCTGCTGGCAGCTTAAGTACTGTGCCACTAACCCCAACACCCAAACCTCCTGTCATCAAGTCAATTCTGACTCCAAACAACCCTACAAGACAGACTAAATCTCTCCCTTTGGGTTTCCAAGACTGTGAATATCTATGGAATCAGCTGCCTCATCTTTTGTCTACAGAACAGATGGTGGATTTGAAGAGCTGACCTTGTAGTTAGCCCCAATGCTGAACCCATTATATCAAGAGAACACCTTATTGTTGTTGTTAGGTGCCATCAAGTCGGTTCTGGCACATAGCGATCTTGTATGGGATTTTCAAGGAGCAGTTGGTAGGTTTGTAATGCCAACCTTGTGGTTAGCAGTCCAGTGCTTATCCTACAGAGACATCATCTTTTGAAACAATTAGGGAATTGGATAAGGAACAATGAATACTAAATTGTAACTGATATCTCAAAGATATCAAAACCATGACAAATATGAATTTAGAATTGAATATTAAAACAATTCAAACATGGAATCTATTAATTTTTTAAAGAAATTTGGAAGTAAAATTAATTTAAATATTTAAAACACTACTAATATGTGTAAAATATTAATAGTAGTGTAATTATTAATTCCAGATTATATTAGACCAAAAAGGCAAATAAAGCACAGGCCAGTGGGACATGAACATGATTTTACATAGAAACTGCTCTAAAATTATTATGTAATTATTTTCTTTTTGAAATTATGAACCAAAAAATAAATAAATTAAAAAATAAATAAATAAACAAATTTGGTTTGAATACATGAAAACAGTGGTGAAAGTTAAAGGAGCAGATGAAACTTTCAAATAAAGAGATTATGAAAACATAGATTATTACAATATATATATTTCTTACATGGATTAAGATAATGTTTAAAGAGATTACGTGTGCATGTCAGAAACCTTTATGATAGGACTTTGATCTTTGAAACTTTAGAACTGAGAAGGTTTGGAAGCCGTTGACAGCAATGGTAGTAAAAAAAAAAAAGCTTTTATCTTGTTTGATATCCCTTTGAGAGTTGGCCTCTTTTTAGTTCTGTGGATTCAGAAGGCGTTTGGGGTTATGAATTTATATGTAGTGGACAATGTTACTGTTCTAAACTCTAAAGAAGCATGGAATTCTATTTTACTTTAAAATTTTTTTATTTCTCTGTACCCCTATCCTTTGAAATCTAATAGAGAATTTAATTATATTTTGCCATATCTACTTTGGTCTTAAAATGTGCCCCAAATCACTGGTGTATGTCACAATTGCAGACAAAGGGGTTGTAGTTAATCATTTTTCACTAGGTAAATAATGTCATATAAACAAAACAAGAAAATAGCAGAAAACATTTATAAAATATCAGTAGCTTCACAAATATGAACACTTTCTCTTTTTATTTATTCAACTCAATGAACTATCAATGAAGAAAATTGGTATAACAATGGTCAAAATCAAATTAAATTTCAATTGATTTAAAATTTAATTGATTTAAAAGAATAATTAATAAAGTAATTACTTCTTTGGATAAATTCATTTAAAGTTAAATGTTAATAAAATCAAATTGCTAGAAATTTTGTTGACATGGCCATTGCTAACCAAAAGTGAAAACCTGAATGAAACTTTATAATATGCTCCTTTATTTGTGACAGTTCTGCTAAAAAAATTATCAACTCCATCTTTATGATTCATAGGAGAAACAATACTTGCCAGATTTAGCCTCACTAAATATTGAGGCTTACAATTATAAAAGGAAAAAATGCAAACTTTATATTTTTGCCCTTAATCAATTTGAATGTAAACAGAGATACCATACACCTGCCTTTCAAAAAGAAACAGAGCTCCTCAACGCGCGGGCCAGCGCGGGGACGGCCGCCGGGGCCACGAGTTGCGCGGCCACGGAGCATTATAATATAGAGTAGACACTGGCGAGGGAGAGAAAGGAATAGTTAGAAACATCACACCAGAAGGTTTGTAAGTCTGTCTTCTGCTTATGACTGATTGGAATACCTAAAATGGGGCTACAGCACACCCAGTGAACGAGGCTTCCTGTGGAGCCTTTGCAATACATAAAACTATAAATAGAAATCGGAACCACATCCAGATCTCCAGAGATGAGAAATCTCCACTTGAAAGGACAAGCAGACCAGCCTGGAGCGGCTACAAGAATAAATGATACCTCTTGAAAGAAAGACCTGCAGGAAAAATGGAGGCAGATGGACTGTTACTACAAGAACAAACAAACCGCTTCCCTAGGAAACATCAAGGCAAGTGGCCAGGTCCTCTCTACGCAAACCCCCTTCCAAGACTAAGACTCAA
>NW_006408523.1:25309570-25346381 GCF_000296735.1 Chrysochloris asiatica | reverse complement strand
TGATGCATGGAGGGGATTGGAACCATGGCAGTGAGATGATATATGATGGAATGAATATAAAACTAAAGTTCTCTCATGTAAACTATCATATAATTCACAATAAAACATTTAAAAAATAAAAGAGAGAGAGACAAGTGTCTAGTCAGGAACATTTATTTAAAAATTGCAATGACTTAATATTCTTTCACACTACTGGAAAACCACATTTATAATAGCAATTCAGTCTATTATTCACTGACTTATTATGTTTACAGATTCTGTTAACATAAATTAGCTCATCATACTCATTGACAACCCAGTCATCAAAAACATATAATATAAATAAACACAATCTTTCAAATAAATGTTTGCATTGTAAAAGTGCTTGTGTTGTTGTTATGTGACATTGAGTCGGTATCAACTCATAGCAATTTTATGCACAACAGTACAAAACATTGCCCGGTCCTGAGCCAACATCACAATCATTGCTATGTTTGAGTCCATTGATGTTGTTACCACTCCAACTCATCTAATTGGGAGTCTGTGTGATGTTCTTTATACAATCCCACAGCTCTTCTGGTTTTCAGTCCTTAGTGATTAATGCATCAAATCTGTTCTTGAGATGATCTCTAAATTCAGGTGAGATATGTTTAAGGTCATACTTTGACTCTCGTGAACTTGTTTTAATTTTCTTCATCTTCAATCTGAATATCCATATAAACAATTGATTGTTCCAGTCTGCCCCTGACCTTGTTTGGTGAAAGATGTGGAGCTTTCCTACTGTCTCATTCCACAGATGTACTCAATTTGATTTCAGCGTATTCCATCTGGTGATGGAATGTGTATAGTCATCTTGTATGTTGTTTTAAAAAGGTATTTACAATGAAGAAGTCATTTTGGTATTGCAACATTCTATCATGCAACTATTATCATTGTTTCTATCATCAAGGCCATATTTTCTGCCTACTGTTCCTTTCTTTTTGTTTCCAACATTTGCAATCCAGTCATCAGCAATTATCAATATATTTTGGTTGCATGTTAGATAAATTTGAAACTGAAGAAGTTCACAGAATTCTTAAGTTTCATTATCATTGTTTTTAGTGGTTGGTGTGTAAATTAAAATAATATTAAGAGCTAATGGTACTGAAGGAAGATGCCCGATGTGCATTCAAGGCATTGGCAAAGAACAAGGATCTGGGAATTGATGTAATACATTGAAATATTTCAACAAACAAATGCAGCACTGGAGGCATTCATTTATCCATGCCAAAAAATTTGGAAGACAAGTACCTGAACAACTGATTGGAAGAGATCCATGTTTGTGCCAAAGAGAGGTGACCCAATGGAATGCAGAAATCATTGGATAATATCATGAATATCACATGCAAGTAAAATTTTGCTAAAGATAATTAAAAAAAAAAAAAATCTGCAACAGTACATTGAGAGGACACTGCCAGAGTTTAAAGCCAAATTCAGATGAGGACATGGAATGAGGGATATCATTGCTGAAGTCTGATGTATCTTGGCTAAAAGTGGAGAATACCATAAAGATGTTTACCTGTGCTTTATTGACAACATTTAAAAAGCTATATTAAAAGTTTTGACTGTGTGGACCATGACAAGGTATTACCAACATTACAGAAAATGAGTATTTCCAAACAACTAGTCCTAGTTGTGCTCATAAGGAATCTGTACGTATACCAAGAGGAGTTGTTCAAATAGAACAAGGAGACATTAATGATTTCAAATCAGGAAAGGTGCACTCCAGGTTTTTATTATTTCACCATTTATTCAATCTGTATACTGAGCAAATAATCCAAGGAGCTGTCTTATATAACGAAGAATGTGTTATCAAGATTGAATGAAGGATCTTTAATAACCTGTGATATTCAAATGATACAACCTTGCTTGATGAAAGGCAAGAGAACTTAAAATATTTACAGATGAGGATCAAAGACCATAGCTTTCAGTATGGGATGCACCTCAATGTAAAGAAAACAAAAATTCTCACCAACAAATAACATCATAATAAATGTATTGAAAAGATTGAAGTTGTCAAACTTCATTTATCTTGAATCCACCATCCACACTTGTGGAAGCACCAGTGACAAAATTAAATGACATATTACATTATGCAAATCTCTTGCACAAAACCAGTTTAAAGTGTTCAAGAGCCAAGATACTGCTTTGAGGACTAAGGTTTGCCTGACCCAAGCCATGGTGTTTTCAATAGCCTCATATGCATGCAAAAGTTGAACAATGAATAAGGAAGGTTATGGAAGAATTGATACATTTGAGCTGTGGTGTTGGAGAAAATTAAAAGTATCATGGACTGCCAAAAGAACAAGCAATCTGTATTCGAAGACCTACAACAAGAATGCTCCTTGTAAGCCAGGATGGCCAGACTTTGTCTCTCATACTTTGGGCATATGGCCACAAGGAACCAGTCCCTGAAGAAGGACATCATGTTTGGTAGACGGGAGGGTCAGCAAAAAAGAGGAAGACCCACAACAAGATGGATTGGCACAGTGGCAGCAGTAATGAGTTCAAGGGCAGAAATGATCATCAGCTTGACATAGGAATAGGCAGTTTCAGTCTGTTGTGCATAAGGTCACTTTGAGTCGTAACCTAACAACAACAACAACAACAAATAAGAAAAAATGATTTCATATCTTAGTTTTAATTTACATTCTTTTAACTACAAAAGATGCTCAGCATAATTTTTTGTGTATCGTGGTAAACTACTGGGTTGACTGTTAGTTCTGGTGTGGTTCTGTGGGTTAATGCGCTGGACTGCAATGTTGGTTTGAACTGCAAAGTCGGTGGTTTTAGCTCACCAGTCACTCCTTGGAAACCTATTCAGGGTCGCTGTGAGTCGGAACTGACTCAAAAGTACTTAAAACAACAACTGGGGTGACTACATGTGTATTATAATTTATAAGTATCTGCTATATTCATTTGCCCCCACTTTTAAAAATGTGATTCTTTCTTTTCTTATTGAAATCAAGAACTATAAGTCAACTGTGAGGTGCTCTGTCTAGTCTAGATCCTTTTCATATTGATATAAGTGCTTCATCTAAGTAATTGATTTCCATCTTTGCATCATCTCTCAGTTTCTAAAATAAAGTCTTCCAGGTGTGTGAGAGGAATCACACTGATCTTATCAATCAAAAATTTCAGTTAAGAAATATTCACAATATTGCATCTACATAACCATGAATTTATTTAGACTTTCTTTTATTGCTTTCACTAGCTCTTTGGATATTCAGCGACAAAATCTTCACTTTTTTTTTTTTTTTAATTTGCCTGTGTTTGATTTCGTGATGCTATTTTAGATACTATTTTATCATTTATCCCCAATAGAAATAAAATTAATTTTGTATTTTATAGCAATTCTCATAAACTTATTTGACCCACATAGGCTTCTTCTTCCAGTTCAAGAAGATTTTGTTACCTTCTGTTCATTGATTTTCGATATCCTGAGTAACAAATTAAAGCTGCCACAGGGTAATGATTTTTTGAGGATTCTTTTTTTAGACTATTAAGTTTTGGTTGTTTCTATTATTTACAGGAGATCATTTTATTGTGGTGTGATATGGTAATAAACTTCCGGTTTTGAACGTACGTCCAATTTAGAATGTTGTTGTTATGTGCCGTGGAGTCGGTTCCTACTCATAGCGACCCTGTACAGGGTTTCCAAGGCTGTAAATATTTACGGGAGCAGAAAACCTCATCTTTCTCCTGCGGAACAGCTGGTAGTTTTGAACTGCTGACCTTGCTGCTGTTTGCAGCCTGATTCGTAACAACTACGCTACCATGGTATATATATATATATATGGCGTCAAGAGAATTTTCCAGGATAGGTCATCCTTGTGTGGCTTTGTGGGTCAATGCACTGGATTGCAAAGCTGGTTTAGACAGCAAGGTCGGCGATTCAAGCTCACCAGCTGCTCCTCAGAAACCCTATACAGGATCGCTATGGGTTGGAATTGACTCGATGGCACTTAATAACAAAAACATGACTTTCTGCTCCCAAAAAGACTTTGTTGTTGTTGTTAAGTGCCGTGGAGTCAATTCCGACTTACAGTGACCCTGTATAGGGTTTCCAGGAGTGGCTTGTGAGTTTGAATCGACGACTTTGCGGTTCAAACCAGCCTTCCCGCCAATGCATTATCCCGCAGCGCCACAACAGTGCTCCAGGAAGATTTATAGCCTCGGAAACCCTACAGAGGATTGTTATGAGTTGGAACTGATTCCATGGTACTTATCAACAATAACATATAAAAGGATGTCTTTTCCCCAGCCCTTCTTTATGTCTGCACATACTCCTGTCTGTGATGACTGTAAGAATATGAAATTTGATTTTGTCCTAACAGTTCACACTTAGGTTGAAAATGAACTTAAAGTGAATTGTTGGTAACAACCGTGACTCATGATCCACATCCTAGAAAAATCTTTGCCCTGCATAGGGTTTCAAAGATTGTTAATCTATATAGGAACAGAAAGCCTCATCGTTGTCCTGGAGCGGTTGGTGGATATGAAGGGTGGATATGAATGGGCAACCTTGCAGCCTAGTGTTTATCCTAAAATGCCACCAGAGATCCTAAGATTCTTATTAGAATGAAAATTTTTAAATAATCATTTCAAGTGACAAAAGCATTTGAAAATAAGTTTCCTTTTATATAATTTTGCTCAAAATAGTAATAGTTAACATTTATAAATTTCCTACAACATATTCTTTCATTTTAGCTTGATGAGGTTTTATTAACATTTCAAAACTCTATTCCTCCATTTTGGAAAGATAGATATAGACATATTATCACCAAAAGGAAAGCATTTAAACCAAAAACAAAGCTCAGAAGGAAGGAAGGGGCACGAAAGGAAACAGGAGGCCCAGGGAGGAAGTAGGAAGAAGGCTGTTACACTGAAATGATTCCAACAAATATCAAGAAACATACTGTGCATAGATTATTGAATGGAAAACTAGTTATCTCTAAGAACTTTCACCCAAAATACAATTAAAAACAAAGAAAAGACATATGATCAAGTATCATTGATAGCATCTGGCCACTAGTTTTTCTGAAGTCTTGATAAATTGCCTGTGATTTGTAAGAGATGAATATTTTCTGTTGCATCTATTTCATTGAGGTGGGATTGCTGTATATAACAGAAATACTTCATTATAGCAAGCACACACTTTTCCTTTTACATTGAGTGATATATTAATGTTTGTTTCATCTACCATATTGTAACTCATGAAAATATTTCTCGAATAATTGAAATTGACCAAAGTTCTGTAGATTTATGCTTTCCTCATGATTGTTTTTCAAGTCTATTATATTTTTCCCCAAAGAAAATAAATAATGATAAATAACAGAATAATAAGTAACCAGAGGGCTTTTGGCCTGCAAGATAGGAAGTGTCTGTCTTGAGTCGTCACAGAATGCTGCAGTATTAAGGGAGGAATTGAAGCTGAAGATAATATCTTCAAGAGAACAGTTCTGAAGCCAACAAGTGAGAACAAGATTATAAATGCTAGTGAAACAAGTGATCTTAAATAGAAAGAAGTGGATGTCACTTTTTCTAACTAGAGACAAGAGAGAGGCTGTGATTGCAAACAAACAAAGGGAATTCTGCAAATCTGGCTGTGAGAAGTACAGGAAGTTACACTGAATATTTCTATTTACACAATTGTTGATGTGAAAAGACCACAATGGCAAGTTAAAAAGAAGTTCAGAGAACTGGAGAAATTAGAATTTCTGAACTAATATGAAGTAGTCTTTAAATAAGTGGAAAAGGCAAATGTACCAAGCAAGATAGACAAGACTGGCATTGTACGTATTGCAAGAAACACACTTGAGATTTTGTTTAATAAATATAAAGTAAGATATCCTGACACATTTGTATTCTTCAGTTGGAGATTTTGAAATGAGCTTTGATAATAAATTTTATTTCAAAATCTTGGTTATAATGCTTTTCTTTGGATTCTCCTAAAATCTAAGATATCAAGATCAATATTCATATTTTTCCCTGACCTTAGGCTAAACGGTTCATTCTTTTTGGTCAGAAGCAGACACAATATAATTTTAACATTATACTCTCTACCTTATAATGGATGAAAGTAAAATTATATTTAACCAAATGTTTTTATTTCAGCAAAATGAGGTTTCCTACAGCTAGCTCTCTTTGGTATGGATTCTCCCTGACATGTATTTTTCTACCATTTTTGCATTCTGTCAGAAACATATCAATGAGTTCTTCCATCTAGCTGGGAGATCAGCAAAATACACCCATAACATGCAATTTTTATATTATCACCTTTCATCTTCATGAAAATTTTTCAAAATATTCTAAAGAATGGATAGAATTAACAGTGCTTCAACACTGATCAAATGTCATGCTTTAAACAACATTTTGCAGGCTAGTCTGAGATGAAAAATAATAAAACTTAAAAAAGAGATGCTGGTTATTTTTGTATAAAATGAATGAATATTTATTGTTTCTACCAACTTAGGCATTGCTGATATTCTTCTATCATGTGAGAAAAGAGGGAACACTATTCATCTTCACACAATGTTTCAGGAAAATTCTACACTATGGATTTTCAAAAAAAAAAACATTTATAATTTGTTAGTAAATGGAATAGTAGATAATGTAACAAAATCTTTTTGCTCTTGATTTCTTTTAACTGAAGTAAATTTTACATAAAATGAAATGTGCAAACGTTGAAGTAGAATTTATGGAGTTTAGATGAATGAAAGTGTTTGCAAAAGCAACATTCTAATACAGTTATAGAACACTTTAAACATCCCAAATCTTTCTTTTGTGTTCACTTCTAGCATTTCTAGTTAAAACTCACACTCAATAGGCAATCAATGTTGTGATTTCTATCATCCTGAATTAATTTTGACTGCCCTTATATTTCATTTAAATGAAATCATGCTGTTTGGTCTTTTTGTACCAGCCTTTTATTTAATCATCACAACCTTTTGAGATTGATCTATCTTCTGTATATCCGTAATTCAAACTTCTTCATTGTGAGGGAGATCCCATTGTGATTCAAATGGTTACTGGCTACTAATCAAAAGGTTGACATTTTTAACACACCCAGGGAATCCTCAGAACAAAGACATGGAAATAGGTTTTCAAAAGATCACAATCAGGAAAACCCAATTGGATGAAGTTGTACTCTGCAACACATAGAATCAACAGGAATTGGAAACAGTGGGTGGCAACTAGTTTGTTTATTGACTGAGAATATTTAGATTGTTTCTGTGTTTTCCCATTCTGGGTCAGTATTTGTAAACTTACCTTTTATTTATTATTATTATTTTTTATTACTGTTAGGCATAGAAATCTTAGATCATAGGATAGATTTGTAACTTTACATAAGAAGCTGTCAAAAATGTTTGCTTGATAAAAGGAAACATTCTATGATGGTTACAAGGGGGATGGGGAAATTATTCATGGGCTACAGGGTAGAAACATGTTAACATGGTTGAAGGGGCAGTAATATACAATGAATCGGGAAGCTGACAGAAGAAAAATGAAGGTACCCAGAGACACAGGGAGAAATGCAAAAGTTAAAGTGTATAGAGGTAAATACTGTTAACTAATAGTATATGAAGGGGACTGAAATCGCTGAAATGAAGCAAAGTATTTAATTTGTTGAATGTAAAACTGATGATGTGCTCTATAAATCTTCACTGAATTCACAATAAAACGTTTTTTTAAAAATAAAAAAAAAAGCTGTCAAACTGTTTTCTAAAATGTGGTATAATTTCCCACTCCTACCAATAGTGTGAGAGATTCTGTTTTTTTTTCACGTCTTCACCAACATGAAGTTTGTCAGTTTGTTTCATTTTGCACTATTGTCATCCTAATGGATGTGTTTTGGTGTCTCTATCATTTTAATTTCATTAAACTGTTTATCTGTGATGCTGAGCACCTGTAATCCACTTATTCCTTATTAATATGTCTTCCTCTTTTTTAATGTTTGCTCAAATCTTTTGCCTACATTAGTTTTGTTGTTGTTGTTGTTGTTGTTAAGTGCTGTCCAGTCGATTCCAACCCACAGCAACCCAGTATTGGGTTTCCGAGGAGCAACTGGTAAGCTTGAACCACCAACCTTGCAGTACAAATGGCTTTACAGTCTGGTGCATTAACCCACAGCGCCACATCAGGACTGGTGTTAGTTTTCTCTTATTGTTGATTGTTATAGTAATAACTATTTTTATTTTAAGATAGATGTGCATTTATTTTCATTTATTTACAGAAAAATTGGGAAGATAACACAGAGATTTATTTATATTCATACCTAGTTTCCTGTTACTGACATGTTACATTAGTATGCCACATTTGTCACACAATGAACAAACCAATTTTAATACATTATAAACAACTAAAATTCATACTTTATCTAATTAAGGATCTAGTCCATGTTATCGTATCAGTTTTAGGTCTTTTTGAACTCTTCTTGTCTATGACAGACAGGTTCATAGACCTTCCTTATTTTTGATGATTTTGAGAATTGTAAAGCATTCTGTTGTTATTGTTGATGTCAAGTGCCATCAAGTTAGTTCCAACTCATAACAGAAACATGTGTAGTGTTTCTGAGGAATGCCTGGTAGACTCAAAGAGCCAAAGCTCTGGTTAGCAGTCCAGTGCTTATGCTACAAGAGGACACCTGTGAAGAGTATTATTGTTGTTGTTAAGTGCCATTGAATTGGTTCCAACTCATAGCGCCCCTAATAGTGTTTCCAAGAAGCAGCTGGTGAGTTTGCACAACTGACCTTGTAGTTCAAACTAACCTTGTGGTCTAGTGCTTTAACCTACAGTGCCACACCAGAACTATGTGAAGCGTATTACGTATTTTTAGCAATATCCTCAGTTTGCATTTGACTTCTGCTTTTATCATGATTAAATTATGGGTTTTTGGAAGAAAAACATCACGCATCAATATTGGTCTTAATTATATTCACTTGATTGAGATGTTGTCTGATTTTTTCCGCTATAAAATTATGTTCTTTTCTCTTTTCCATTATTATTGTTTTAAGCAATTATTTATATTTTTGTATATCCAGATAAAACATAATATTTTAATTTTGATGTAGTACAATTTGGTAAAATTTTGTCTGCGTTTAGTGTTGTTGCATTCTGTTGTGCATAGAGTCACTATAATTTAGAAATCAGTTGATAGCTCCTGACAACAACACCGACAACAATATCCTATCTAGGAAACCTATGTTTACTACAATACTCTGAGTATATTAACCTTAGCTTTCTTTTGAAGATTTATAATAGTAACTATTATGTTTAGTCTATCAGATGCATATTCTCACAAATCAGATTACATTGGAATAAGATTCTGAGACAGAGATTACCATGCAACATGCTTTTTAGAGAATCTTCTTGATATCAACACCTGAGAAAGGTAGAACAAGGAAACAGAATGGGGCAAGGGAAAACTGGGCGAGGGAAACAGTTGTGATACAATGCCAAAAAGCACGGGGAAACTGTAAAACTGCCATGATCCTTGAAAGGTTGCTCAAACTGGGATGTTGGTGACAGGCGTTTAATTTCCTGTCCTGATTACTGAGTATGAAACACGTGTGGGAGCAGAGAAGGTCATGGCCTTGAAACATATTTGTTTGTTTGTTTTTTAACTGGAAAAGTGACTGACAGGTGAGACCCTATTTACAACAATCTCAGATGTTGAGAAAATAGGGGCCTCATTCTCAAGAAGGAAACTGTGATAAGTTTTCTGTGAATTTGACTGGGCCAGGATTCTCAGTGGTAGGGCAGGTAAAACACTTATCCCCCATAATGAGATCAACTATGAACAGCCAATCAAGTGAGAGGAAGTTTCATGAGGCGTACCCTGCTTCCAATATATTGAACAATCAGACAAAGCTTGCTTGGCTTAACATTGATATCCTGTTCTTTGAACTTGAGCACAGGTCTCCTCTTTACCTGCTGAACCTGGAAGTCATCAGTAGCCTCCATCTTACCTGCCTGACCTGCTGTTTGCCATGTGACATGCCAATCTTGGTTCATCAGCCCTGCAGCTACTTGAGTAGTATGCATCCTGACATCAGATGCACAGATTAGGACTCGCCCATCTCTACAACTGTGTAGAGTCCTGGTGTGGTGCCATAGAATAAGCACTTGACCTCAAAATTGGCTTGAAACACAAGGCCGGCAACTCAAACTCACCAGCTACTCCTCGGAAACCGTATATAGGGTTGCTATAAGTCAGAACCAACTCGACAGCACTTCACAGCAACAACAACTACGTGAGCCATTTTCTTGATATAAACCTCTCTTGATATAAGTTTCACTGGCTTTGCTTCTGTAGAGAACCCAAACTAAGGCACAATTTGACCGTGTTCATCATGGATCTTGAATTGTTTGCTTACTTTCTTTCTTTAGTTTTCTGCTTGCTTTTTGAAGTGAGTTAAGAGAAAGGTTTGATTATTTTTCTTGCATGTTTATTCAGTTTTTGCATCATCAGTTCTTTAAGCATGTTCATTAAAAATAAATTTAGTATATATGAGAGTATATTTCTGGATATTCTATTCTGTTTGAATTTATTTATCCCCATGACAAGATAATACTTACTTGATTAATGTAGCTATTCAGTAATATTGTTTAAGCTGTGTTAGCATAATTTTGTACTTGATTTTCAAGATTGCGTTATCTATTCTAAGCTATTTATTTTTTATAGGTCATTTTGAATAGCTTTGTCAATTTGTGAAAACTCTTTTGGTTCTTGTAATCTTGATTCAGATTGTCTGGATTTTTATGGTAAATTGTCAAAGACTGATAATTTTAAAATATTGGGTGCTCTGATCCATTAACTTTACATGTATGTTGTTGTTGTTAAGTGCTGTCTATTTGGTTCCAACCCATATTGACCCTGTATAGGATTTCCAAGGAGTAGGTGGTGGGATTGAACAGATGACCTTGTGGTTTACAGTTCAGTGCTGAGCCACAGTGCCACATACAATGAATATGCATCTATTTAGGTGTTTAAATTTTACTTTCTGTATTTTGTTATGATTTTCAGTATAGAGGTCTCATGTTTTGCTTGTTTGTTATTTTCCTAAATAATATATATTTTTATAATATTATAAATCCAAGTTTGTATTTTAATTTTATTTTGTCAATACTTGTTACTGGAGTATAAAAATATACTTAATTTTTACGTATTGTTCTTGTACACAGTAACTTTACTAAATTTACTTAGTATTATTCAAAATTATTAGTGATATGCTTTTAAAATAGTCAAAATTAAAATCATATAATGTATAAAAACAAGTTTATATCTTCCACAATAAGTTTTATTTATTTGATTATAAACTATTTCTTTTACTTGCATTATTAATTGCATCTAGGACAAATTTGACTGTAATGGGTGTTACTAATCTTATCTGCCACTTGACTTTCAATTTGTGGTAGTGTGATGGCTTGTGTGATGCTGTGATGGTGGAAACTATGCCACTGGCATTTAAACCATCAGGCTCACCTATGGTGGGCAGGAGTTCAGCATAGCTTCCTGTCTAAGACAGACTCCAAAGAAGGAGAGTTGGACCACTTCTGAATGGTTAGCCACTAAAAAATTGTAAATACCAGAGAAAAATTGTCTGATATAATGCTGGAACATGAGTTAATCAAGTTGGAAGATACTCAAAATACAACTGGGGAAGAGGTATCTTCTCATCGTAGAGTTGACAATGATGTGAATGGAAGAAAACTTTTGGAACTGTCATTTGCTGATGTGGCATAACTCAAAATGAGAAGAAATAGTGGTTGTTGTTGTTAGGTGCCATTGAGTCGGTACTGACCCATAGCGACCCTATGCACAGCAGAATGAAATACTGCCCGATTCTGGGCCAAACTCACTACTGTTGCCACGCTTGAGTCCATCGAGGCTGCCACTTGGCCAATCCATCTTGCTGAGGGTCTTCCTCTTTTTCTCTGACCCTCCACCTTCTCCAGCGACTGGTCCCTCCTGACAATATATCTGAAGTATGAGTGATGAAGAGTGGCCATCTTGGCCTCCAGGGAGCACTCTGGCTGTACTTCTTCCAAAACAGATTTATTGGTTCTTTAGGCAGGCCATGGAATTTTCAATATTCTCCACCAACACCATAATGCAAAAGCATCAATTCTTCTACAGTCTTCCTTATTCACTGTCCAGCTTTCACATGCATATGAGGTTATTGGAAATACCATGGCTTGGGTCAGGCACACCTTAATCTTCAAGCTGACATCCTTGCTCTTCAACACATTAAATATGTCTTGTGCAGCAGATTTTGGAATAAGGAATGTACAAATTAAAAATCCAGGAAAATTTTACATTGTCAAAAGTGAAATGAAACAAATAAAGATTGCTATCTTAAGTATTAGTGAGCTGAAATTGACTGATATTGGCCATTTTTAAACTGACAACCATATGATATATGATGTCATAAACATCACATTGAAGAGGAATGTCATTGCATTTATCATCGTAAAAGAACATTTCAAAATCTGTCTTAAAGTACTATGCTATCTGTGATAGGATAATACCCATACCTTTACTAAGGAAATCCAGTTGATACCACTATTATTCAAATGTACACAACAACCACTAAATTTAGTGATAATTAAATTGAACTTCTTCAGTCTGAAATGATTTAAGCATGTAATCAGTATGTATTAAAAAATACTGGTAATTGAAATGTGAGCGTTGGAACTAAAAAGGAAGCCTCATTTATTGGAAAATATTGCCATTACATTAGAAATGATGCTAAAGATTGCATGAAAGAATTTTGCAAGATGAGTGACTTTTTCATTGCAAACATATTTTTTTTTTCCAGTAACATAAACAGTGTCTATACACATAAACCACACCATATAGAATAGACAGGAATCAAATTGATTACATCTATGGGAAGAAACAGTGGGGAATCTCAATAGCATTGGCCAAAACAAGGTTGACAATGTAACATAGTCACATACCTCAAAGTTCTGGCTAAAGTTGAAGAAAACTAAAGGATGTCCAGGCACTGGAGGCACTTATTCATCTATGCCAAGAAATTTGGAAGACAATGATCTGGCTGACTTGACTAAAGAGATCGGTATCTGTGCCCATTCCAAATAGATGTAACCCAACAGAATGCAGAAATAATCGGACAATATCTTTGATATTCCATGCTAGTAAAGTTTTATTAAAAGTAATACAGAAATGGCTGCAACCATACATTGATAGAGAACTTCCAGAAGTTCAAGCCGGATTCAGAAGAGGCCATGGAATGAGGGATATCATTGCTGATGTCTGATGGATCTTGGTTGAGAGTAGAGAATGTCAGAAAGATGTTTACCTGTGCTTTATTGACTACACAAAGGCTTTTGATTGTGTTGATCATGATAAGCTATGGACAAAGTTGCAAAGTATGAGTATTCCAGAACACTTAATTGTGCTCATGAGGAATCTGTACATGGACCAAGAGGCAGTTGTTCAAATAGAATATGGAAACACTGAGTGGCTTCAAATTAAGAAAGGTGTGACAGAGTTGTATTCTTTCACCATACTTATTCAACCTGTATGCTGATCAAATAATCTGAGAATTTGAGTTATATGAAGAAAAACATGGCATCAGAATTAGAGGAAGACTCATTAACAACCTGTGATATGCAGATGATACAACCTTGCTTGCTTAAAGTGAAGAGAACTTAAACAATTTACTGATGAAAATTAAAGTCCACAGCCTTCATTATGGATTGCATCTCAATGTAAAAAAAATTTTAAAAAATCCTCACCACTGGACCAATAAACAACATTCTTATCAACAGAGAAAAGATTGAAGTTGTCAAGGACTTCATTCTTCTTAGGTCAACTGTCAATACTCATGGAAGCAGCAGTCAAGAAATCAAATGGCATATTGCAATAGGCAACTTTGTTGCACAAGACCTTTTTAAAGCGTTGAAGAGCAAAGATGTCAGCTTGAAGATTAAGGTGTGTCTGACCCAAGCTATGGTATTTTCAAAAACCTCATATGCATGCAAAAGCTGGACAGTGAATAAAGAAGAACATAGAAGAATTGATGCTTTTGAGTTATGGTGTTGGAAGAGAATATTAAAAGTGCCATGGGCTGCCAAAAGAACAAACAGATCTGTTTTGGAAGAAGTGAAGCCAGCGTGTTCCTTGGAAGCTAGGGTGGCCAAATTTTGTCTCTCACACTTTGGACATATTATAAAGAGGGACCAGTCAATGGAGAAGGATATCATGTTTGATAAGATGGAGGGTCAGAGAAAAAGAGAAAGACTCCCAGTGAGATGGATTGGCAAAGTGGCAGCATCAATGGACTCAAGCATGGCAATAATTGTGAGGTTGGCTCAGGATCAGATAGTGTTTCGTTCTGTTGTACAGAGGGTCACTATGAGTTGGTACCGACTCAATGGCACCTAACAACAGGAGAGGCAAAATATGACCTTGAGTATATCACACCTGAATTTAGTGAAGATCATTTCAAGAACAGATTTTATGAATTAAATAATAATGACCAGTGACGAGAAGAGTTGTCAGATGATATCCAAAATATCATGCATGGAGAAAGAAAAAGATCATTAAAAAGACAGGAAAGAAAGAAAGAAAAGACAGAAATGGTTGTCAGGTGAGAATCTGAAAGTTGTCCCTGAGTGTAAAGCAACTAAATCTACTGGAAGAAATGAGGAAGTAAAAGAGCTGAACAGAAATTTCAAAGGGCAGCTACAGAAAAGAAAGTGAAGGATTACAATAAAATGTGCAAAGACTGGAGTTTGAAAATCAAAAGAGAAGAGCATGCTCCACATTTCTTTAGCTGAAAGAGCTGAAGAAAGGAGTCAAGTCTCAAATTCAAATATTGAAGGACGTTGTTGTTGTTCTTAGGTGCCATCTAGATGGTACCAACTCATATTTACCCTATGTCCAACAGAACAAAATACTGCCCTGTCCTGGGCCAACCTCACAATTGTTGCCATGCTTGAGACCCTGGATGCTGCCGTATTGCCAATCCATCTTGCTGGGAGTCTTCCTCTTTTTCTCAGACCCTCCACCTTACCAAGCATGATATCCTTCTCCAGCTAATGGTCCTTCCTGACAATATGTGCGAAGTATGAGAGAATAAATTTGGCCATCCTTGCCTCCAGGGAGAATCAATTCTTCTATGGTCTTCCTTATTCACTGTCCAGCTTTTGCATGCATACGAGGTTATTGAAAATACCATGGTTTGGATCAGATGCACCTTAGTCCTCATACTGACATCTTAGCTTTTCAACATTTTTTTAAAAAGGTTTTGTGCAACAGATTTGCCTAATACAATATATCCTTTGAGTTCTTGACTATTGTTTCCATGAATGTTGATAGTTCACCTAAGAAGAATGAAGTCCTTGACAACTTCAATCATAAGAATGTTGTTTACTGGTCCAGTGGTGAGGATTTTTGTTTTCTTTACACTGAGATGCAATCCACACCAAAGGCTGTGCTCTTTTATCTTCATCTGTAAGTATTTTAAAGTCTCTTCACTTTAAGCAAGCAAGGTTGTATAATCTGCATATTGCATGTTGTTAATGAGTCTTCCTCCAATTCTGATGACACATTTTTCTTTATATAACACAGATTCTCAGATTATTTGCTCAGCATACAGGTTGAATAAGTATGGTGAAAGAATACAACCCTGTCGCATACCTTTCTTAATTTTAAACCATTCAGTGTTCTCGTGCTTTGTTCGAAAAACTGTCTGTTGGTCCATGAACAGGTTCTTCATGAACACAATTATATGTTCCAGAATACTCATACCTTCATAATGTTGTCCATAGCTTGTCATGATCCACACAATCAAAAGCCTTTGCGTAGTCAATAAAGCACAGGTAAACATCTTTCTGGTATTCTCTATTTTCAGCCAAGATCCATCGGACATCAGCAATGATATCCTTCATTCCATGTCCTGTTCTGAATCCAGCTAGGACCTCTGGAAGTTCTCTGTCAATGTATGCTTGCAGGCTTTTCTGTATTACTTTTAGTAAAACTTTACTCCCATGGGATATCAAAGATATTGTCCGATGTTTTCTACATTCCTTTAGGCTACCTTTCTTTGGAATGGGCACAAATATGGATCTCTTCCTATCAGTCAACCAGAAAGTTGTCTTCCAAATTTCTTGTTAGAGAAGAGTGAGTGCTTCCTGTAACACCTCACTTTCTTGAAAGATTTCAATTTTAATTTCATCAATTACTGGTGCCTTGTGCTTTGCCAATTCCTTCAATAAACCTTCGACTTCTTCCTTTAATATCATTGGCTCATCATCATATGCTAACTTTTCAAATGGTTGAACATCAACCATTTCATTTTGGTAGAGTAACTCTGTATTCCTTCCATCTTCTTTTGATGCTTTTTGCATCATTCAATGATTTGCCCAGAGACGCCTTCAATAACAAAAGTCAAGGCTTGAAATTTTTCTTCAGTTCCCCCAGCTTAAGAATTGCTGAGTATATTCTTCTCTTTTTGTTTGCTGACTCCAGATCTTTGCACATTTCATTGTAATATTTGACTTTGTCTTCTCGAGCTGACCTTTGAAATTTGCTGTTCCACTCTTGTACCTCTTCAGTTCTTCCATTTGCTTTAGCATCTCTATTCTGGAGAGCAAGTTTCAGTGTCTCTTCTGACATTCATTTTGATCTTTTCCTTTGTTCTTATCTTCTTAATGACATTTTGCTTTCTTTGTGTATGATGTTCTTGATGTCATCCCACAACTCTTCTAGACTTCAGTCTTTGGTGTTTAATGTGTCAAATCTGTTCTTAAAATGATCTCTAAATACAAGTGGGATATATTCAAGGTCATATTTTAGATTTCATAGACTTGTTTTGATTTTCTTCAGCTTCAGTTTGAATTTGCGTATGAGTAATTGATGGTCTGTTTCACAATCTGCCCCTGGCCTTGTTTTGGCTGATGATATGGAGCTTTTTCCATTGTCTCTTTCCACAGATACAGTCAATTTGATTTCTGTGTATTCCATCTGGTGAGGTCCATGTGTATAGTCGTCTCTTATGTTGTCTAAATAAGGTATTTGAAAGAACAAATCATTGGTTTTGCAGAATTCTATCATGTGGTCTCCAGCATCATTTCTGTCACCAAGACCATATTTTCCAACTACTGATCCTTCCTCTTTGTTCCCAATCACCAGTAATGATCTTGGGTGCATGTTTGATAAATTTCAGATTGAAGATGTTGGTAGAATTTTTCTATTTCATCCTCACTGGCTTTACTGGTTAGTACATAAATTTTAATAATAGTGGTGTTAAGTGGTCTTCCCTGTAGGAGTATGGATATTATCCTATCACAGACAGCGTTGTACCTCATGACTGGATATGTTCTTCTTGACAATGAATGCAACACCATTCCTCTTTAATTTGTCGTTTTCAGCATAGTAAACTATGTGGTTGTTACATTCAAAATGGCCGATACCAGTCCATTTCAGGTCTCTAATGCATTCCATTTCATTTTTAACAATTTCCAATTTTCCTAGATTCATACTTAATGCATTCCATGTTCCAATTATTAATGGATGTTTACAGCTGTTTCTTTTCATTTTGAGTTGTGCCCCATCAGCAAGTGTAGGTCCCATGGGCTTTACTCCATTTGTGTCATCACGGTCAACTCTACTTTGAGGAGGCAGCTCTTCCCCAGTCACGTTTTGAGTGCCTTCCAACGTGAGGGGCTCATTTTCTGGCACTATATCTGACAGTGTTTCTCTGCTATTCATAAGGTTTAAAGTGACTAAATATTCGGAAATAGTTTGTCACTCCTTCTTCGTAGTCTCTCTTCATCTGGAAGCTCATGTGAAACCTGTCCACCATGGGTGACCCTACTAGTATTTAAAATACCCTTGGCATAGCTTCCAGAAGCACAGCAACTTACAAGCCACCACAGTATGACAAACTGACAGACAAGTGGTGGATATTGAAGGATGCTATGAACTAAATATTGAAGGACAAGAATGCATCAAAAGAAAGTGGAAGGAATGCAGACAGTCTTGATACCAAAAGGAAAAGTTTGATGATCAAACATTTCAAGAGCTAGTATAAGATGAAGAACCAATGGCCTTGAAAGAAAAGGTTCAAAATACACTAAAGATAATAACAAAAAACAACGCTCCAGTATAGAGCACTGAGATGCTTATTTGTCTCTGCCAAGAAATTTGACTGACAGCTACCTGGCCAACTGACTGCAAGAGATCCATATTTCCATACTTGTTCCCATTCCAAAGAGAGGTGACCTAACAGAATGTGGAAATTATTGTACAATATCATTACTATTGCATGCAAGTAAAATTTTGCTGTAGATCCTTCAATATAGGTAGCAACAGTTCATTGACCCAGAGCTGCCAGAAATCCAAGACAGATTCAGAAGAAGACAAGGGATATCATTTCTGAAGTCAGATGGATCTTGGCTGAAAGCAGAGACTACCAGAAAGAAATTTGCTTGTGCATACTGACTATTCACCAAAATGGGTTGACATATTGGCAGCAACAATGCCCTTAAGCTTAACAACAACTGTGAGGATGGTGTACTACTCCAGTCAATTGTGTGCAGGGTTGTTATGAGTCAAAACAGACTCGATGGTACCTAACAACTATTGCAACATTAATCTTATGGGAACAGATTTTAGTATTTTTTCACTGCAATAGTTTTCCTATGGCTATTGTAACAAGTTACCACCAACTTGGTGGCTTAAAACAGCAGAAATCTATTCTCTCAAATTCTGAATGAAGATCAGAGTTGTATTAGGCTGAACTCAGGGTGTCACTCAGACTCTTCTAGTATCTTTTGACAGATGGCATTTGTTGCGTGGCCACATCATTCCATTTCAGCCATGCTCACATGCCTTTTCATCTGAGTCAAATCTACCTCTACCTCTCTTTTTTAAGTGTCCATGTGATTCAATTTTAGGACCACCTGGATAATCAAAAAAATTTTCTCCATCTCAAGATTCATAAGGTAATCAAGTCTACAAAGTCATTTTCACAATATAACATGAGCAATTCCAAGGATTCAGGACATCAATCTTTTTTCCTCTAACAATATCTCCTACTGTTAAGTTAGATAAAAGTTTTACCTGGATGCTTTTTGCCAGATTTAAAAATACATTAATAGTTTTTTGGGTTTTATTAAATCATGAGTTATTATTACTAATTATCAAATACCTCTAGCGAAGCATCTGTTGAGATGTTTTAATGTTTGTTCTTTGTTCCCTTAATATAATAAATCATTATTTTTTAGGTCAAATTGATTGGTTTTCATATATTAAAGCTAGTTTTGCATTTCTGAGATAAAATCACCTTCTTATGATGTATTATTTTTCTTACTTATTGTGTAAACTTGATTTGGTCTTTATTCATAATGTCTTTTTCAATTTTGGTATCAAGTTTACACTAGATTCTAAGAAAAAGGTCTAATCTACTTTCTTCATGTTTGTAAAAGATTTGCATTATTTATACTTATATTTTTTAAAGGAATGTTTGACATCGATCTCTATTTATTTTAGATATGAGAATTTGTGATTTTGATGTCAGTTTTCTTGTGATTTTCAAGATATCTATTTCATTTAAGTGTTCAAATGTAGTGGATAAAATTGTCCATAATTTTATCTTATCAGTTTAAGTCTATAAAACCTGTAATGATACATTTCTTATTCCTGATATTCGTTAGTTGTGTCAGCCTACACACATATTATTTTATTTTTTGATTTTACTAAAGTTTTATCAGTATTGTTATAATATTTTAAAATAATATCTCTACCTTCAATTTTTTATGATTCTTGTCTATAATACTGATACCTTCTATCATATTTTCTTTTTACTTTCTTTTGGCTTAGTGTCCCATACTTTTCTAGTTCCTTAAGATGGAAATTTAGGTCATCAAATTTAAACTTTTATTTTTATCTATTAAAAAATTTTAAATATATCATTTCCCCCTGAAAACTGTTTTAACTGAAATCCATAAGGCTTGATGCATTGTAGTATATTTAGTTTTATAGTTTCTCAATTTCACTGGGAATTTCTTCCTTTACCTATGAGATATTTATAGCTTAGTTATTTTATTCCCATATTTCTGAGTGTTTTCAAAATATTTTTGTAATTGACTTCTGGTTTAATTCTTTGGAGAAATAATATCCTATAAAAATGTAAATATTTTAATATATATTTCAATTATTTTCCCCTTCTTCAGTTTATACTTTTTCATCCTAATTTTCCTTTGCATTTGAAAACACTGGGTTTAATGGAGGTGTTGAGTAAAATGTTCTAAAAATGCCTATTTTCTTCAAATTTTATTTAAAATGTTTTCGATCTTCTAATTCACAAATCCTTCCTCCAACAATCACTAAACTTCTCTTAATTGCACTCTGTCAGTTGTTTGCTTACAATATTGCATTTTTCATAGAAAATTTTCATTTTTCTTATGAAATTTTAGCATCTTGCTATTTAAAATGGATATATTTAGCTTATAAGGTGTACATGCTATAAGATTTTAACTCTTTATCTATCATTATCTATCTATCATTGACTATCATTCTATCTATGTCTTCCTTTAATTGTTGAAACTCATTTAAAATAGCTGTTTCAATATTCTTATTTCAGAATTCTAATATCTATAATATTTTTCCTGCCTTGACTATTGTTGTTGTTGTTAAGTGCCATGGAGTCAATTCGAACTCATAGCCACCCTGCACAGGGTTTCCGAAGCTGTAAATCTTTACGGGAGCAGAAAGCCTCATCTTTCTCCCGCGGAACAGCTGGTAGTCTCAAACTGCTGACCTTGTGGTTCGCAGCCCGATTTGTAACAACTATGCTACTAGTGCTCACATTTTCCTGCTTCCTTGTATGGATAGATTTCCCCCCTCATTTTACACAGGACATTGTGGGTGTGGCATTGTTGAAGGTAGAAGTGCTACTATAATCCTCAAAAAAGGATTAATTTTATATTGCTGGTGGTTATGTGCCATGAAGTCGGTCCAACTCATAGCAACTCTGTATAGGGTTGACAAGGCTGCAAATCTTTATGGGAGCAGAAAGCCTCATCTTTCCCCTGTGGAATGGCTGGTACTTTAGAACTGCTGACCTTGAGATCAGCAGCCTTACTCATAATCACTACACTACAAGAGATTTCAGTTGTCATTTAAGTCACTGGTTGATGATAATTTGTTTAGAGTTTGTGTTATGCTTTCTTGAGGAAGATTCTCTTTTAGATTTGTCTTTTAATTATAAGGCAATAATTTTAATCCTAAAACAAAGTATTTACCAATAACTCCTGCACTTTCAATAGAAAGTTCAAATGCTTGCCACCTCCTCTGTCATGATGAGGCTGTCTTTCGAAACATGAATTTTGTAGCCTTCTAACTATGGCTTTTGACTAAGGTTCTCAATGACTTGCACTTCAAGGCTAAGCCCCTGATGGCATTGGGGGCATTCTCTGATATGCTTCCATCCATTTCATTACATGGCCCTCAAAATCAAGCTATTTTGTAAACCCAAACAATAATTTCTGGCACCTTAACCTATTAAGTCTTTCTGGTTGAATTCTAGCTACATTATACTATGTAGAACAGGGCCATCACTCAGAGGAAAAAGCAACACCAACAAACACATAGATGTGGATCTTATTCAGCTAGCTACCTTCTTCAAAGTTCCTATTTTCTCCAGATTTTACCTGTTTATGATTATTAATCATACTCCAATGTATTCAAGCAGATTTTCTTTCCTTTTTTTTAAATTTTCCCCAGACATAATAATTATTATCTGTAGAAATCATAGTTAACTACATTACTGCACTGCTTTGGAATAATCCCTACTTTCTGAAATTTGAAATGTATTTTATCTTTATTTAAAAATGTAAAAAAATTGGATTGTGAAAATTCATATAAAAGAATAACTGAAATCTGGTGCGATGCTGTGGGTTAATGTGCTTGATTGCAAAGTCATTTTGAATTGCAAAGTTGGCAGTTCAAGATCACCAGCTGCTCCTTGGAAACCCTACACAGCGTCGCTATAGGTCGGAACTGACTTGATGGCACCTAACAACAACAAACTTCTTTTTCAGTATTGTCATTTTCTTGGTATAAATAAATTACAGTTTAAAAATGTACTTAACCAAAATTGTAAAGAATTATTTTTGTTAGTATTCCAAATATTGACAGACATAACAAAAATTAAAGTTGTGAACAGTTAAAACATAATTGACTTTATAGATAATGCTCTCAATATTATTAGTAGACCTGGTATAGGGTTTGACCTATGAACTGGACTGCCAACCACAAGGTAGATGGTTCAAACTCACTTCTTGGAAAAAATCTATACCAAGTCTCTATGAGTCGGAACTTACTTAATGGCACAAACCCTGTACAGGGTCGCTATGGGTCGGAACCGACTCGACGGCACTTAACAACAACAACAACAACAACAAGCATTTTTAAATTTTGTTGGTTCCCTCTATTTTTTAAGAGAAAGATGCTCCTGGAAAATTTGGTTAAATATGTCCATTTTAAATAGCAAGATACCATAATTTGACTAGTAGGAGCAGACTCAAACTAAGAATTAAAGTTGATCTGGAAATTTATTTAGTATTCTCTATGATAATTTGTAAAGCTACATCTTTTAGGAAGAAGTGGATGAAACATTACTTACTAGAAAACAAAATACAAATGAAGAAACAATATGAATTTTTGTTTCAATTTCAATAAAAATGATTTTTAACTATAATATTATGAATGTAATATTAAATAACTGCCACTTAATATTGTCAGTGTGTATGGAGATATAGAGAAATACCAAATGCCCCAGAGACTCCCTTCTATTTATTGATGTAAGTAATTCATTTCTACCCTTCCAAAAATTTTTATAGTTTCTCTGTGTTTGATATTGGTACATTTAAATACATCCATATAATTTTATCCGACATGCACATAAATCCATCTAATACCATGGAAATGATTGACGTTACCATTTTAAGGGTCGGTCATTTACTTATTAAATACAAGGTCACAATATTATTGTGTCCTTTTAGTTTATGATAAATTCCATCAACTTTTCTAGGTGAAGATTGATCTCTATCCTCTGCCTGCCATCTAGATTGTCAGATATATAGTTTTAGTAGGATTGACTTGTCAACTATGAGATGTTGTTAGTCATAACCCTGGAAAATAAAAGTAGTTTATATTTTTCCAGAGCTTTAAAAAGTGCTTGGGTGAATCTTCTAGCATGTACACCCCATTGTAAGAGGATCCACAATAACCATTCATTTTAGTTCAAGGTCAAGACACTAAATTAAAATAAATATCTGTGATACATTGTCTTTGGCAGGTGAATATATCTGTGGCTAGATGTAAAAAGACTTTCTCTAAAATATAAGATCCTCAAATCACTGTAAATCTCTTATTCTATTTGATAAAGATTCTGCTTTGAAAAAAATTAATCCCATAAAACAGAACATAGTTTATTTTGTTTTGTTTTCTGTGTGTTTTTCTTTTCTTTTCTTTTCTTTTTTTTTTATTTCCTAATAGAAACTGTTTAGACCTCATAGAAATCATTGTTTAAGAGAAAATCCACTTTCATATATTGTGAGACTTAATTGATTTATTTTCTTCTAAGTAGTTATGCTGCCATATATATTCATACTAGACATTGAATGACTTAATAGATAAATAAAATTAAAATATATAGTGTAATTTCCAAGTATGGAACTCAATAAGTTATGAAATATGTACTGTTCCAATGCATCTTGGATTTTACCTAGCAAGATTGCTTGCCAGCATTCAGCAACCAACAATAATTCTGATTTTTGACTTATTTCTAGTCTAAAAACTAACCACCGTATTCTATCTTTTGCTATCTTTTTGAATTTCTTTTTAATATGTTAAACATTCAGTTCCTTTTCTTAGCAAAAAAGCACACATACATGGCTTAGTTCCTGTCTCTTTACTTTTATTTTCACTGGTTGTGTAAGTGTGTCAACTTCTTGCTTTTCCACAATGCTCATGAAGCATCAAACTGGGTCCTCATTCTAAGATTGATCCCTGCTTGACATTTTAGATAGGGCAATTTCAACCTATAAAAAGAAGTGGACACTTCTAAATAAGCTTTCTTTTTAAAAATTATTTAAAATGATTTAATTTACTTGAGCCAGAAAGGAAACATGAAATGCATAGTGCTTATTGTTATTATTAAATGCCATTAATCTAATCCAAATCACAGTGACCCCATGTGTGTCAAGTAGAACTGCTCTGTAGGATTTTCATCTTCTGGTGTGGCACTGTAGGATTAGCACTGGACTGTAAACCATGAGGTTGAGCCAGATTACAGAAACGGCTACAGTCATACATTGACGGAGAACTTCCAGTGGTTCAAGCTGGATTCAGAAGAGGCCATGGAATGAGGGATATCATTGCTGATATGAATATCCCTCAATGGATCTTGGCTGAAAGCAGAGAATATCAGAAGGATGTTTACCTGTGCTTTATTGACTACGCAAAGGCTTTCAATTGTGTGGATCATGACAAGCTATGGGCAGCATTGCGAAGTATGAGTATTCCAGAACACTTAATTGTGCTCATGAAGAATCTGTACCTGGACCAAGAGGCTGTTGATAGAACAGAACATAAGAACACTGAATGGTTTCAAATTAAGAAAGGTGTGCGTCAGGGTTGCATTCTTTCACCATACTTATTTAACCTATATGCTGAGTAAATAATCCAATAAACTGGATTATATGAAGAAAAACATGGCCTCAGGGTTTGAGGAAGTTTCATTAACAACCTGTGATATACAGATGATACAACCTTGCTTGCTGAAATTTAAGAAGAGTTAAAATATTTACTGATGAAGATCAAATAGCACAGCCGCGGTATGGATTGCATCTCAATGTAAAGAAAACAAAAATCCTCACCACTGGACCAATAAATGATATTCTTATCAGCAGAGACAAGATTGAAGTTGTGAAGGACTTCATTCTTCTTGGATCAACTATCAACACTCATGGAAGCAGCACTCAAGAAATCAACCGACATACTTTGATTAGGCAAACAGATTAGGCAAATCTGTTTCACAAGACCTTTTTAAAGTATTGAAGAGCAAAGATGTCAGCTTGAAGACTAAGGTGACCTTACCCAAGCCATGATATTTTTAATAACCTCATATGTCTGTGAAAGCTGGACAGTGAATAAGGAAGACTATAAAAGAATTGATGCTTTTGAGTTAAAAGAATTGATGCTTTTGAGTTGTGGTGTTGGTGGAGAATATTGAAAGTACAATGGGCTGCCATAAGAACCAATAAATCTGTGTTGGAAGAAGTGCAGCCAGAGTGCTCCTTGTAGGCTAGGATGGCCAAAGTTCATCTTTCATGCTTTGGACATATTGTCAGGAGGGACCATTCACTGGATAAGGATATCATGCTTGGTAGGGTGGAGGGTCAGAGAAAAAGAGGAAGACCCCCAGTGAGATGGATTGGAAAAGTGGAAGCATCAATGGGTTCAAGCATGGCAACAACAGTGAGGTTGACCCAGGGTCGGACAGTGTTTTGTTCTTCTGTGCATAAGGTAGCTATGAACGGTACCGACTCGATATCACCTAGCAACAACAACATTACCAAGATGATCTTTTCATGGCTCTGAATTATGAAATTAATATATATGGAGCTCTGGTAGCATAGTGGTTACGAATCGGGCTGTGAACCGCAAGGTCAGCAGTTCGAAACTACCAGCGGTTCCGCGGGAGAAAGATGAGGCGTTCTGCTCCAGCAAAGATTTACAGCCTCGGAAACCCTGTGCAGGGTCGCTATGAGTCGGAACCGATTCCACGGCACATAACAACAACAACAATGTATATGGTATCTTTGTTTATAGTTCTGCTGTAACAGAAATACCACAAGTAGACGATTTTAAAGAGCAGCCTTCTGTTTTTCCTCAGTGTGTTGTTGTTAAGTGCCGTCAAATCAGGTCTAATGCATAGCAACCCTGTATAGGGTTTCTGACAAGTGGCTGGTGAGTTTGAACCATCGAGCTTGCAGTTCAAACTGACCTTACAGTTCAGTGCTTATGGCTAGTAGCCTGAATTCAAGCACAGACTCTAGTGAAAAGCTCTCCTGCTTTCTTTGGGGAAATTCTCCTTCAGTTTCTATAGACCTGATATTCTTTGAATCTCTGGTGATGGAGCCTGACATCTATCTTCTCCTATGTTTTTGCTTCTGTCTGTGTCTAATCTGAACTTTTTATATCTCAAAACTGGTTAGTTTTAAGACACATCTTATGCTGAAATCACCTCCATAACATAATAAAAGCAACCTTATTCCAAATGGTATTGCATACACAAGAATAGTTTTTAGAAGTTAAAACATATTTTATTAGGATCCAATCCAATCAGTAACAAATGATATTTATTAATATTAATTGTATGTTGTTGTTGTTAAGAGCCGTCAAGTTGGTGCCGACCTATACTGACCCTATATAAGGTTTACAAGGAGCGACTGGTGAACTTGAACCACTGACCTTGCAGGTTCAAACCAACTTTGTAGTCCAGCACATTTAACCCACAGTGCCAAAATATGCAGATAATTTTATTAAATTATATATTTTTAATATTAATTAGAGAATATAGGCAGTAGACCAGACTTTTGTATGGTTGGGAAAAATCTTTACTTATGTAAGGGCATGCCAATCTAACTTGTTTAGGAGCGCTGATCACAGTGGGGTTGGTTCCACACAGCTTACAAAACTAAGAATAAAATGGGTATCTTACTGACCTCAGTGCTCAAAATACTGAAGTATTAGATTTTCTTATGATTTAGAGCCCTGAAATTAGCAGTAATAGTGTTAGGGGATTCAACTTTAATTTATACTGAAATATCATCTCCATATGCTCATTAAAAAAAAAAAAAACAAAAAGCAGTGAGCTAATGTTTGGGTCACAATATAGATCCTAAGGCACCTCCAGGATTCATGTAGATCAGTTAAATATGTGAAAGTGCTTCATGTTAGGAGATAGGCGTCGTGGTTGTATGTCACTGAGTCAGTTCTGCCTCATAGTGACCCTGTATAGAGTTTCCAAAGCTGTAAATCTTTACAGTAGAAGAAAGCCTCATCTTTTCTCCCTAGGAATGGCTGGTTGATTCAAACTCCTATCCCTGTGCTTAGCAGTCCAGCTTTAAACCACTACACTACCAGGACTCCTTAGGAAACAGGCTTAAAGGGGAGTGGATGCTTTTCTCATAACAACACAATAGGACAGAGTTGAACTGCCTGATATGGTTTCTGAGGCTGTAATTTTTACATAGCAAATTAGCAGGTCTTTTCCAAGGGAGCAGATGGTGGGTTAGAACAGATAACCTTTCAATTAACGGTCTACCAGGTAAAAGATGCAATTGTCTCCACTGTATACAACAACAATATGCTCTTTCTTAAAAGCATCAATAGTAACAAGGAAACACAATGCCACTGACAAAAATCAAACAAAACTTCTGGACAAACAAGCCCAGTGAAGAATTCCCATTCATAATGTTTTATAATCTCAACTTGCACATTTTGATTCTCTTTGAAATTCTGAGTTCTGTAGACTCAGTTTGCAACATGATTTTCATCTCCCTTAGTTCTGAATACTACCCTGTGACTTTTTTTGCTTTTTGACCTTAACCTTCCACTATAGCTCTGCTTGCAAATTCCATTTTATCTTTGAAAGTGTGAAAACTAATTTCTTCTAGCCTTAGGTCATCAAAAGAGCTCCTCTGTACTGGACAAGCCTCCACAGTTGCCTGAGGAAAAAAGCAGAGAATGCTGTAATATTTGAATCCCTGCTAATAACTAATAGCCTATATTTCAAGAACAACTATAATTTGAGTATTCAGAGATTTTTCATTCATCCATTCTGAGTCAGCAAACAGGACACATTAAGTGGAAGTGTGCTATTCTCAAAAAGAAGAGGCACACAAAACATTCTCTGTTGGATAATATGGCAAGATAATTTTTTTTAATGTTCCTAACTAATTTGCTCCACACCCTGAAATCTTCTGACACTTTGGAACAACTTAACAGACTGTCAACTGTCAGCAGTTGATAATACAGATCATTTGGAAAAACATAACCATAATATTACTTTAAAAGGAATATAATTATATTCATAATAGCTGTGAAAAACATTTCAGAATTGATATCATCAATGGCATATCTAAAGTGAAAAGAAGAAAGGTTTTCAGGAAGTTATTTCTTACGGAAAGATAAATCCAGAAACTCTAAGGGCATAACCTCAAATCCTTTCTTAATTAAAACAACTTTGTGATGCATTCAGATAATTTGCCAAAGTAAATTATCTCTCACGTACTCTAGCTTTACTGAAGAACAAATCCCAAAATATCAGACAAATGAATTCTAAATTCTTCAACTATTTCACAAAGTTCATATTCTTAATGTGAAAATTATAGAGTCGACACTTTAGGTGAATGGCTGTTCTGTATTTCCTAGGATCAAATTGTTTGTTGTTGTTAGATTTCATTGAGTCAGTTCTGACTCATAGTAACACTATGTACAACAAAATGAAATACTGCTAGGTCATATCCCATACTCACAATTGTTGTTTAAGCCCAATGTTGCTGCCACTGTGTCAGTCTATTTGATTGGGTGATCTTCTTTTTTTTTTTTTTTTTCTGACTCTCCACTTAACCAAGCATGCCAAGCATGATGTACTTCTCCAGGGACTTTTTCTTACTTATTGAAAACATGTTCAAATTAGTAGAGACAAAGTCTCACCATCCTCTCTTTTAAGGAATATTCTGACTGTACTTCTTCCAAGACAGATTTGTTGGTTTTTTGTTTTTTTTCTTTTTTAAAAGTTTACAGGGTAGATCATCAGTTTTACGTTCAACAAATCATGCAACTTGTTTTGTCAGAATGATTACAATCCCCTCCATGTACTATCAGTTAACAGTATTTCTCTCTATTCCCTTTAGCTTTTTCTAAAAAAAACAAACAAAAACATTCAGGCATATACACTACCAAAGGGCACATTCTGCAAGTCTGCCTCCTGGCCACTTTCTTTTAGTCCCTCTCTTCCCATGAATCTAGAGTCCTCAGCTGCTCCCCATCTCCATGTCCCTATCTCTGCCTCCCTCTCTGGTGTCCCTGCTTTTCTGGATAAGATTCTGCATTCTGCTTGTGCTCTTCTCCTTTTTTGTTCTTTAGAAAGTCCATGGTAATTTCAATATTCTTATCTAACACCACAATTCAAATGCATCGATTCTTAGAGTCTTTCTTATTCATTGTCCAACTTTCACATGTATATGAAGTGACTGAAAATAACATGGCTTGGGTCAAGCACAACTTAAACCTCAAAGTAATCTTTGCTCTTTAACACTTAAAGTGATCTTTTGCATCAGATTTGCCTAATGCAATAGATCTTTTGATTCCTTGGCAACTGCTTCCATGAGTGTTAATTGTGGATCCAAGTAAAATGAATTATTTGACAAGATCTCCATGTATCTCAATTTATTTATTGATCTCCATTTGTAATAAAACACTCTGCTCATCATTTATCAAGATGTTATTTCTTGGTCCAGTTGGGAAGAGTTTAATTTTCTTCACCCTGAGTTACAAACATGCTAAAGATGGTAGTCTTTCATCTTAATGAGTAAGTATTTCAATTCCTCTGCTTCCAGAAAGCAAGGTTGTGTTATTTGCATATCACAGGTTTTTAAGGAGTCTCCTTCAATGCAGATGTCACTTTCATCTTAAATTAATTTTATTAACAAAAGATAATTGAGTAATGATTAAATTGTTATTTTTCTGCCATTCTAGAATAGAAAAAAGCTATATTCTTACCAGTTTCCAGTGATTGATTTTCTTAAATTTAATAAATCATACAAATAAAAAAACCAGTAAAGTATTATAATAAAGTAATTAATCAGAAATACAGGGTTTGTTGATGTTGTCCTAAAGTGTGTGGAATCAGTTCCAAAACATAGTGAACCTGTATAGGGAATGCTGGTGTGGTGCTGTGCGTTAATGCAGTGGACTGCAAAGTCAATTTGAATTGCAAGGTTGGGAGTTCAAGCTCACTGGTCACTCCTCTGAAACCCTATACAGGGTCTTTATGGGTCGGAACTGACTTAACAGCACTTAACAACATAGGGTTTCCAAGGTTGTAAATCTCTGAGGGACAGAAAGTCTTATTTTTCTCCTGCCAAGCAACTTGGCTCCTACCACTAACTTTGTGGTTCACAGTCCCGTGCTTATAGCACAGAGCCACCATACTCCGGAAGTATGGGGTATGAATGCCTATATATTTCTATTTACAAATTTAATATTGTCACTTCATTTAATAGATAATTTGGGGTAATATAGGTATTCATAGAAATATTATCAATATCTGTTTTTCTAAATTTGCTCAGCATCAAATGAAGTTGAATGCTTACATTCTTGTTTTCAGGTAACTGGAACTAAACACTACTGCCTGAGACTACATATAGCCAGACATCCACAAAATGATTTTTGTTTTTAGAGGTACAAATGAAGGCTAAAGGCAATACAGTAACTGTTGTTTTCAGTAATCTGCATTCTGAGTAAGTCAAATTTGCAAATCTATTGATTGCTTAAATTTCTACTCTCTCTCTCTCTCTCTCTTCTATCTTTCTCTCTCTCTTTGACAGGAATTATATTGCTTCTTCTCCATTACTTCTATGGTTGAGGGAGAAATACGTTCCTATTATATTTTAGAAAAAGCACAGGTCATTTGTAACTGTATTTGACCATTTTTGCAGGAATGTTAATGTAGGAAATACATAAAGCCTTAGATCGCTTTCCTTCCCGAAAATCACTAACGTTTTGCCTTGCTTCCCCTAAATGGCAGGCCAATGGATTTCCAATGCCTCAGCCACTCAATAAGCAACACTTGTATTTTTTGGAAGAGCTCCCAAGACAAGTTTGAAATATTATCTTTTACTTATGTTTATTATGATGAGAAAATATTGAATGACTTTCAAAATATCAAAAGAAGATGTAAGGAATATACAGAATCACTGAATTGTCTGATATAAAACTTCAGGAACTAGCATAAGATAGGAAAACGAATATTATTGGAAAAAAAAAATCTAAGCAGTACTGAGGTCATTGACAAGAAACAAACAAACACGTTACTAGGAATTGATAGAATACCAATAGAAATGTTTCAGTATTATACAACAGTAATCTGAGATGTTCACTCATCTAGTCCAAGAAATATATCTGGTTAATTGATTGGAAGATATCTACATTTTTACCCACTCCAAATATTGGTAACTTTTCTGATCTTGTAGAAGAATACAGAAATTATCAAACAATATCATTAATATTGTTGCAAGTGAAATTTTACTGTAAATAATTTAAAAACTAGTTGCAGTAGTACATAAGCAGGGAACTGTCAGAAATTGAAGCAAGATTCAAAAGAAGATGTGGGTCAAAGGATGTCAGAAGGATCTTGGCTATAACCAGAGAATACCGTAATTATGTTTAGCTCTGTCTTCTTGACTATGCAAAGGCATTTAGTTGTGTGGATTATAAAAAAATATATGGGAAACATTGCTAAGAGTAAGAAATTCAGAACACTTCATTGCTGTACATAGACCGAGAGACCATTGTTCAAACAGAATAAAGGGGCGCTGAGTGGTTTGCAATCCAGAGAGGTTTGTGTCAGAGTTGTTTCCCTTAATCATATCATTCAATCTGTATGTTGAGCAAATTACCTAAGAACATGAACTATATGAAGAATGCAGCATCAATATTTCAGGGAGTCTCATGAACAACCTTTGATACACAAGGTGATGACACTACCTTGCTTGCTTAAAGTGAAGAGAATATTAAGCATTTATTGATAAAGATGAAAGACTACATAGCCTTCAGTATGGATTGCAACTCTACATAAAGAAAGCAAAAATCTTCTCAGTTGTACAAATAAAAAAACATCACAATAAATGAAAAATATGTTAAAGTTGTCAAGAATTTAATTTTACTTGTATCCACAATCAACACCCCTGGAAGCAGGAGTCAGGAAATCAAACCACCTATTGCACTAGGCAAATCTGCTGCAAAAGATTTCTATAAAGTGTTATAAAGGAACATGCAATTTTGAAAATTAAGCTGATACTGAACAAAGTAATGGTATTTTCAATCACCTCATAAACATGTAGAAGCTGGTAATTGAATAACATCCAAGAAGAATTGTTGTCTTTGAAATATGGTGTTGTGGGAGAATATTAGATATACGATGGACTGCCAGAAAGATGAATAAATCTGTCTTGAAAGACATACAGCTAGTGCTACCTAGAAGTGAGGATGGCAAATTACATCTCATGTAATTTGGACATGTTATCAGGAGAGACTAGTCTCTGGAGAAGGACATTATGCTTGGTAAAAGGCAGCAATCAAAGAAGATCCTCGAAAGATGGATGAACAAAATGGCTGCAACAATGACCTCAGACGTAGGACTGATTGTGAGGATGCTGCTTGATCCGGCAGCGTTTCGTTCTGCTGTACATAAGGTTGCTATTACTCGAACTGACTAGATGTCACCTAACAACAACAACAACAACAAACTGTGAAAGAATAAATTCCAGTTGTTGCATTTCTGTTACAGCAGCACCAGATCATGAAGATCATTATATTGTGATTACTTCTCACATATTGTGTGTTCCCTTTCCACATACCTAGTTATTGATTTTCCCTTCTTTATCTTGTAATCATCAATAAATGTTTCATTTTGAGGTAAAACTATTTTTTTTACTTTATAATTGTGGTCTCACAATATTTTTTTAATTTGTGATTGACTTATTTCACGCATGATATTCTATAGATTCATTGATGTTGTGAGCTGTTCTTCAGACTCACCATTATTCTTTATATTGCATATTATTGCATTATATCTATGTTACTGTTGCTGCTGAGTGCCTTTGAGTTGATTCCAACTCATAGGAGCCCAGAATCACTGAAGAGATCCTTGTGGATTTGAATCGCCAGCCTAGTGGTTAGCAGTCCAGTGGTTATCCTACAGAGCTAATAGTAGGGCTTTATTTATCCATTCATCTGTTGATGGACATTCAGGTTTTTCTTTTTTAACTATTTATTGTGAATTGAGTGAAAGGTTGCAGAGCAGATAATCAGTTTTGCATTCAACAAATTATATACATTGCTTCATTACATGTTTGCAATCCCCTCCATGTACCAAGAGTTAACAGTATTTACTGCTATTCATTTTGACTCTTGCATTCCTCCCTATGTCTCCTGCTACCTTCATCTTTCCTCCATTAACCTCCCTCTTGTTGTATATTACCTGCCCTGTCACCCATGTTAACATGTATCTACCCTCTTGCCAGTGAACAATTTTCCTTCCCCATCCCACTCCCATAACCATCATAGATTTTTTTCATTTATCAAGAAGAGGTTTTTCTTACTTTTTACAGCATTGGTTTCATACAGTGTTTGTCCCTGACTAATTTCACTTAGCTTAATGTCTTCCAGGTTCAGTAATGTTGTAAGGTGTTACACAGGTTCACCATTATTCTTCAATGTTTTGTAGTATTCCATTGTGTGTATGTACCAAACTTGGTTTAACCATTCTTCTGTTGATGAGCATTTAGGCTGTCTCCATCTCTTTTATATCTCTCTTGTAGACAGCATATTGAAGGATCCAGTTTCTTATCCATTTTGCTTTCTCTGTCTCTTGACTGGTACATTTATCCACTTACATTCAGTATAATTATTAATAGGTATGAATTGATTGCTGTCATTTTTCTCTATGTTTTTTGATAGTGCTGCTGGATTCTTTGTCCCACATAATTTTCTATAAGGAGGGCATTTTGTTGCTGGGTTTTCTTTTCATTTTCATTTCTGTTGTGTTAATGTTTACTAAATATTTCTGATTTTCCTCTTTTATCATTTTGATGTGAAAGTGTATTACTTTCTTTGAGATTACCCTATAATTTACTACTGTTTTCCCTGCTTAAAACAGTTTGTTTTATCTTGAAATATACTTGACTTCCTTATTTGGAAGTTCTGTGTCTACAGTATTCCCTCTTTTGCTTTATATTTGATTTCATTATACATTGATATCTCTGGTCCCCTATTTTCAGTCTTGTAGGTTTGTTTAATTTAAATACATCAATAAATATCTGGATTGAATTCTGGGTGATGTTGTCATGCATGGTCATCAGAGGTGTTGTCTGCTGTTATTGATTCTCAGTCCAAAGAACACTACTTATCATTTTTTTGGATAAATTGATCTTGTCATTACAAAATCCTTTAATTTTTGTTTATCTGGAAATATCCTAACTTAATTGTCATATTTGAGAGACAGCTTCGCTGGGTATATGATCCTTGTCTGGAAAGCTTTTTCTTTCAGAATTTTGGATATGTTATCCCATTGATTTCTTGCCTGCTTGGTTTTTGCTGAGAAATCAGAGTTTAGTCATATTGATACTCCTTTGTATGTAATTTTCATTTTTCTCAAGCAGAAATCTTTCCTTGTCTTTGATTTTAGAAAATTTGATTATGATATGTCTTGGTGATTTTCTTTTGGGATCTATCCTGGTTGGGGTTCGTTCCACCTCTTGTATGCTTAGCTTGTTGTCTTTCATATTGTTAGGAAGTTTTCTTCTAAAGACTTCAATAATTTTCTCTGTGTTGCTTATTGTCTCTTCATGTTCTGGAATTCCAATAGCCGTACAGTTTCCCGCTTCATTGTGTTCCACATAACATTGGTTTTCTTCAGATTTTTTTTCATTCTTTTTTCTGATTGTTCTTCTAGGATACCAGTGTTGAGAGATTTATCTTCAAATTCAATAATCTGGGCTTCCATCTTCTCCTTTGCCCTTTCACTGTATTGTCTATTTCTGAAAACTTAATCTACTGCATTTCAAATTGCAGGTTTTTGTCTGTTTGTTCATGTAGCATTTTCCTGAATTATTCTAAACTTCTTGCTGTTTTCTCTTTGGTTTCCTCAATCTGTCAATCCAAAGAAGATACAAAATATCGTTCTTATGGATTCTTTCACAGTTTGTTCCATCACCTTTTTTTCCTCAGAAATGTTTTCAGCCTCTACATGGTGATCATTAGTTTGAACCATTCTCGCTTGTTTCTTTGTGTGAGCTAAAAAAAATTTGTTGTCTCTTGGTCATTTTTTTTTTTTTTTTAATTTGTAAAAACAAACAGTGAAGTTGTTGTACCTGGAGGGGAGATATCTCTGGTGGGCTCCTAAGATTCACGGAGCTCAGGAGGTGGTTGTGGAAGGGATGTGACAACAGAGTTCCTGGCCCCAGATGCACTTCTATTGGCCTTGGTGTTCTCTGTACTCAGGGCACTCAGTCAGAAGTATTTAGTAGGGGCTCTTGATAGAGCTAATTTCAGTGTCTGTTAGGATCACAGGGGAGCTAGGGACAAGGTAACTGGTTAGATGCTGGCCTGGTTGCTCTTCAGCTTTTGTACATCTGTAACTGAGCCTGTCTGAATCCAGGCACCAAAGCAGCAAAGCCCACCCCCCAACTCACACTGGCATGACTCCCAACCACAGGACTCAGAAATTCCAGAAAGCAGAATCTGTGCTACAGGTGGATGAGGGTTGGAGTTGGCCACATCTCTGGTCACAAGGAGAGCAAGGGGGGAAACTAGAAATCACATCTTTCCCATCAACTATGCAAATCTGTTCTGCCCAGCCTCCTTCTGTTGCCAAATCTGCTCACAAGATGGTTGAGCAGCTGTTCTGGCCAGTTGTTCACCAGTCTCCCTCTCTTGCCATCCCTGCTAAGCCTCTTCTTCCAGCAAGCACTCCATCTACCTCTTCAATGTGTCCAGATTTTCATCTGTGCCTGCTTTATTTGCTCTCTCATATCTTTGTTGTAAATGGTCCATGTAGTGTGTCTGCCTATTCTGCCATCTTGCCAGAAGCCACATTCAGGTTTCTCTAACTTTTTGCTATTGTGAAGAATACTGTGATGAACATGAGTATGCAATCCTGTTCATGCTACAGTGCTTATTTATCTAGGGTATATGGAGTCCTGGTGTGGCACTGTAGGATAAGCACTCTATTGCAAGGTCAGTGTGAACTACAAAGTGGATGGTTCAAATTCACCAGTCACTCAGAAACCCTAACAGGGTTGCTGTGCATTAAAACTGACTTGATGGCACTCAACAACTACAAAAACATGTGACTAGGAATGGGACTGCTGGATCATATGGTATTTCTATTTAAAAATTTTAAAGCAAGTATGATACCATTTTCCAGTGGTTGTATTATTTTGCAGTCCTATCAACAGTATATAAGAGTTCCCAATCTTTTTACAATCTTGCCAGCATTTATCACTTTTAGGTTTTTTTTAATAATGTCATTATTGCCAGGATGAGATGGTATCTCATTGTAATTTTAACTTCTATCTCTCTAATAGCTAATGCTAACAAACACATTTTGTTGTGCTTGGTAGCTGCTTTAATGCCTTCTTTGGTGATATGTCTGTTCATGTCCTTTGCCAACTTTTTAATTGGATTGTTTCGCTTTCCGTTGTTGAGATGTTAACGTTCCCTATACGTTTTAGAGATTAGGCCCTTGTGAGAAATGCCATTTCCAGTTTTTGTTGTTTTATTTTAAGTCTGTATGTTATCTTACTCTTCTAGTGAAGTCTTGATAAATTCAAAGTCACCTAGATTAAGTTTTAATTTTCAACTATGATCCATTTTTATTTATTTATTTTTTGGTGACAGGCCCTACTATTTACTTTGTTACTATAAATTATTCCTGTTTTTTTTTTTTTTTTTTTT
>NW_006408523.1:25297171-25309260 GCF_000296735.1 Chrysochloris asiatica | reverse complement strand
GTAATAATGCAACAATAACAATTTATATAGTGTAGATATTTACAATAAAATATATGCTATAAAATCTCCATCAATTCTTTACTTCACATATATATATATAACATTTGACTTAAAAAAAGATAAATTTTGATTGGGGGGCATTACATTTCTCTGGGTATTTTAGATATAGATTGCTTATATTTTAAACATAAAGTAGAGATCTACGCCTACTTTTGTACATGAATTATGTGTAGACAACCAAAATCTTTATAAACTATTGAGATATTCTTTTAATTGGACATGACAAATTAAGGTGTACTTTTAAAGGATTTATAGTTTAGTGTATCAATAGGTGAGCTCAATATTTTAATACACAGATATAGAATCAGTCTGTTGAAATGGAAATGTTTTACATTTTAATAATACCATAAAACTGAGTCTAGAAAGTACTTTTAGGATGGACAGAGTAATTGAAACAGGTCTTACATAATTTAAAATGCCTTTGAATGATGCAGCAGAGAATAGTTAGAAGGATAATTCAGCATCCTATGATAGCTGAGGGATTGTGGAGAAACCCTGATTGAAATTGACTGCTACTAAACTCTGTACAGACTCAAACATACAAAAGAAGCACTCTGTTTCAATACCCAGAAGCAACTGGGGCTATAATGACAATAAAAAATAAGCACCGTGTGAATGTAAAATATTCCAATAACATGTTCATGAAAATGTTAATTTGCAATCTTACTATAAAACATTAATTAATTAGATATATGATGGGCCTTCAAAAATTCATAGAAAAAATAAGACATAAAAATAAAATATATACACTTAATTTTTTAATATAAGCTCTGTCAAGTTTGAGACACTTTTGTAAGCAGTGATTTCAACTTTAGTCCATCTCTAAAGAAGTGAGGGTCCTGGGAATTTTGTGGCACTGTAGGATAAGCACTTGATTACATGGTTGATTGGAACCACAAGGCCGGCATTTCAAACTCACCAGTTGCTTCTCAGAAACCCTATACAGGGTAGTTATGAGTGGGAACTGACTTTGTGGCACTTAACAACAACAATGTACTTTTTATGACATTATTTACTTAAGACAAATGTTATTAGATGCCATCGAGTCATTTCTCACTTATAGTGACCTTGTGCACAATAGAACAAAACACTGCCCGATATTGCACCATCCTCACAACTGTTGTTATGTTTGAAACTATTGTTGCAGTCTCTGTGTCAACACATCTCATTGTGGGTCTTCCATTATTTGATGACCCTCCACTTTACCATACATGAAGTCCTTTTCCATCATTGCTTCTGAGGTGCATTCTGGCTATATTTCTTCCAAGATAGATTCATTTACTCTTCTGGCAGTTCATGGCACTTTCAATATTCTTTCTCAGCACCATAGTTCAAATGCATGCATACTTCTATGGTATCCCTTATACATTGTCCTTCTTAGACATGAATATAAGATGATTGAAAATACCGTGGCTTGGGCCAGGCACACGTTAATCTTCAATGTTACATTTTTGCTCTTTAACACTGCTGTGGCAGGTTTACCTAATGCAACATGTCATTTGATTTCTTGACTGCTACTTCCATGAATATTGACGGTGGATCCAAGTAAAAGGAAATTTGTGACAAATTCAGTATTTTCTCCATTAACATGATTACTTATTGGTCCAGTTATGAGGATTTTTTATTTCTTTATATTGAGGTGCGGTCCATACTGAAGGTTACATATATTTTTTAAAATTTTTATTAGTAAGTATTTTGAGTGTTCTTCACTTCCAGCAAGCAAGACTTTGTTATATGCATATTGCAGGTTGTTAATGAATCATCTTCTAATCCTGTTGCCACATTCTTCTTCATATAATGCAGAGTTTCAGGTTATTTTCACAGTATAAAGTTTGAGCAAGTATCATAAAAGCATATAATTCATACCCACATCTTTCCTGTATCTATTCTGTTCTAAGTACTACCTATTGGTCTATGTACAGATGCCTCATGAGCAAAATTAACTTTTCTGGAATACCCATTCTTCAAACGTTTATCCAAAATTTGTTTTGCACCACACAATCGAATGCATTTACATAGTAAATAAAACACAAACAAAAATCTTTCTGCTACTCTTTGTTTTTAATCAAAATCCATCTGACATCAGCAATGATATCACTCATTTCGTGTCCTCATTTGAATTCAGCTAGAATTTCTGGCAGCTTCCTACAGATGTAATACTGCAACAGTTTTTGAATTATCTCCAGCAAAATTTACTTGCAGTATAAAGTTTTACTTTATTTCTATTAATGATAGTATTTAATCATGTTTGTATTATTTTAGTCATCTTTCTTTGAAATGAGCACAAATATTAATATTTTCTAATAATTCAAACACATACCTTTCTTCTAAATTTACTGGGACAGAAGAGTGACTGTCTCTAACACTGCATCAATTTGTTGAAACATTTGATTTTGTATTCTGTCAGTTCCTGGAGGTTTTTTTTCTCACCACTGCCTTAAGTGCGGCTTGAATTTCTTCCTTTAATAACAGTGGATTTTGATCATATGCTACGTCTTGATATTCTTGAGCACTGACCAATTATTTTTTGTATGGTGACTGTGTGCATTCCTTCCATCTTCTTTTGATGCTTCCTGCAACATTCAATATTTTCTCCATGAATCCTTCAGTATTCTATCTTGGGGGTTGGATTTTTGCTTTAATTTTGTTAGCTCCAGAAATACTAAGCCTGTCCATCTCTTTTGATTTTCAGAATCCAGGTGTTTGCACAATTAATTTCATTACTTTACTTTGTCTTTCTACTCTATCCTTTGAAATTTTCTGTTCTGTTCATTTACTTACTCATTTCTTCTATTCATTTTAACTTTTCTACTCCTGGTGTTACACTGTAGGATAAGCCCTTGACAGCTAACAGCAAATTCGATGGTTCAAATTCTAAGGTCTTTCACATCCCAATGGTTCTTGATCATATACCACTTGAAATGATTGAACATTGATCATTCTTTTCAGCACAGTGCCTCTGTGTGTTCTTTCTATCTTCTTTTATGTCTTTCTGCATCATTCAATATTTTGCTCCTAGAATCCTTCAATATTACAAATCAAAGCTTGATTTTCTTTAGTTGTGTTCACTTGAGAAATGCTGAGAGTGTTCTTCCTTCTGATTTTCTAACTCCAGGTATTTGTGCATTTCATTTCAATACTTTAGTTTGCCATATTGAGCTGCCCTTTGACATTGTTTGTTCACTTCTAATAAAACCATTTTGGGAGCCAAGTCTGACTTCCTCTGGCTTCACAAAGGAGAAATAGAGTCAAACTCAAAATCAGCCCAAGGCTGACTCCTATGAAGTGAAGGTCAGACATGCTTCTACTCTGCAACTTTCTTTACCCTATTCTGACACTAACCATCCATCCCACAGCACCCTCTGCTTCACATCTGACTTTGATAATCCATAGCACTGATTTCATAGAACTCACAGCAATGCTCACAACTATGGCGTCTATCAGGGGAGTAAATAGGGTACAATTTGGGATCAAAAAAGCTTAGGACACAGCAGTTCTCCAGTAAGAAACACCTCTTGTCTGCCATATTGCAGGCACACCTCAATCTTGTCTTCAGCCTCTCAGTCATATGGTCCCTTGGCTTCTGTCCTACTTAGGCAAGTGTTACAAAGCTCTTTTAGCCAGTCTGTGAATGCCCAAAGAGCGTATTCTTCAAGCCAGTCTCTTGTTCATAAGCAATCAGTTTTAGTCAGTCTATGGGTCTAGAGTTCAAAGCTGCTCTGTCGCTCTATACCACAGCTTCCGCTGTCATCTCTGCCATCACTGTTTCTCTAGGTAGGGATCTTATGCTTCACTCATGCTTTTTGTTCTTGATGATCCTGGGATGGTCCATCTCTGCATCTCAGATCGCTCCTTTTAAACTTAGATGCAGGGCAAAACTAACTAATCCCAGCCTTGGAGTTCTGTATACCTTATTTGCATGATCCCATCCAATTACTTTGTGGGAATTAAGAAGACTTCGGATAGAAAAGTAAGTATCACGTAAATTAAAGGCACCACAGTTTTTCTAAGTCATCATTCCTTCTTGTACTTTAATTTTTCTATATTCAAGAACAAATTTCAGTGTTTCTTCTGACCTCCATTTTGGTCTTTACTTTCTTTCTTGTGTATTTATTGGTCTTTTGCTTTTTTCATGTATGATGATCTTGAAGTCACTCCACATTTCTTCCAGTCTTTAGTCATTGATGTCTAATGCATTAAATTTATTCTTGAGATGGTTCTATATTCATGTGGGGGATCATCAACATCATATTTTGGCTCTCATGGCTATGTTTTCATTTTCTTAAGTTTCAAACTGAACTTGCATGTGAGCAATTAATTGGTGGTTTGTTACATAATTGCCTCTTGCCTGGTTTTAACTGGTGTTATTGAGTTTCTCAATCTTCTCTTCCCATAGACACAGTCAATTTATTTATTACATCTGGTCTGTTTCACATATAAAGTCTCTGTTTACATTGATGAAAAAGATACTTGCAGTAAATAAGACATTGGTCTAGTAAAATTCTATCATATAATCTCTAACATCATTTTTTTTTTATCACCAAAACCATGTTTTCCAATTGCTCATACTTCCTTTGTTTCCAACCTTTGCATTCCAATCTTAATACATGTTCGATCAATTTCAGACTGAAGATGTTGGTAGGATTTTTAAATTTCATCATCACTTGCTTTAGTGGTTGGTGAATAAATTCGAATAATGCTTGTATTAACTGGTCTTCCTTGTAAGGATATGGATATTATCCCAGATAAGAATATGTCAAGATCAACTTTGAAATGGTCTTACTGGACATGGATGCAATGTCTATTCATGTGCAAAATGAGTTTGTCAATACCAGTGTAATAAGCCATATGATTATCCAATTCAAAATGGCCAATACCAGTTCATTTCAGAGTACAAATGCCAAGGATATCAACCTTTATTCATTCCATTTCTTCTTTGGTGACTTCAAATTTTCTAGATTCATACTTTGTATGCTTCACATTCTGATTATTAATGGTTATTTGCAGCTGTTTCTTCTCATTTTGAGTTGTGTTGCATTAGCAAAAGAAGATCCTTGTAAGCTGTACTTCACCATGTTATTAACATCAGCTCTGCTTTGTAGATGCTGCTCTTCCCAAGTCATTTGGTGTGACTTTCAGCCTGACAGGTGCATCTTCTGGCATTATCTCAATGTTCCATTGCTATATGATTTTTATTGGCTAAACATTCAGAAACAACCTGCCTCTCCCTCTTATTCTGTCTTAATCTGGAAGCTCTGCTGAAACCTGTCCACCACAGTGATCCCATTAGCTTTGAAAATAGTGATGTCATAACTTTCAGCATCATAGCACTGTATGCCAGCACAGTATGACACATTGACAGAGGTGTGCTTGGTCTTTTGTTTAAGTTTTAAGTAATTCAAAGCCATAGCTTTTTAAGGTGACATAATATAATACAATATTACAGCAGAGATCCATGTGGGTGGGCCCCTGTGCCAAAATGCACACATATCTGGCTAATGAAATTAAATCTACTTAGAAATTGAAGAAAAGAGTTATTTAGAACTTTTCTAAAATGACAGCGATTTTAAATGTATGTGATAATTAAGGTTTTGTGTCATGGTCAAGATTTCCAGTTGTTTGGCAATTGAGATGTAGTTATTGCCATGGTGAGATCAAACACAGTGTAGTTAACTCTATAAGGATTGGCTATGAACAGTGTAGTTAACTCTATGATGATTGGCTATGAGTAGCTGTAGTTAACTCTATGATTAACTATGAGCAGTCAATAAATAGAAAGGATGTTTCCTATGGTGTATAGCCTGCTTTCAATATAATGGACACTCAGGCAAAGCTTGCTTATTTACTGCTGCATCTGGATCTTGTATCTGGCTCATCCTACAAGCTCCAGTTCTTTGGATTTGAGTTACTCTATTACTGACCCACTTACTTGTCTGCCTGCTCTATCTACCTGCCTGACTGCTGATTTTGGTTTATCTGATGCAGACTTGGAAATTTCCCACCTCTGCAACTGTGAGCCATTTCCTTGATGTTGTTGTTGTTGTTAAGTGCCATCGAGTTGGTTCCGACCCTTAGCAACCCTGAACAGGGTTTCCGAGGCTGTAAATCTTTACAGGAGCAGAAAGCTTCATCTTTCTCCCATGGAGCAGCTGGTAGGTTTGAATTGCTTGGTTCGCAGCCCGATTCGTAACCACTATGCTACCAGAGCTCCTTATTTCCTTGATAAAAACTTCTATTTATACATACATATATAAATTTCACTGACTTTGCTTTTCTAGAGAACTCAGCCAAAGACAGTGTAAAAGATAGAATTTGCACTGTGGTGGATAAGGTTTTGTGTCAGCTTTGCTTTGCTGGGCCAGAATTCTCAGTAGTTTAGCAGTCAAGATATATTTACCACTACCGAGATGATATCTAATGATGCAATCATTCTTATGATGCTCTCTGATGTAAGCAACTCTAATTTAATGTCATTATTTTTGTATTTGAGTCCTCACTTCTATGATGCTAACAAGTTTGGATGCAATCTATAGGATAAAGTTGTACCTTTTATACCTCTTTTAAGATATAAAAGCAGAGAAAAGTGAGCAGAGAAAGAGGGACCTACTACCAACAACAAAAAAAGAGCCAGAATGGAATGTGTATGTTGGATTTGGAGAACCTGCACTGTGATTTTCTCAGATCTGGGTTAAGATTGCTGTCAAGACACTAGGAGATCTTCAAGGAATGCTATTTCTACAGGTGCTGAAAGGAGACAAAACCTTTCCTTAGAGCCAGCAAAGAGAGAAAGACTCCCTCTAGAGATGACACTTCGCCTCCTAAACTGTGAAGAATACATTTCTGCTTCTTGAAAGCATCCACTTGTGCTATTTATGTTATAGTAGTACTAGATTACTAAACCAGAATTCAGGTAAATTCCAATTAGAGCCTGCACTTGTATTTTAAATACTATACTGCCTATTCCCCTAACCATATGATGGAAATCATAGTAAAAATGAAGATTATTTTTCTAATATGCAACTATCAAAAAAATACTTTATTGAGAGTAACACATGAGTCATTTTTTATAAAAATTTCTATTTAATATAAGATCAAAACCTAATTCCAGCAGTAGCATCTTTAAAAAAAACAATTTTACATATGAAAGTTATTTTTCACTCTCTTCTAAACCACAAAGTTGTGGGTTAATATTCTGATTCAAGTTTAAGAAATTATTATAATTATTTTCATTTAAGTCTATATGAGAAGTAACAGGAAAACTCACATTGTATTTTCATTGGAAAAAATAGAATCTTATCCCCTAGACAACTTACTATTAAATTTGTTGCTAACTGAAACATAATAATTTTACACTAGAAAAAATATATAAGAGAGCTTCAAAAAGTTTGTGGAAAAGCTGGAATTGAAATACAGTGGAATTTGTCTACAAACTTTTCAAAGCCTTTTCATAATTATCAATTTATTTCATTATTTGCAAAATATTAAGCTCTACTTTTATTAATAAAAACACATTTATACTGTCATTTTGCATTTAAATGTTTTTGTATGCATGTTTTTCTGTGATATATATATTTTGGGATCCCAGTGTGGCACTGTAGGATAAGCTCTGGACTATAAGCCAACTGGCTTGAATCACAGGTCAGCAGTTCACCCCCATGATGACACTTAACAACAACAACAACAATATGTATATATATTTAGCTTTGTTATTGTTGTTGTTAAGTGCCGTCGAGTCGGTTCCGACCCGAGGGTGTAAATCCTCACGGGAGTAGAAAGCTTCATCTTTCTCCCGCGGAGCGGCTGGTAGTTTCAAACCGCTGACCTTAAGGTTCGCAGCCCGATTCGTAACCACTACGCTCCCAGAGCTCCTTAGTTATTGTTAAGTATCATTGGTTGGTTACAACTCATTGCTACTCTGTGTAGGGTTACTGAGGCTATAAATCTTTGTGGAAAAAGAAAACTGAATCTTTTTTCTCTAGTAGGTGGTTGACTCAAACTGCTGACCTTTGATTAGCAGTACAGTGTTTATCCTATGGAGTCCTGGTTTGGTGCTGTGTGCTAATGCATCAGACTGCAAAGTCATTTGAATTGCAAAGTCAGTGGTTCAAGGTAACCATTTACTCCTTGGAAACCTTATACAGGGTCATATTGGGTTGGAATCAAGTCAACGGCACTTAACAACAATTTATCCTATAGAGCCACATACTTCTCTTTCTATATATATATATTTTTTTAATTAGTTCAGCATAGTGTGATTTAATAACTTACTGAGAAAAATAAAATTTGTCTACAAAAAATACCCTTATCCTAGTATGGAACAAGGTAGACTCTCCACTGAGTAGTATTCAATCTGTCTAGGTGGGGCTGATGAAATGAAATGCGGATAGGTCTTTTGTGATACAATAGTGGATGATTGTTATCAGGACTGATGGTGAGGGTTGGAAATGTAAAGGTAGATGTTTTGTAGCAATGAGAGGAGTGATTAACTTGTCAGACTAGGAGCGGAGGTCCCTGGGACCATCAAGGGAAAAGAGCAGAGAGTGGGACCCTACCCAGAGAAACAGTAATGCCTGAGATGGAGGCAGAGATGATGACATGGAAAAACGGAGCAGCTGGGGGCTTTAGACACAGAGAGGGAGAGAGTCTGTTTGCTGATGACCCAGGGGCAGGCTTTGGTATATCCTTTGGTTGGTTGATGATGCATGGAGGGGATTGTAACCATAGCAATGAAATGATCTACGGTAGGATGAATGTAAAACTAATGTTCTCCCATGTAAACAATCACATAATTCACAATAAAACATTAAAAAAAAATACCCTTAACCCAATAAATTATACTTTGTACTTGATTGAAACATAAACAAAGATAACTTGTTTCTTTGTTTCATTTCTATTATGAATTTCCTTTTATCGTAGATTTTGATGCTAACTAATAGCCCACTTAAATGGGTTTGTGGAAGTAAACAAAAACACGAATTATTTTTCACTTTTTCTTGATAACACTGAGAGATAAAGAGAGTGAAAGAAAGGTATAGCTGATAATATACAAGTCCTTGTGGTACAGAGGTTAAGTGTTCAACTACTAATTGAAATCTTAGCAGTTAGAATACAATAGCCACTCAGAGAAAGAAAGATGTAGCTATCTGTTTCTGTAGAGATTGCAGTTTTCTAAGTCCTGTGGGATAGACCTACTCTGCCCTAAAAGGGGGGTTATGAGTCAGAATTGACTCAATGGAGATGGATTTAATTTGGAATTGATTCAAAAGTGTACTACCTAAATATTTTTTAAATTATCATAAAGCAAAAGGATATTAAAAGTACTAGGGACTACCAGAAGAACAAACAAATTTATGTAAGCGGCACCAACTCATCTATGCTAAGAAATTTGGAAAACAGTAATCTGGTTAACAGATTGAAAGTGGTTCATATTTGTGTCCATTCCAAAGAGAAGTAACCTAATGGAATGTGAAAATCATCGAACATTATAGTTAATATCTCATGCATGTATAGCTTTGCTAAAGATAATTCTAAAACAGATGCAACAGCACATTGACAAGGAATTTCCAAAGGTTCAAGCTGGATTTAGAAGAGGACATGGAATGAGGGATATCATTGCTAACATCAGGTGGATCTTTGCTGAAAGCAGAGAATACAGAGAGTATGTGCTTTTTTGACCATTCAAAAGCTTTTGACTGTGTGGATGATGAGAAGCTATTAATAACATTGCAAAGAATGGGTATTGCAGAAAACTTAAAAATGTTACTGAGGAACCTGTATATAGACCAAGAGATGGTCATTAGAACAGAACAAGGAGACACTGAATGGTTTAAAATCTGGAAAGGTGTTCTCCAGGGTTGTATTCTTTTACCATACTTATTCAATCTGATATGCAAATTATACAGCCTTGCTTGCTGAAAACGAAGAGAATTTAAAATACTTACTGATGAAAATCAAAGATTACAGCCTTCAGTATGGATTTCACCTCAATGTAAAGAAAATAAAAATCCTACCACTAGATATATAATTAACTGCATGATAATTGGATAAAAGATTGAAGTTGCCCAAGACTACATTTTGCTTATATCTACTATCAACATTCCTGGAAACAGCAGGATATCAAGCAACATAATGCATTAGCCAAATCTGTCGCACAAGACCTCTTGAAAGTATTCAAGAGCAAAGATGTCAGTTTGAGGACTAAAGTGCACTTACCCAAGCCATGGTATTTTCAATAACCTCACATGCATTTGAAAATTTGTCAATGAAAAAGGAAGGCCATAAAATAATTGATGCATTTTAGTTATTGTGTTGGAAGAGAATATTAAAAGTACCATGAAATTCCAGAAGGGCGTAGAGCCAGAATGCTCCTTAAAATTTTACCTAGGACATATTACCAGGAGGGACCAGACCCTGGAGGAGGACATCATTCTTGGTAAAATGAAGGGTCAGTGAAAAAGAGGAGGACCCTTAACAAGATGAATTGGCACAGTTCAGCTGTAATATGTTCAAGAGTGCTGCCAATTATGTGATGGTGCAGGTTCAGGCAGTGTTTCACTCTATTGTGCACATGGTCATTATTAGTCAGAATCGACTAGATTGCATCTAAAAACGACAACAACAGGTAAAATTCAGTGACATTAATTACATTCTTTGCGTTGTACACCCTTTCTAGCACTCCTCAGTTGCTTCTCCCTTCCCCCCTAATACCCTAAACTTATTGCCACCTAAGTTCCTATTTAACTTTGAAGTTGCTGTTGTCAGTTTGATCCCATATAGTTTTCTAAAGAGCATAATGCTCAAGGTCATTTTTTATCCCCACTAAAGTGGGCTGTACATTGGTTTTAAGATTTATTTATTTACCTTCTGCCCCTAGAGGTTGTCCTCATTTCTTGTCACATGTTTTTTCTATTTTCAAGTAAGCAATGATGTTTCTTTTTTACTCATTCAGTCTCTCTAGATTCCTCTGCTCTCAAGCACCAGCAAAAGCTCTCCTATTTTAAAGGTTTCATGTGATTATATTTATTAAACTTACGTAGAAAGTAAAAGGAGCTAGAAAATTAAAGTAATTTTGAAACTTAGCTAGGCAAACTCAATCCAAAATTAGTTGATTTGAGAAATCCTCCAATTTTCTTACCTATGCCCTCTAGGGAGTCCTGGTGTGGACTGTAAAGTCAGTTCGAATTACAATTTGGTGGTTCAAGCTCACCAACTGCTCCTTGGAAACCCTATACAAGGTTGCTATGAGCCGGAAGGGACCTGATGGTACTTGACAAAAACAACAACATGCCCACTAGGATCTGGAATCTCTATTATTTGTTAGACTATCTAGATTTCAAAATATGATTAAAAATAGGAGACTCACTTCTAGGAATTCATGTCTAGAGAGAAATTCAAGTTTCTGATTAAACAATCTTTCAGTAGTGCAACAAAAGGATAAAAATGTAGACTTTTTAAATTACACAGACGGTTCTTTCATGGAGTGCATTTGACTTATGGATCCTCTTAGAAATCTCAGCAGACGCCAGCTACAAAGATTATATAGGAAAGATTTGTGGAGTATTAATCACAGGAGTGATGTTAGAAGACAATGTTAAAAATTCTATATTAAAAGTTCTACTTACCACATCCACTATTCTTTGTTCTTATTGTTTTTGAGCACCATTCTTGCTTGTAACACTAAGAATACATTTCAGGGATGTTGGAGATATGGCAGTGTAGGTCAGGTAATTCTGTCCAATTTGACTTCAAGTACCTACATGTAGAAATTTACTTTATGAGGTCAATGGTGAAGAGAAAGGAGACATTAGAAAGCCACACATCTAACCCGTCAGAAACAGTTCCAGTTTAAAAAGTTGTAGAGCACATTGTCCACCCTCGACAATTACTTGCATGAAATACAATGATGAATCCTTGCAAGCCTTCCAAGTTCTACCTCTTCCATATCCTTAGTACCATTAGTAGAACACCCCAGCATGTATTCTACTCAGCAAGTGTACACTGACTTCTATTAATTGTCCTATTTACATCAT
>NW_006408523.1:25286589-25297071 GCF_000296735.1 Chrysochloris asiatica | reverse complement strand
TTTTTTTATCATGCTTTAGGTTGAAGTTACATATCAATCAGTTTTCCCAATCAAAAGTTCATATGCATATTATTGTAAGACACCAGTTGTTCCAGTTCACATAATTTGTTAGTACACTCCCAGATTCCTACTGGGGTTTTCCCTTTTCATTTGTCCAGTTTCACTATTCCTTCCTATCTTCTCTTTTGTTGGTAGGTGATCTGTAGGAGGAACATCAATTTTGCATTCACCAATCAATACACACTTTGTTTCATCTCATTGATTACAATCCCTTCAATGTAACATCACTTATTCCACTTCTTCTCTGTGTTTCTTCTCTCCATTTATCTGTTCTGGTTCCTTCTGAACTTTGTCCTTAGATAAATGCTGCTGCTTTGATCCCAAAAGGTTGATTATTCTAAAATGTGCATATCTCACTAGTTCTATTGTCATCCTTATTGGCCTATCTATTGTTTAGCTGAAAATTCAGGCTGAGGGTGAGCCATGGGAAATCAGTATTTACCTTGGTTCATTTTTTTTTTTTTTTTTTTGAGACTTGGTGTGGCTCCACAGGATAAGCACTGGACTGTTTACTACAAAGTCTGTGGTTCAAAATCACCAGTCGCTCCTCAGAAACTCTATGCAGACAGAGTTGCTATGAGTGAGAACCAATTCAATGGCACTTAATTTTTTTTTTTTTTTTTAAACGCATTCTAACTGGGACCTTCTATTATGGTCTTAGTTAGTGTGTCTTGTAGTGGTTCCCAGACATCACTTAATTCTTCTGTTCTCTGCATCACCTAATTTTAATTCAATGGATTTATACTGTGACCACTTCATGGAAAAACACAGATATAACTCTACTGAAGTTTATTTTGGGGAAAACAATTCATGTTATAATGGTTATTAGATTAGATGACTACAAGATTGACTTCATTGTCAATTGATCCACAAGCATCAGGCCTCAGTTTCTCCATTATTTTGTTGGAACTGCCTAGTATTGAGAACATAGTGACTCCCATATGATAAGCTCTGGACTGTAAACCACAAAATCTAGTATTCCAGACTGCCAGCTGCTCCTTAAGAGAAAGAGGAGGCTTTCTGCTCCCATGAAGATATAAAATCTCAGAAATCCTAAAGAGGGTTGCTATGAGTCAGAACCAATTGGACGACACTTAGCAACAATACCAAGTATCACTTATGCTGTAGTTGGTATCTAGGTTGTATTCCCTTCTTGGTTGTTTTGTTTGTTTATTTTTAATATCTTGATTCAGGATTCCCGCTAATTAATGGCATATTATTGATTGTACATTGTACTCACACCCTGAGAAATGGTAAAATGTCTTTTTACTTTTGGTATCAGTGAGGAATCTTATAGTTAATGTCTTAATTCACACACAAATTCACAGAAAGTATCTCCTTTTCAATTTGATAGTATTAAAACAGTTTTTAAAGACTATGTTGAAGAAGAATAAACATATTATTAAATCCTGAACAAAAGTGGGTGAAGACATAATAAAGTAGGTTACTACTTATTTTCTGTGGAGAAAAAGGAAGATAAAATATATTTCACAATGCTACCAAAATAATTTTGGTCTACAAGAAAAAAGAAAACCTCAGCTTCACAGAAGCAATCTGAAATGGGAAAAACTTTTTCAAAATATCAAATGGAAGTATTAGAAACCGAAAGTTGCAAAGATTAATAGAGTGTAGTGTCTTAGAAAATTGAACAAATGCATATTTTCTACCTTGCAAATAAGAATTAAATAGATGAATATAGTCAATACATAAAGTCTAATGTGGTATACAGAATCAAGACAAGGTGCAGATTTTATTGCTTAAGTCAATGATATGTGTTTATAGAAAGCACATATACATAACCTCACACACAATTATGAGCCTATCTGACAAATAGAGATGCTAATATAAATAAAACACAAAAGTAAGAGTAGCAACAAATTGAAAAAAAGGAAAGGCTTCATAAAATATGATTTATGTAAAAAACTAGTTCATTCACAATAACTTCCATAAATTAATATTTAAAAAATAAAAATTATTATATTAAGAGATAATAATGTGAATTTTTAATTATGGTAATGGATTGTGCCAAATTGTTCTCTCGGGAGTAAAATAATTGGGCTTAGGAAAAATAATTATTTATTAACATGGAATAAAAATATGAAGTATCAAAAAATTTTGTATGTGGAGGATTACCAGGTATGGGAAAGTAAAACAATTTTTGAGACTGTGAAAAAGTGTGGGCAGGAATTTTCAATTCACACAGCATGATGAAAAGCCTTGCTTAAACATCAGAGCTAATCAACAGCTAGATATTTTTCAGAAATTCTCCAGTATTCTAGAACTGCAGGCAGTGTAGAATTGCTTGGGATTCAATCCAATTTAACCTTGTCTTTCCAGGTCAGGTTTATATCCAACTTGCAATTTGTTGGATCATCGTGAAACAATTAAAATCCAGTGCAGTTGCCTGTTGAATATAAGATTAAATCAAAGCCCTAGACATCTCCAAAGGAACAGATAGATGATAAACAATTTATCTATGGGCCATTTTACATGTACACTCTTTAACTCCAAGAAACTATTTAGAATCCTCCTAGATCAGTGTGATTGCTTTGTGTGGAGAAGATATGCACATTTGTGTCTACATGTGTGATTACCCATTGGTGTAAGTCTGTGGTGGAGAACATTTTAGACAAACACAAAGCTGACTCGATTCAGGAGAAATTTGCAAGAATTTAGGATTAAAACAACTACCTAAATATACATTTTAAATATTTTATTTTAAAAACAATGAAACAACTTGATATCAGCTAAGCTTAGGTTAGGTATCCTTCACATTTGGGTTATTTGGGTTGTCAAGACAATATCACCTAGATAGCTGACTCCTGCTGAGTGTTTAGAGAGTATACAAACACTTCTATTCCTTAGAGGCTACAATATGAAAGTAGAAACATTTCTGGAAAGTGCAGTGTCAAGGAATGAAGAGGGAAATTTTACACTGTGACTTAACATCCAATAATAGCTAAGTTTTATACCTGGAGGCAAATAGAAAAAAAGATTAATAATAGTTCATTGGATCTGCCATTAGTAGTTAATGTTGCACAGATGTTACCAATGCCTCAGATTCAGTAGCAAACTGCTTGATAAAAATAAAATCTTTTGTTCCTTCTATGGAAAGGCATAAGCAATTTTTTTTTTTTTTCACCATGAACCAATTGTAGTAGAAAAGGCATCTGAGTATATGAAGATCAGACATATTTTTACAACAAACACTGCATAAAAGAATTTTTAGTGTAATAATGTAAAGCAAACTGGTTAAGACTTATCTGAATACTGGAACAATTTACACTTGACTTTAAAGACAAGCTGATTTCTTGAGAAATTTAATGAAATGAATCTGTTATTAGGAAAGAAGAATCCTATTGTAGTGAAGAAATGGTCTCTCTCACACCTCACTTCTGAAAGAATGACAATTATCTTGTTATCTAAAGAAAGAGAAAGAGCTGGTTTTGCGATAAGAAGAAATATTAAGCATAGGTACTCATAAATATGACAAAAAATGGGCATGTTTGAGGTTCTGGGTGACAGTCATTGTGTTCAAAATGTATTCACCAAGTAAGAGTGGTACATACATACATACAAAGACAGGTAGGGACCTGACAATATCAATAGCTCATGGTTTAGATTTTTTATTTAACATGTAATAGGAAGTCATCAAATATCTAAGCAAAGCACCTGGAGTCTTGAAGTAATTGAAAACAGAGTGAGGAATAAGGAAATCAATAAATGGAAGAGGATGAGGAAATTATAAACCCAAGGCCATTGATCTTAGAAAATTTGTTATGTTTATGGGAGACGAAAGATGAAAAATATCACACCTTGAGATACTTTAAAAGTGGCAGTAGAAGGTGGTTGAAATCTCTTGTTGAAAAGAGTACAAGAAAAATAGTATCTTCATTGGGACAAGCGTATTGCTACCAAGATGAGTCCACCTCACAGTGAGCCTAGACGATAGAGTGGAAGTGCTTCATATGGTTTCCAAAGCTGTAAATATATACAGAAATAGATTGTCCTGTAGGAGGGCTTATGGGTTTAAACCATTTACCTAGTGGTTAGCAGTCTAGTGCTTAACACTTGTGCCACTAGGACTCCTCTTGAAAGGACAGCAATTTAAAATTGAAATAAAGATGCAAAATAATGAAGATGAAGAACAAAATTAGTAGTTCCAAAGCAGGGTTTTCAGAATGAAGGAGACATTGCAGGGAAGTCTGAGTGAGGTCATCAATGCGCACAGTAGTGTAAGACATTTTAAGAACATTTATCAATCAAGACTAAAACAGAACTTTTACTGCAAACTCTGTAGTTCCCTTTGAAGAGGGCTGCTCAGAAGGTGGCACTTTCTTATGATATTGTTTTACTTATGGGCTTCGGAGTGCCCTGGAAGCATAGTAGAGAATGAGCTGGCTTGCTAACCACAAGGTCAGAAGTCTGTGGGAGAAAGAATAAGTTTTCTATTCCCAGTATAGATTTACAGCCTCAGAAACCCTACACAGGGTTTCTATGAATTGGAACCTACTCTATGGCACACCACCACCGCCACCACCATGGTCTCTGGAGTAGCCCGTCTAGTCTTGTGATTACAGTGAGCCATGCATATTATCACAGAAGGAAAAGAACAAATGAGATCTTAGATCATTTGTAATAAACAAACCATACAGGCATCGGGTTGTTTGATTTCTCAGAAAATAATACTATATTCTTCAATCTCAAATATGCCATGATCCATAAATAGTAAAAATAGTTTAAGTTTTTCAAAAGAGTCTTATTATGAGGAAGTATTTACAACATAACCTACTAGGAATTACTCAGAAATTCGCACGCATTATTTGTGAACTCAGGTAGCATTGGGAAACGCTAATGAAAAGCATTTACTCTCCTAGCTTATGGAAAGGTGTGAAGTATTAGCTATTTTGTTATAAAATCACCAATAATATTTGAAAAGACAAGTCCAGCAGACAAATAAATAGATAGACAGATGATAGACAGATATAGAGAAAGAGAAAGATACAATGACCTCACAAGCCTGTCACACAATCTAAAAATCCAGTTCCCACAGTTAAACTTTGAAAATCATAAATCAGGTAAAATAACAAATACAAAAGTATTTTTTCAAAAATCTGCCATAGTATTTCATGCACTAGCTCTGTCTGTTCATCTCATTCTAATAGTTGCTAGGCTTTGTCACCATCACCTTGGTTACAAAGAGGCACTCAAAGTCAGAAAAGACAGACACTCTGTCATATTGTGTCAGAAGGCTGCTTACTAAGTGTTTGTGATGTTGGTACCTAAATTAAGGGATAATGTTATATATATATATATATATATATATATATATATCTTCTAACACAATATTAATTTGACATAATGGAGTAGGGTGCTGTAGGATAATGAATTGAACTGCAAGGTAGGTTTGAACAGCAAGATCAGCAGTTCAAAACTCCCCAGTTATTAATTGGAAACCCTATACTGGGTTGCAATTAGTCAGAACTGACTCTACGGCACTAACAAAAATAACAACATACTTAGATTCCTGGTGTGGCTTTGTATGGAGAAGGATATGTAGGATAAAGAATTGGACCACAAGGTCAGTTTGAACCACAAGATCGGAGGTTCTAACTCACCAGCTGCTCCTTGGAAACCGTATACAGGGTTGCTATGAATTACAATAAACTCGAAGACACTTAACAACAGCAGTGAGGTAGGGATGATTAGTCAACCACAGCCTCTCCATACTCTCATCCTTCTCAACTTTATGGAATATGGAATATGGAATAAACTCATATGTAAGTGGATGCACAAAGGCTGCAGTGAGTCAACCGAGAGACCAGCATGTTCACAGATAGAAATGAAGAGATGCATGGATACCTTTGAATCTTGCAGCCTGGCAGCCATTTTGTTCCCTTCAATTAATTTTGAAAATCTGTTCTTTAATCAGTTTTACTTTGATCTTATTTCTTTTTTTCAGAAGAAGGCAGACTTTTTTTTCAGAAGAAGGCAGACTTATTTTCTGTTTTTTAAATTACCTAAATGAGTTTCTATTTCACCAGTTAGATTTCAAATAAAGGCAGCAAAACCTCTGCTTCTCAAAATCATAAATTTGCCTTAAGCCATTTTTTATCATAAGAATAATAAATAAAAAGTATGTGAAATAAATTTAAAATTCTTAAATTGAAAAGAATCAGTTCTAATATACCATTTTGGAAATAACTTGGGAAATTCATTCCTGATACTACACCAAGGGAATACAAATGTCTTCACAAATATTAAAGTGAAAATTATGCAGAATGATTGTAGCATAACTAATTTTCAGTGGGGACTAATGGAATACTAAGTCAGAAACAAATACTGCTTAGTTACATCAATCAGAAAATAGTGCCCATAGATGCAAGTACAATTACAAGAGTTTCAGCTTTTTTAAGGTAGCTTCATTTTAGGTGGATAACAAAATGGAAGCTAATGTTAAAATTTGGCTCATTATATTGACGAACTTTGTACTCCTCCTTTTATTGTTAACAACTCCTGGGTTTAGAAATGAGCTATTGATTTATGTTTAATCAAGAATCAAAGATTGTTTTAATTAAAAAGTTCTAACCAATGTAATTAGTTAAGGATTTTATGGTCTGCTAACAATTCCCAAGTTTCAACTCCTAGGGTGTGAAATTTAATATAAATGAATTTTTTGTTAGAGGTTCTACCACTGGAGGGTTACTTTAAGTCCTTGGAGTTCATACCTGTACTTATCTGAGGTATGAACCCATTGCTAGACCCATTGTTAACTTAGATTATTTCCCCAGAGTGTGTTTTATTTTCCTGGTACCAATTCCAAGATTGGAATTAGTAGAGACACTCAGACATCCTTTATGAGATACAAAAATCAAAATGTGTACTCAAAGACATAATAGCATCTCTTCAATTTCACTTAAAAGCAACTACATTTGAAATAATACCTTTAGAAAATTCATATATTATTTAGACTAAAGCAGATTGTTGTAAAATGGCATTGTTTATTTTATCATCCCTTAGGAATTTTTGATAAAAATGATTAAGAAATTATGAGTACAATTTTATTATTGTTTTGGTGTATCCTGTTTATAAAAAAGATAACCTAGAAATAATTTATGATCTCTCTAATAATTATTTACAACCAGTTGTTTACATTTTATACATACGCATATATTTGTGTGCATGTGTTGCTATTTTTGTTAAGTGACATCAAGTTGGTTACGACTCATAGGGACCCTGTATAGGTTTTTTGAGACTGTAAATGTTTACAGGAGCAGAAAGCCTCATTGTCTATCCATAGTGGCTGGTGGGCTTAAACCACTGATATTGTGGTTCACAGTTCTGTGTTTATCATACAGAGACATTGAGCTGTGTGTATATGTACATTGCTGTTGTTGTTGTTAAGTGCCATTGAGTCAGTTCCAACCCATAGAGACCCTATACAAGGTTTCAAAGGCTATAAATATTTATGGGAGTAGAAAGCCTCCTCTTTCTCCCATGGAGTAGCTGGTAGTTTCGAACTGCTAACCTTGAGGTTTGCAGCCCAATTCGTAACCACTATGTTAACACACGTATATATGTATATAAGTGTGCATGAAGAGCTCTGGTTTCTCAGTGGTCAAGGCACTTAGCTGCTAATCACAAGATTGTCAGTCTGCTTCCCTAAAGACTCACAGACTTGTAAACCTTATAGTTTTACAAAATCAACTGTACAGTAGAGGGTTTAAGTATATACGAAGGGTCTACAAGATGGTTGTAGAAAAATTCCATTATCTTTCAGTTCAATTTTTCCATAAATTATTTCAAACCCCCTTGTATATATATTCTGAGCTAAGAAGATAGCATTGTCCTTGCTTCCCACTGTAACTTTCAGGTCATTATAATGTCCCCTTTCTGAAACACTTGTTCTTTGAATCCCATATCATCCTTTCTACTCCCTCTTTTCTGTCATGTGTTAACTTTCTAGTTCACCAATTTCCTTGAAAAAATAAAGTTATTTCTGAATCAGACTCTTTCTTTTTCCTTTCAACCTCACTGTTCACATTAACTTAATTTTCTAGCTCCATCTTTTCTGTTTGAACATACACATCAACATTCTCCAGTGCTTTGTGATTGATAATATTCTACGCTTTCACTCCTTCTCAGGGCAACCACATCCACACCCAGAGCTGGCAATTTTCAAATTACAATCTCTATAATAATTTATACAAACTTTATCCTTGAGTTTTCCAGATTTCAATAGCCAATTTATTGCTTAGCATTTCTATTTTGTTCTCACAAATGTGCAAAGTGATAACAAAACTTTTAGACTTTATTTGCAAAAGAGTGACAAAGTTTCTCAAATTTATTGGGTTTATGCAAATTGAAATCTGTCTCCAAAATAATTAATTAATTACCCCTGCCATATTCTCATGAATCATTTCTACTAGTAGTCAATAGTATAATCATTTTAAAATGTGAGTTATGATATGTTCCTTGGTCAAAATTTTCTAATGTCTTCCTATATCACACTGAACCTCAAGTCCCTCTATGTGATCAGATAGTACACAACCTGGTGCTCCATCTCATTAACTTCTGTATCTCTCACTATCACTTTCATGCTGTCCCTTGGGGCCCCTAGATGTTCTTGGATACATGGGATTTTATACTTGCTGATTTCACTGTCGAAAATATTATTCTCCAGATATCGTCAAAGCTTCTTCTTTTAATTCTTTGTCTTCTTTTTACTTTTATTCTTCTTGCTTCTTATAACACTTAAATATTAATTATATGCCAATTTATATTATGATTTAACATGGAAGATAGAAGATCCATGATGGTAAGACTTTGTTCCCAATATCCTGGTGCCTGCTCAACACGTTACTCTAGTGAATGAGTTTATTCAAATCCAAATTCTTGGTATTTACTAGTGATATGACCATTAACATGTTACTTAACAAGTCTAGCCACAATAATTTTACTTTTAAATTCATATAATACTGTTTTTGATAATAAGTGCCTTTGAGATAGCTCCAACTCATATGGAGCCCAGAAACAACAGAAGAAAACATTACCTTGATTTTGCACCATAATCACAATTGTTGTTATGTTTGAGCAAATTGTTGTGGCCACTGGGTCAATAATATCCTCAAAGGTCTTTCTTTTTTTTCTTAACCCTCTACTCTACTGAGTACAATATCAATTTCCAGGGACTGCTCCCTCTTGATGACATATCTAAAGTACTTGAGATGAAGTCTTGCCATCCTCAGTTCTAAACAGCAATCAGGCTATACTTCTTAAAGATGGATTTGTTTATTCTTTTCAGCATTCCATGGGACGTTCAGTATTCTTCACTAACAACATAATTCAAATGCAACAATTCTTCTCCAGTCTTCCTAATTCATTGTTTATGTTTGATATGTATATGAGGTCATTGAAAATGCCATGGCTAGGGTCAATTACCACCACTCATCTGTCAGTTTGTTGTACTGTGGTATCTTATGAGTTGCTGTGATTCTGGTATTTTAAATAGCAGCAGGGTCACCCATGGTGGACAGGTTTCAGATGAGCTTCCAGATGAAGACAGACTAGGAAGAAGGAGTGATAAACTACTTCCGAATATTTAGTCACTGAACACCTTATGAATAGCAGAGAAACACTGTCAGATATAGTGCCAGAGACGGAGCACCTCAGTTTGGAAGCTAATCAAAATGCGACTGGGGAAGAGCAGCCTCCTCAAAGTAGAGTTCACCGTGATGACTCAAATAGAATAAAGCCTGTGGGAGTAAAGCCCAACTGACCTTCAACTGCTGATTGCGCAAAACTCAAAATGAAGAAAAACTTTCATTAATAATTGGAACATGTAATGTACAAAGTATGAATCTAGGAAAATTGGAAATTGTCAAAAATGAAATGGAATGCTTAAACATCGATATCTTAGGTATTAGTGAGCTGAAATGGACTGGTATTGAACATTTAAAATCTGACAACCACATGGTTTACTATGCCAGTAATGAAAAATTAAAGAGGAATGGTGTTACATTCATTGTCAAAAAGAACATATCCAGATCAGTCATGACATCCATCACTGTCTGTGATAGGATAACATCCATGCACCTACAGAGAAGAGAAGTTAATACTACTATTATTCAAATTTATGCACTAACCATTAAGCTAGTGAGGAAGAAATAGAAAAATTCTACCAACTTCTTCAATCTGAAATTGATCAAACATGCAACCAAGATGTGTTGATCATTACTGGTGATTGGAACGCAAAGGTTGGGAACAAAGAGGAAAGATCAGTAGTTGGAAAATATGGCCTTGATGATAGAAATGATGCTGGATATCACATGATAGAATTCTGCAAAATCAATTATTTTTTCATTTCAAATACCTTCTTTAGACAGCATAAGAGATAACTATACACATGGACCCCCCCTAGAT
>NW_006408523.1:25282967-25284945 GCF_000296735.1 Chrysochloris asiatica | reverse complement strand
GACGTATTGCATTAGGCAAATCTGCTGCACAAAATCTTTTTAAAGTGTTGAAGAGCAAAAATGTCAGCTTGAGGACTAAGGTGTGCCTGATTCAAGCCATGGTATTTTCAATAACCTCATATACATGCTAACGTTGGACAGTGAATGAGGAAAACCGTAAAAGAATTGATGCTTTTGAGTTACGGTGTTGAGTGAGAATATTGAAAATGCCATGGGTTGCCAAAAGAACCAACAGATCTGTGTAGGAAGAAGTGCAGCCAGAGTGCTTCTTGGAGGCCAAGATGGCTAAACTTCATCTCTCATACTTTGGACATATTGTAAGGAAGGACCAGTCACTGGAGAAGGATATCAAGTTTGGAAAGATGGAGGGTCAGAGAAAAAGAGGAAGAGCCCCAGTGAGATGGATTGGCAAAGCGGCGGCATCAGTGGGTTGAAGCGTTGCAATCATTGTGAGGTTTGCCCAAGACCAGACAGTGTTTTGTTCTGTTGTGCATAGGGTCGCTATGTTTCAGTAATGACTCGATGGCACCTAACAACAACAAAGGTCAGGTACACCTCAGTATTCACAGTAATATCTTTGCTCCTTAGCACTTTAAGATCTTTAGCAGTAAATTTGCACAATGCAATGCTTCTCCTGATTTATTGAGTGTTACTTTTGTGGGTGCTGATTATGGATCCAAGTAAATGAAATCCATGACTTCAATATTTTCTCCATTTGTCATGATGCTTTCTACTGGTCCAGTTTTAATTATTTGTGTTTACTTTATATTGATTAATCCCATTCTGAAGTATTAGATCTTCATCAATTTAAGTTCTCTTCACTTTCAGTAAGCAAGGTATTTCATAGACTGTTAATGAGCCATCTTCCAATTCTGTTGCCATGTTCTTTTTCATATAATCCAGTTTATTGGATTATTTTCTCTGCATAGATTGAAAAAGTATGATGAATGAATGCCACCCTGGTGCACACATGTCCTTATTTTAAACGATGAAGTCTCCTCTATTTCTGTTCAAATGATGGCTTCTTATTCTATGTTCATATTACATATGAGTACAATCACATGTTCTGGAATTTCCACACATATGTTATTGTTGTTAAATGCTGTTGAGTCACGTCTGACTCCTAAAGAACCTGTATAGTATTTCTGGAAGAGCAGCTGGTTGGTTTGAATTACTGACCTTGTGGTTCACAGTCCAGTGCTTACCCTACAGCACCACACCAGAAGTCCATATTTATAATTGCTGTTTATTTTGTTGAAAGAAGGTATTTGAAATGAATAAATCATTGGTCTTACAAAATCTATCATGAAATCTCCAGCATCATTTATATCAGAAAGACCATTGTTTTCAGTGACTGACCCTACCTGTTGTTTCCAACTTTCACATTCCAATCACCAGTAACTATCAATGCATCTTGAGAGTATGTTGATCATTTCAGACTGAAGAAGTAGGTAGAATTCTTCATTTTTTTCAGCATTGCCTTTGGTGGCTGGTGTGTGAATTTGAATAATAATTATATTAACTGGTCTGTCTTGTAGTCCTATGTTGTTATTGTTGTTAAGTGTCATCTAATCAGTTCTGACTCATAGAGACGCTATATAGGGTTTCTGAGAAGCTGATTGTGTGTTTGAAACTCTTTGAAACTTGCAGTCCAGTACTTATCCTATAGAGTCACACCAAGTTTGTAGATATTACCTTACCACAGTCAGCATTGTATTTCAAGAAGATCATGAAATCTTCTTTTTGATGACATCATTCCTCTTTGTATTTGTCATGATTGGCATAGTAAACCATATAATTGTTAGATTTTTTTTTAAATTTTAATTTAAGATTTTTATTGTGGATTGAGTGAAAGTTTACAGGGCACATCATCAGTTTCACATTCAACCATTCATATAACTTGTTTCATCACATTGATTGTAATCCCCTCCATATACCATCAGTTAACAGTATTTCTCTCTATCCACTTTAGCTTTTT
>NW_006408523.1:25225076-25258109 GCF_000296735.1 Chrysochloris asiatica | reverse complement strand
GCTTTTGTTCAAATGCCTTTTCTGCATCAATAGTTATGATCATGTGGTTCTTTTCCTTTTTCTTATTTATATGGTGGATTATATTGATTGTTTTTCTAATGTTGAACCATCCTTGCATCTGTGATATAAATACCACTTGGTCATGATGTATTATTTTTTTGATGTGCTGCTGGATTCTGTTGGCTAGGATTTTGTTGAGAATTTTCTCATCTATGTTCATGAAGGATATGGATCTATGATTTTCTTTCTTAGTGATGTCCTTTCTTGGTTTTGGTATGAGGGTTATGTTTGCTTCAAAAAATGTATTAGAAAGTTTTCCATCCTCCTCTATATTCTGGAATAATTTGAGTAAAATTGGTGACAACTCTTCCCTGAATGTCTGGTAGAGGGCTTGTTTCAGTGTATTACCTTTCAGTGTATTTTCCATTTCTGAAGCCATCTGGGCCTAGACTTCTTTTGGTTGGGAGTTTTTGATGAACTGATCAATTTCTTATTTTGTTATGGGTCTGTTCAAGTCTTCTACTTCAATCTGTGTGAGTTTAGGTAGGTCATGTTTTTCTAAAACTGTATTCATCTCTTCTAAGTTTTCAAATTTGTTGGAGTACAATTCTTCATAGTATTGTCATTATGCTTTATATTTCCTTTAGTTCCATGTGACATCAACCATACGGTTTCTAATGCATGTTATTTGTGTCTTCTCCTTCTTTTTCTTTGTGAGGTTTGCCATTCATTTGTCAATTTTATTAGTACTTTCAAAGAACCAGCTTCTTGTCCTGTTGATTCTTTCTATAATTTTTCTGTTTTATATCTCATTCATTTCTGCTGCGATCTTTATTATTTCTTTTCTTTTGGTGACTGTCGGTTCCCTCTGTTGGTCTGTTTCTGGCTGCTGTAGATGCTGTGTTAATGGGTTAACACTAACATTTTGATTCTTTCTTCTTTTTGAATATACACATTTATCACAATAAATTGTCCTATTGACACCACTTTTGTCATATCCCAAAGATTTTGGTATGCATGTTGTGTTTTCATTCGTGTTTGTTTCTAGGAGCTTTCTGAATTCATGTTTAATTTGTTCTAGTATCCAGTCACTCTTCAGCAGGGTGTTAGCCAGTTTCCATGTATTAAACTTTATTTCCTTGGTCCTCTTATTGTTGATTTCTAATTTTATGGCATTATGCCCTGAAAAGATGTTTTGTAGTATTTTTGCTTTTTGGAAATTTATTTAGGCTTGCTTTTGAACCTAACACATGGTCAATTTGGAGAATGCTCCATGTGCACTGGAAAAGAATGTGTATTGTGTTGGTGTTGGGTTAAATACTCTGTACACATCTATGAGGTCAAGTTGGTTGATTGTGCTGTTTAGTTCCTCTGTAAATTTGTTGAGCATCTTTCTGGTTGTTCTACCCCTTTTTGAAAGTGGTGTATTAAAATCTCCCACTATAATTGTAGATTTATCTATTTCTTTCTTCAATTCTAGTAGGGTTTGCTTTATATATCTTGGTGCTCTTTTTCATTTGGAGCATAGATGTTAATTTTGGTTATGTCATCTTGCTCAACTAACCCTTTAATCATGAGATAGTGTCCTTCTTTATCTCTTATGCTGGTTTTTGCCTTAAAGTTTTATCAGAGATTAGTATTGCCACTCCTGCTTGTTTTTTATTGCTCTTAGCTTGGTACATTTTTTTCCATCCTTTAACTTTTAGTCTGTTTTTTTCTTTGTGTATAAGGTGTGTCTATTGCAAGCAGCATATTGAAGGGTCTTGTTTTCTTATCCATTCAGCCACTCTCTGTCTCTTCACTGCTGCATTTAATCCATTGACATTCAGTGTATTTATCATTAGGTATGGAATAACTGCTGTCATTATGTTAATTTTTTGTGATCCTGTTTGTTCCTTTGTTCTGCATGCTTTCTTGTGCTAAGTTCATGTTTTTTTGTGCTATTTCTTATTGGTTTCTTCTTAGTTTTAATGTGTCCTTATTCTCCTTGGATCTTCATTTTCATGGTAAGTTGTGTAGTATTAATTTTCTTTGGGGTTACCCGACAGTCTATTGAGTTCTCCCTGTGTTTAAGACAGTCTATTGTATCCTGCCATCTACTTAACCTAATTAAAACCTTGATCTCTATTCTTATATTTTTCACTTCTTTGACATTGTTAATATTTTGATCTTTAGTTGGCCTCACAGGTCCTCTGAATTCATTGCTGTAATTTTGCTGTGTTCTGAACTCTTCTATCTGTCAACTGAGTGCCAGGTGGTGTTGCCACATCTGTGAGTTTCTAGTTGTTGTCTGCGCTTGCTGGTTTTCATTCCAAAGAATTCCTTTCAGGGTGTTTTGAAGTGCTGGATTGACTTTGACAAAATCTCTTAGCTTCTGTTTATCCTGGAATGTTTTGATTGACATCATCTTTGATTGACAGTTTTGCTGGATAGATGATTCTCAGTTGGCAGTTTTGTTTTTTTATTTTAGGGTTTTATATGTGTCTCCCCATTACCTTCTTGCTTACAAGGTTTCTGCTGAGAAGTCAGAGCTTAATTTCATTTTCTTGTCTTTGTAAGTAACACTTCTCTCTTCCCTGACTGCTTTTAGGATTCTCTCATTGTCTTTGATTTTGGAGAGCTTGATTATGATATGTATTGGTGATTTTCTTTTGGGGCATATCCTTCCTGGGGTTCATTAAGCTTCTTGAATGTTTATCTTCTCAACCTTCAAGATGTTAGGAATGTTTTATTCCAGAAGCTCTTCAACTATCTCTTCTGTGATTCTTCCTGTTCTGGAATGCCAATAATTCTTAAGTTATTCCTCTTCATGTTATCCAGCAGGAATCTTAGACTCTTTTCAGATTTTTTAATCCTTTTTACTGCTTGCTCTTCTATCTTAGCAGTATTGAGAGTTTTGTCTTCCAGCTTGTTGGTTCTGGCTTCCATTCTACTCTTTGCCGTTTCAGTGTATTTTCCATTTCTGATATTTATTTCATCTGGACTTTTTTTGCAGGTTTGGATTGTTTCCAATGCCGTATCTATTTTGTTTGATTGCTCCTGTAGCACTTTCCTGATTTCTTCCTTATTTTCCTCCACCCCTTTTCAGAGCATTTGAATTTGTTTCCATATCACTCTTACAAATTCCTTCTCAGGAAGATAGAGAGCCTGCTCTTCTACTGGAAAGTCTGTTTCTACTTCCAGCTCATTTGTTTCAGTTACTTTTTTCTGTTTTTTGACATGTGTTGAGATCTTTAATTGTGTTTTCTTGGACATTTCCAGCAGTTATGCGGGCTTAAATGGATGTATGTTAGTTTGTTGTTAAGCTTACTGAGCATCTCCTGGTGTATATGATCTGGAGATAGACTTCCCTTGTTATGTATAATGTCTAGCAGCTGGTTTTGGCTCTTATCCAGATGGTGGAGTATTACAGGGTATGCTTGTAGCTTGGTTCAATGAGCACAGTTGTTGTCTCTTCTTGGGTAAAGCAGGGGGAGAAAGCTCTAATTCCTGGGAAATGATTGAGGCTTAAAAGACCAAAGACAGGAATAATATAAAAGCAGAGACAGAAACTACCAATCAAAAACAAAAATAAAATTATGATTGACTGCCCACTGGCCTTTGCTGTTCAGGCAGGGATTAAGGGGTCCCACCCACATCAACTTTGGGGATGTGTCCCAGAGTCAGACATCATAAGAAGCAGTCTGCATGTTTCCTCTCTGTGCCATGGGGAAATTGGGGTGCAAGGCTGGACCCTTTTGGGGGTGTGCTTCTGCCCACCTGAAGGTATCTGGGCTGGGCAGTGAGGGCATGATCGGAATGAAGAGGAAAGATATGTGATAAATGAAAAATTGGTCACACTTCTCCCTCCAGACGTGCAGGTCCATGACTTCTAATGTTGGGTCACTGCCTGTGCTTGTCTGTGGCCCCACTCTCCAACCTCAGGACCTCTGAGCACTGGCTGCTGTGGTCACCAGATCAATTCAAAAATTGCTGTATTTTGCTTCCACAGGCAGATTTCTCCAGAGGTGAGCAAGGGAAACTGGTGCTGGAAACTTAAACAAGATCCAAAACTCCTCAGTTGTCCTGCAGACCGCTCTTCCATGCTTTTTCTGGGTTTTTGCCGAGGAGCTTTCGCTATCTGTCTCTGCTTACATGCTCCCAAACCAGAAGTCTCTATAATAGGATTTTAATCTAACAAGAAAAAGATCACTGACAAGACTTAATATTTGCCATTGAAGGTAAAATTGTTCATGAAAGTTTCTCTAGTTGTGAGAGAAGAGTGAGCACAAAACAATAAAAATGCCTTTACTCATGAAAACAAATATTTCTGAACTTATAAACATTTTGTTTCATAAGACACTAAATGAGACAGAAAGCAGGCTATGTGTTTCATAGTATCTTAAGCAATTTAAATATCTAGATACCAGGCATTATTATAAGTAAAATATGTTTTTGTTAGGTATCTAGATGAAAAATTATGGATATCAGTTATGATTTTTGTGGCACTGTACGGTAAGTACTGTACTGCTAACCATAAGGCTAGCAGTTCAAGCCCACCAGCCACTCCTTGAAAACCCTATTCAAGATTGCTAAGAGTAGGAACTGACTCGATGACACTAAACAACAACAGCAAAGCTTTTAAGTAAATAAAGCATATTAAATATAATTTCATAGATCTTTTAGAGACGTGCATTAATAAATGCATCAATTCAAATTCACCAGTCGCTCCTGGGAAACCTTATACAGGATCATTATGAGTTAGAATCTACTTAATGGCAGTTAACAACATCATACCTCCTACTTAACAACAACATACCTTCTTTGCATACCTTTAAAAGTGAAACTGAATAAAACTGACTATAGGTCAAGACACAGACACTCACTTTCAAAACATTTCTTCAGTCCTGAGAATTGTTGCACCACTCATTTTGAATTAATTTGTGCCTTTAGGTGATATTCTCTGGGTGGCTATCCACCTGTATAAGTAACATCTGGAGTTCAAGTCCCCATCAGAGAAAAACAAGGAGATAGGGTCAGCAGAGGTGATATCAGATGTGCTATTATTAGTATATTTACAGAAATAGTTAGTTTGAAATGTGTTATCACTATTAATATACATATTTTTAAATCAGGTGATAATGTGGTGTTTCATGTAGGGCATTTAGCAGTATGAAAATATTGGATAAATTCACTGGTAATAAAATAAGAATAGGAGTTTGAGAGTGTTGTCCAAATCTGAAAGGAAAAAAAAAAACAAGAAAGTAGATAGTAGATTGTTAGATACCATTTAACTCAACAAACATTACAGAACCACTGTTAAGAAGGACTAATAGATACTCTTTAGAGACCAAGATGGCCAGACTTTGTCTCTCATACTTCAGACATATTATCAGGATGGACCAATCCCTGGAAAGGACATTTTGCTTAGTAAAATGGAGGGTCAGCAAAACTGCTGGAAGTTCTGTTAGACAGTTTGGCAAAGTGGCAGCAGCAATGGACTCACGCATATCAGCAATAGTGAGGAGGGAGCAGGATGGGGCAGTGTTCTGTTGTGCAGAGGGTTGCTATGGGTTAAAACTATCTCAACAGCACTTAAGAACATCCTAAGGGAACCATGGTGTGGTGCTGTGGACCAGGTCAGTTTGCACTGATCCAGGTCAGTTTGAACCACAGTGTCGGCAATTAAAGCTCACCAGCCACTTCTCAGAAGCCTATACAGGGTCGCTATGAGTCAGAAGTAACTCATCTGAGTTTAGCAACAAAAGCAATGAGACTGAGACAAATGTATCACTGAGAGAACTTGTTTGCAACTATCCACTGACCACAGAGACATGTTTAAACATTTTGTTAAAAATAAAACTTATAATTTATTAACTGGAATCCAAGTAGCAATGCTTTTTATTTATACTTGTATGTCCAGATTCAGCCTTTGATACTTGAAAGAAAATGTACTAGAAAGCTTTTGGCAAAATTTTATTTCCTTACAAAAGGAAACTTTTCCTTATGACTTTTATTATTTCATCTTATCTAAAATATGGATTTAATACCAAGAATTGTGGTAACCTTGTTATAATGATGAGGCAATAAAAAGATAATAAAAGACCAAAGGTTAAGGATACTGGTGTTAAGTGCCATTATTGGTTCTGACTTAATAGTGACCCGGTTTCCATCTGTGGTGATAGTAGATCCAAGCAAAATGAAGTCTTTGACAACTTTAACCTTTTCTCCATTTATCAGGATGTTATTTACTGATCAGTTTTAAGGATTTTTGTTTTCTTTACATTGAGATGCAATACATACTGAAGTCTGTGATGTTTGATTTTAAGTATTTTAAATCCTCTTTGTTTTCAGCAAGTAAAGTTGTATCATCTGCTTACTGCAGATTATAATGAGTTCTCTTCCAGTCCTGATGCCACATGCTTCTTCATGTAATTCAGTTTTGTGTATTATTTGCTCAACATACAGATTGAATAACCATGGCGCATACCTTTTCTGATTTTAAATCATTCAGTGTCTCCTTGTTCTGTTCAAATGAGTGTTTCTTGGTCAAGGTACAGGTTCCCTAAGAACAGTTAAATGTTCCAGAACTCATTCTCTGCAATGTTTTCCATAGCTTGTCATGATCCACACAGTAAAAACCTTTCCATAGTCAATAAAGCACAGGTAAACATCTTTATGATATTCTCTGCTTTCAGCCAAGATTCATCTGACATCAGCAATGATAGCCCATTCCGCTTCCTCAACTAAATTTGAATTGAACCTGGTAGTTAACTGACAATGTGCTGTTGGAGTCATTTTTTATCTTTCAAAAAATTTTGCTTGCATGTGATATTAATGGTTTTATCCAATAATTTCCACACTTGGTTGTGTCACCTGTCTTTGAAATAGGCACAAATGTAGACCTCTTTTAATTAGTTGGCCAGAAAGCTATCTTCCAAATTCCTTGGCATAGATGATGAGTACCTCCAATGCAGCATCAGTTGTTGAAAGATTTCTGTTTGTACTCCATAAATTCCCTGAGCCTTGTTTTTTTTTTTTTTTTTTTGCCAATGCCTTCAGTGTACCTGGCTCTTGATTATATGTTACCTCCTGAAATTACTGAGTATCAACCATTTCTTTTCGGTAAAGTGACTCTATGTATTCATTCAGTCTTCTTTTGATGCTTTCTACATCATTCAATATTTTGTCCATAGAATCTTTCAGTATATCAAGTTCAGGCTTATTTTTTTTTCTTCAGTTCTTTTAGCTTGAGAAATACTGAGCATGTTCTTCCCTTTTGGTTTTCTAACTCCAGGTCTTTGCATATTTCATTTTAATACTTGACCTTCTATTCTCATTGCCCTTTGAAATTTTGTGTTCAGCTCTTTCAAACCCTCATTTCTTCCATTTGCTTTAGCATTTCTATGTTGGACAAAGCTCTGGTAGCATAGTGGTTATGAATCGGGCTGCAAACCTCAAAGTCAGCAGTTTGAAACTGCCAGCTATTCCATGGGAGAAAGATGAGGCTTTCTGCTCCCATAAAGATGGACAGCCTCAGAAACCCTGTACAGAGTTGCTATGAGTTGGAACCAATGCCACAGCATATAACCACCATAACCACCATGTTGGACAGCAAGTTTCAGGGAATCTTCTAACATCCATTTTAGTCTTTTCCTTCTTTCTTGTCTTCTTAATGTCCTTTTTTTTTTCTTCCTGTATGATGTACTGAATATTATCCCATAACTCTTGTTGACTTTGATCATTAACATCTAATGCATCTGTACTTGAGATGGTCTCTAAATTAAGGTGGGGTATGTTCAAGGTCATATTTTGGCTCTCCTGAACTTGTTTTAATTTTCTTCAACTACAGCTAAACAGTGAATAAGGAGGATCATAGAAGAATTGATGCCTTTGAGTTGTGGTGTTGGAGGAGAGTACTGAAAGTGCCATGGACTGCCAAAAGAACCAATAGATCTGTTTTGGAAGAAGTGCAGCCAGAGTGCTCCTTGGAGGCCAGGATGGCTAAACTTCGTCTCTCCTACTTTGGACATATTTTCGGGAGGAAACAATCGCTGGAGAAGGATGTCATGCTGGGTAGGGTGGAGGGTCAGAGAAAAAGAGGAAGACCCCCAATGAGATGGATCAGCCAGGTGGCATCATTGATGGACTCGGGTGTGGCAGCGGTAGTGAGGTTGGCCCAGGATCGGACATTGTTTCGTTCTGCTGTGCATGGGGTCGCTATGAGTCGGTTCCGACTCGATGGCACCTGACAACAACAACAACAACAGCTAAACTTGCATATGAACAATTGATGTTCTGTTTCACAGTTTTCCTCCTGGCCTTGTTTTGGCTGATGATAATGGAGTTTTCTCACCATCTCTTTCAACGTATGTAGTAAATATGATTTCTGTGTATTCCATTTCGTGAGGTCCATGTGTATAGTTATCTTTCATATTGTTTAAGAAAGGTGTTTACAATAAATAGGTCATTGGTCCTGAAAATTTCTATCATGCGATCTCCAGCATAGTTTTTATCACTAAGGACATATTTTCCAACTATTGATCCTTCAGTTTGTTTCCAACCTTTGTATTCCAATCAACAGTAATTATCTATACATCTTGATTGCATGTTTGATCAACTTCAGATCGAAGAAATTCGTAGAATTCTTCAACTTCATACTTTTAAATAATAGTGGTAGTAGTCTGTCTTCCTTATAGGCATATGGATATTGTCCTATTACAGACTTTATACTTCTAGATAGATCTTGAAATGTTCTTTTTGATGATAAATGTAGTACCATTCCTCTTCAGTTTGTCGTAGCAAACTATAAGACTGTCTGATTCAAAATAGCCAACATCAATCAATTCATTTTAGCTCACTAATGCCTAGAGTATCCAACTTTAGGATACCCTGTCATTTTTTACTATTTCCAATTTTATTATATTCATACTTCGTACATTCCAGGTGCCAATTATTCATGGATATTTACAGCTGCTTCTCCTCATTTCGAGCTGTGCCCCAGCAACAATTGAAGGTCTAGAAAACTTGACTCCATTCATGTCACTCTATTTTGAGGAGGTAACTCTTCTCCAGGCATATTTTAGAGTCTTTAAGCCTGAGGGGCTCATTTACTGGCACTATATCTGACAATATTCTGGTGTTATTTATCTTGTTTTGATATTCAATATTCAATATTCTGATGCTATCTGACACTTTCCCACTGCTATTCATAAGGTTTTCAGTGGCAAAATGTTCAGAAGTAGTTCTTCTTCCTCTCCTTTTTCTTACTCTGCCTTAGTCTGTAAGCTTAGCTGAAACTTGTCCATCATGTGTGTACCCTACTAATATTTAAAGTATTGGTGGTATAGAGTCCAGCACCACAGCAACATGTAACGCAACACAGTACAACAGAAAAGTGGTGGTGTGGTTGATTACATATTCACTCCCATTTGTTGAAACATTTGTGTGGAGTATTCTTTACAGTAATCATTGGCCAGGATAATAACAGTAATCATCACAATAATAATAATAAATTGTTTTGATGTCTTACTAAATGTTAGCATACGTGGATTAATTCATTGGCTCCTCAAAATTGCCTTACTTGTATGTTATTTGTGTTTTTAAGGTAAAAAAATCTTGGCCTACAGAAGGTAATCCTGGTGTGGTGCTATATGATAAGTATTGGACTCGGAAGTCAGCAGTTCAAACTCACCAGCTGCTCATCAGAAATACTAGTCATACAGGGTCACTATGACAGGTCACTGAACCATCTCCATGGCACAAAATTAGAAGGGAAATACTTGATACAATGTCCAGAAGCAGTCATTGTGACTCTAACTCCCATATTCCTAATCTCTATAACATATCTGCAGTACACATCTAGGTCATACCATAGTGACATAGGGTTAGACATATAGAAAATTCAGCAGTAGAAAAGGTGTTTGGGGATAATGAGAGACAAGATGTTTTTTCTAAAAATAAATTCTATCAGATCATTAATATTTGTTTGGTGCTATTAGAAATTGCCAAATATATAAATATATGATGAGATATATGAATATAAAGATGTTAAATTCCAACAATCAGATTCACTTTTCTTTGCAACGTGCTAATTTAGATCCCAGAAGGGGAGATAAAGAACTTATGTGGAAACATAATCACTTAATTTTTCCTGGGGTCTACCGAAGTTTTATTTGTCGTTGGGCATAAGAGAGTGTATTATTCATGTAATGGCTTATTTTCAGTTTCCAGTGTTTGACTTTATTACCATTATTTTATAACCAAGCCCCTAGCTAAATGTGGATGGACATTTATATTGCTCTTTCGCTTTTCTCATTATTACACTGAACTCAATACCCTATTGAATCAGGCTGAGTAATACTGTCTCCTTTGGGACAGGGGGAACACATTTTAATTCAGAACTCTGAAATAAAATTTTAAGTGAACACAAGAACTACTCCCCAATGAAGGAATTTAGGCTCTCCTATGAAAAGAGGTAAATGTCCAAATCTCTTCTGTTGATTGTAGAAAAAGAGTACAATTTTCTCTTATTTCCTCATTTTCCTATCCTTTCTGCATGAAAAAGAAATTATAGATAGGGCTCATCATAACACACAGTGGGCACATAATTGCTTATATAATAATTTAATAACCAGAGGTCTTACTCTCCCTAGTTGATTCTTGGGAGATATAACAGAACCAAGCTGCGTAGAAGCAATTCACAATTGTATAACTAGAATTTATAAAGAAGTACAAGAACAACAGTTTCTAATTAAAGCTTGTCTGTATGCAACATTAAAATAAGTGTCCACACAAACACACCTTGTTTTGATTATAGTACTGAATTTCTCTCTTATTCTAGACTTCTATTTATCCATTTACACATGAATATAAAGAAAACAAAATGTCACAACTTTGCCAATAAATAACATGATAATAAATAGAGGGAAAAAACAAAACTGTCAAGAATTTGATTCTTTTTGGATCAACAATCATCATCATGTAAGCAACATTTAAGAAATCAAATGACATATTAGTTTTGGGAAAATCTGTTACAAAAAACCTCTTTAAAGCTCTAAAACACAAAGATGTCACTTTTAATATCAAAGAGCACTTGACCCAAGTCATGGTCTTTTGAATTGTTGTATATGTATTTGAAAACTGGAAAATGAATAAAGAAGAAGAATTGATGCATTTAAAGTGTGGCATTGAAGAGTTTTGAATGAATATTCTATGGAATGCTAGAAGAATAAGCAATCAGGTTTAGAAGACATAAAATTGGAAGGTTACTTAGACATCAAGATGACAACACATCTTGCTTACTTTCGATATGTCATCAATAAAGACCAATCAGACATTATATTTGCAAGCATGCAGCATTGAAGAAAATGAGGTGAACCACCCATGACATGGATTGACACAATACCTACAAATATATCAAATATATCATACATGTAAAACATTATAAAGGTGAAGGACAAGGAAACATTTTAATCATTAAAGTCTTCAGGAGTCAGAGCCAACTTGAAGGCCCTTAGCAGTAATTCATCCAGCACTTAGTTCACCAAGACTGTAATGATATGACTTTCATATATCTCTTTTCTCAAATGTATTAAATGTCTTATAAAATAAAATTCATTACTAATTGCTATTTATAGCTGTTTTATTGTAACCTAATGGCATTTTCATGTTGTTGCCTGAACATTTCTCAGAATGTGTCATTTGTGTGTGTGTGTGTGTGGAAATTTTAATGGAGTCCTGGTGTGGTTCTGTGGGTTAATGCACTGGATTGTAAGATCAGTTTGAGCCACAAGGTTGGCAGTTCAAGCTCATCAGTGGCTCCTTGGAAGCCCTAAATGGGATTGCAATGAGTCCGAACTGATTCTACTGCATTTAACAACAACCACCTAGTATGTTGGCTTTCCTAAGTAAACTGAAAGGTATCATTGAAATGACAGAGGAAAAAATTATTTACTTTCATTTTAGCATGAAGAGATGAGGGATTTGCCGACAGGCCTATAGATAAGGTAGATCATTTTTATACTTTATTTGGAATTGCTGAACTATCACCTTTGGGAGAACAAATTAAACCTGCTAGTTCTGTTTTTTGTGTATTTGAAGAAATGCTTTAGAGGATGAATATTCAGCCTAAACTGGTGAGCTAGAGTCATTGATGGAAAAGTTGTAATTTAGTGTAAATTTGAAATTTTAACATTACTGTATTGGAAGAACTTGTCAGACTTAAAATTGAGTACTTGAATTTTGTTAATATTTTGTATATGTATTATTGTGTTTTGTTGCTGTTGGGTGCCATCAAGACAATACTGACTCATAGAACAAAACAGAGCACTGCTCAGTCCTGCGTCAACCTCACAAACATAGCTGTATTTGAGTTCATTACTGCTGCCACTGTGCCAATTCATCTAGTTGGGGGTCTCCCTCTTTTTTTTCTGACCCTCCACCTTACCAAACATGATTTCCTTCTTTAAGAACTGGTCACTCCTGATAATATGTCCAAAGTATGAGAGACAAAGACTGGTCATCCTGGCTACCAAGGAGCATTCTGGTTGTACTTCTTCTAACACAGATTAATCTGTTCTTTTGGCAGTCCATGGTATTTTCTATATTCTCCTCCAACACTATAACTCAAATGCATCAATTCTTTTACTATCTTCCATATTCACTGTGCAACTTTCACATACAAGTGAGGTTATTGAAAATGCCATGACTTGGGTCAGGCACAACTTAGTCCTCAAGCTGGCATCTTTGCTCCTCAACACTTTTAAGAGGTCTTGTGCCGCAGATTTGCCTAATGTAATATGTTGTTTGATTTCTTGACTGCTGCTTTCATGAGCGTTGATGATTGACCCAAGTAAAATCAAGTCTTTGGCAGCTTTCATTTTTTCTCCGTTTATATGGATGTTGTTAGTCTAGTAGTCTATTGGTGAGGGTTTTTGTTTTATTTACATTGATGTGCTACCCATAAGGCTGTGGTCTTTGATCTTCATCAGTAAATCTTTTAAATACTCTTCACTTCCAGCAAGCAAGGTTGTGTCATCTGCATATTGTAGGTTGTTAATGAGTCTTCCTCCAACCCTGATGCCACATTTTTGTTCATATAATCCAGATTCTTGAATTATTTGCTCAGCATACAGATTGAATAAACATGGTGAAAGAATATAACTCTGGTGCACACATTTGCTAATTTTAAACCATTCTGTATTCCCCTTTCCTATTAGAACAACTGCCTTTTGATCTACATACAGGTTCCTCATGAGCACAATTAAATGCTCCAGAATACTCATTCTCCACGATATTGTCCATAGTTTGTCATGATCTACATAATCAAAATATTATTATAATTAATTATATTATACAGACTAAATTAAAAAAAAATAATTTTATTTTTATTTTTACTTACTCTGTATAATTAAGATAAGATCTTTTATCCTACCTTTAGAGTCCTGATGTGATGCTGTAAAATAAGACTGCGAACCACATGTTTGGCAGTTCAAGCCTACTAGCTATCCCATGGAAATCCTATACAGGTTCACAATGACTCTGAATCAACTTGACTGCACCTAACAATAAAAAACAAAACAAAACAAAACAAATAAACAAAAAAAAACCCAGATGATAAATCTCTAAGGGATTTAAAAATTATTTCATTTTTGACAATCTGATCCCAGACACAATTTTCAGGCTCTTCTCCAGCTAACTGGTATCTTAAAACTCTTTAAGCATACCCTTTTTTTCTCCTCCAATTCATTAATTCCAGTTCATTTGTTAATTTGTTAAGCCATTCAATAAGCATTTATTGATTACATCTTATGTACAATTTAATGTTCAAAGCATACCCAGGCCTAGGAATATAGCAAAGAAAGCAGTACTACATAAATAAATCAGAGAGAGAGATAATTCTGCTCTTTCAGAACTTACTTCACTGGAGTGAACAGTATATAAATATGATAAATAAGTAGATTGTAGTCTATTCTATAAGATTAAGAGAATGAAGAGCAAAATAAAACTAAATGGAATATGTGTGTTTTCAAGGAATTGCTATATTGAGAAATACTTATAGTTCTATTAATATCTTGTGCTAGAGCTAGAATTATGAGGCTATCCCTCTCATAGTGAGGATGTTGTTATTGTTGTTAAGTTCCATCAAGTCAATTCCAACCCACAGCAACCCTGTACAGGGTTTCCAAGGAACAGCTGGTGAGCTTGAACCACCGACCTTGTAGTTCAAACAACTTTGCAGTCTGATGCATTAGCCCACAGTGCCACTGTTAATTCTCTAATTTCCTCTTATAAAAATATTTTGCTACTCCTTGAAAACTGTTTCCATGTTTGACTAGCTTGTCTCCCTAAAGTTGCATTTTTAGCTTAAATATGTAGTTGTTAAGTGTTGTAGAGCTGGTTCTGACTTATAGTGACCCAGTATAGGGTTTCCGAGGAGAGGCTTGTGAGTTTGAACTGCTGACCTATTGGTTAGCAGTACTGTGCTTATCTTACAGTGCCAGCTCAAAAAGTTTATGGGAAAACTTCATTATTGTTTCACTCCATTCTTTCCATGAACTTTTTGAAGCCCCCTTGTAATGATGTTTAATGCTACAAGTCCTAGCTTTTTCAACTTCCCATTTTCCACTTTTTCTCTGGAAAAAGCTTTTATACTAGAGCTTTAGTGATCCTTATTGGCATATAGTATTTGTATTCATATTCATAGGAGCTCTGGTAGCGTAGTGGTTACGAATCGGGCTGTGAACCTTAAGGTCAGCGGTTCGAAACTACCAGCCGCTCCGCGGGAGAAAGATGAGACTTTCTACTCCCGTAAAGATTTATACCCTCGGAAACCCTGTACAGGGTCGCTATGGGTCGGAACCGACTCGACGGCACTTAACAACAACAACAACAATTCATATTCATATGTCTTCCTATATCTCATTCTAGCCATATATCTAACTACCAGATACTGACTATTTTAACTATGTATCAAATTCAATATTTCTAAAACTAAATTCTGATTGTTCCTCTGAAGTGATCTCTCTTACCCCTCAATTTTTTCAAAATTCTAAAATAGTTGTTACTTAACCTGAAGCATAAAAATTAGAAGTTATTCTTGATTCATTCTTATTAATTACCAGTGATATTCTGTATATGAGTATTAACAAAACCTAGCTTTTGTTTTAAATCAATATTGCTCGTTTATTCTAAATTTAGTTCATTGTTGTTCTTTTTAAGTATCATCGAGTCAATTCTGACTGACTATATAACCCTATATAGGGTTTCTAAGAAGAAACTAGTGAGTTTGAACAACCAACTTTGTGGTCCAAACCAACCTTGCAGTCCAGTGCTTTACCCCAAAGCACCACAATTACTTTTGCTAAATAATAATTGGTCTCTATAAATCTACTTTGTTTCTGTTATATCCATTCTACAGAGTTAGGCCAAAATAACTTTTTAAACTAACGTTTTAATCTTTTTTTCCCTCATTTATTTTATATTTCCATTTTCCATTGTTAATTAGCAAAAGATAACATTTCTTTAGGAGGGAATATGAACTAGTTATGTGCCACGACCTTCATACCTGTAATGGTTAACTCTATATGTTAACTTGGATAGATTATGGTGGCTAGTTGTTTTGTCAAACACTAGTCTTATTGTAGTTAAGTGCCATTGAGTTAGTTTCAACTCATAGAGACCCTGTATAGGGCTTCTGAGCAGCAGCTGGTGAGTTTGAACTGCTGAACTTGCAATTCAAACTGACTTTTTGATCCAATGCTTATCCTACAGTGTCACATCAGGACACCAAACCTAATCTAGATGCTGCCATTAAAAGTTTACATACTATGACGTATCAAAAGGCCATATGTAATGTCAAAATATAATGCCTTCCGTGAAGTGCATGGTTCTCATCCAAGCATTTGAATCCCTAAGAGTCAAAAATGTTTCCACAAGGTGCGTTCTGCCTATAGGCTGTAGGTAGACACATTCATGCTCTTCTTCCATTAAGACTGCCTCTACCTAGAAAAATAGTAAACCAAAAATAAACTCTTAGTCCTGGAGGCTTTGCAGAGATTATGCCACCATTAAGAACATGAAGTAGGGATTTCCATCATATTTCCATATAACTCATCTATTTATCCTTTGCAGAAACAGATAAATTTTAGGAAATGACAAAGGATTATTATAAATTAAACCAGCTGGTGACTCAAATTTCAGATGTTCTTCCAGATGTGGTTACATTGCTTGAGAAAATTAACACATTTCCTGCAACTTGGGATGCAGTTATTGATTTGATAAGTGCCTTTTCACAAGACCTGTTAGTAAAGCCCACAAGTCGTTTGCTTTCAGCTCGAAAGGCTGACAATACACCTTCACTTTCCTACCTTTGGGATAAATTAACTCTCAGCTCCCATAATACATGTATAGGTTTATAGCATCATTGTTCCACCAGACATCATACTGGTTCATTACTATATAATATCATGCTGATTAGTGAGAAAGGAGTATTAACTACTCAAAATTTATTGGAAAAATATTTGGATGACAGATACTTATTTGGGTGCTTGATGAAGCTGATAATATCTATGTTTCTAGGCAAAGTGACTAAATCTGCTTGTGTAATTTAACTCCATTTTTCTTGATTTTTCCTGAAAATGGTTGTTGTAAGTCATAGTATTTAATGGATATTAAAAGGTTCTATTCTGCTCTGATGTGTACACATACATCCTTGTGAATTACATAGGATGCCATTGTCCCAAAATAAATGATGCTAGGTTTTAGTGGATCCATAGTTGGAAAATATGATCTTGGTGAGATAAATGATGCTGAAGATGACATAATAAAAATTTGTAATACCAATGACTTGTTCATTACAAATAACTGTTTTAAACACATGATAGATGGTTATACACATGGACCTCACCAAATAGAACACAAAGGAATCAAATTTACTACATCTGTGCAAAGAGACTATGGAAAAGCTCAGTATCATCTGTTCAAACTAGGCCAGAGGCTGGCTGTGGAGTTCACCATAAATTGCACTTTCAGACTCAAACTGAATAAAACTAAAACAAGTCCACAAGAACAAAAATATGACCATGACCATATCCTACCTGAATTTAAGGACCGTCTAAGAACAAGGAGCTCTGGCAGCGTAGTGGTTATGAATCAGGCTGCGAACCGCAAGGTCAGCAGTTCGAAACTACCAGCTGTTCCGCGGGAGAAAGATGAAGCTTTCTGCTCCCGTAAAGATTTACTTCCTCGGAAACCCTGTACAGGGTGGCTATGAGTCAGAACCAACTCCACGGCACATAACAACAACAACAACAACAACAAGAATAGATTTGATGCATTCCACACTAATGACTGGAGACCCTATGAGCTGTGGAATGACATCAAGAACATCATACAGGAAAAGAAAGAAAAGACCAAAATGGATGTCAAAAGAGATTCTGAATTTTGCTCTCCAGCAGAGATAACAAAGCAAATGGAAGACATAAGGAAGTCAAATAACTGAACAATAAATTTCAAAGCGCAAAGACAAAGTTAACTGTTATAATAAAATGCACAGACTTGGAGTTGGAGAATCAAAAGTGAAGAACAGTCTCAGCATTTCTCGAGCTGAAAAAACTGAAGAAAAAATTCCAGGTTTGACTTGAAATATTGAAGGATTTCATGGGAAAATAATTGAATTGTGTGAAAAGCATCAAAAGAAAATGGAAGTTATACAAAGAGCCATCGTAGCAAAAAATGGTCAATATTCAAACATTTGAAAAGGTATCATATGACCCAGGATCAATAGAAGTCCAAACTGCACTGGAGGGATTGGCAAAAGACAATGCTTCAGAATTGTACTGCTCAGTCCAATGTCATCCTTACACTTGCTGTCATGCTTGAGCTCATTACTGCTGCCACTGTGCCAATCCATCATCCTGAGGGTCTTCCTCTTCTGCCCTGACTCTCCACTTTACCAAGTACGAAATCCACTAGGGACTTGTCCCTCTTGAAAATACATTTAAAATATGAGTGATGAAGTCTCACCATCCTGGAATAGTTTGGCTGTACTTCTTCCAACACAGATTTGTTTCTTCTTCTGGCAGTTCATTGTACTTTTAACATTTTTCTCTAACACCATAACTCAAATGCCGTAATTTTTCTACATTCTTCCCTTAATTGTCCAACTTTCACATGCATATGAGACTATTGAAAATATCATGACTTGGGTCAGTTGTATCTTCCTCCTCAAACTGACTTCTTTGCTCTTGAACACGTTAAAGGGGTCTTGTGCAGAAGATTTGCCTAATGCAATCTGTCGTTTGATTTCTTGACTGCTGCTTCCATCACTGATGATTATGGATCTAAGTAAAATGCATTTTTTGACAATAACTTCCATTGATTATGAGTTTGTTTATTGGTCCAGTAGTGAAGATTTTTGTTTTTCTGACATTGAGGTACAACCTATGCTGAAGGTTATGGTGTTTGATCTTCCTCAGTTAAGTATTTTAAGTCCTCTTCATTTTCAGCAAGCAAGATTGTATCATCAGGACATTGCAGTTTATTAATGAGTCTTCCTTCAATCCCAATGCCACATTCTACTTCATATAATCCAGTTTCTCAGATCATTGGCTCAGTATATAGATTGAATAAATATGGTGAAAATATGCAACACTGGTGCACAACGTTGTGATTTTAAACTAGTCCATATCCTCTGCTTCTGTTCAAACAACTGCCTCTTGTTCTATGTGTGTTTCCTCATGAGTAAGTGGCAGCATCAATGGCTCAAGCAAGGCAACAATTGTGAGGTTGACCCAGGACAGGACAGTGTTTTATTCTGTTGTTCATGAAGTTGCTATGAGTCGATACTGACTCAATGAAACCTAACACAACAACAATAAGTCTTCTGGAATACCCATTCTTAAGAGTGTTATCCATAGCTTGTCATGATCCACAGTCAAAGCTTTGGCATAGTTGATAAAGCACAGGTACTCATCTTTCTGGTATTCCCTGCTTTCAGGCAAGATCCATATGATATCAGAAATGATGCACCTCATATCACATCCTAGTCTGATTCTGTGTTAAATGTCTGGCAATTCCCTGTGGATGAACAGCTGCAGCCATTTTTTAATTATCTTCAGCAAAAATTTACTTTCATGTGATATTAATAATATTGTCCAATGATTTCCAAATCCCTCTAGGTCACCTCTCTTTGACCCAGAGAGGTGGCACAAATATAGATCTCTTCCAATCATTTGGCCAGGTAGCCATCTTGTTCATATGCTCCCTCTTAAATACATTACTTCCTTTTTATACAGTGACTCCTTTTTATACATATTCTTTTGATGCTTTCTGTGTCATTCAATATTTTGACAATTTGGGGGGGGTTGTGAAACACATTTATTCAAGAATTTATTTATTTATTTATTTATTTATTTATTTATTTATTTATTTATTTATTTATTTATTTATTTATTTATTTATATGTTTATTCAAGAATTTAAGTAAACCACAACAGGATGATTCCAAAGACTTCTATATCAAGACAAATAATCAATAAACTGAAAGCTATAAAGATAAGGACAAATCATGAACATACTTAAATAGGATGGAAAATAGGGAAAAATCAATGAAACTAAAAAATGGTTCTTTGAAAATAATGCTAAACTCCAGTAATGCTGTCAAACATATCAAGACACAAAATACCATCATCAGAAATAAACTTAAGGGTACCAATATGGATCCCCTGGGCTATAGGATAATGCACTGGATTGTAAGGTCAGTTTGAACCACAAGGCCAGCAGTTCAAATTCACCAGCCAGTCCTCAGAAAGCCTATACAGGGTTGCTATGGATCAGAACTGACTTTATGGCAACAACAACACGTTTTAAAAAGATAATTAGGCAATACTTTTGTTTGTAAATTTAATTACTTAGAAGAAATGGACCAATTCCTCAAAACAAAACCCCAAACTCAATCTATACATAAATGTTGTTGTTGTTATGTGCTGTTGAGTCGGTTCCGACCCATAGCGACCCTGCACAGGGTTTCTGAGGGTGCAAATCTTTACGGGAGTAGAATGCCTCATCTTTCTCCGCGGAGCAGCTGGTAGTTTCGAACCGCTGACCTTAAGGTTCGCAGCCCGATTCGTAACCACTACGCTACCAGAGCTCCTTAATTTAAATGGTACTATAATCCCCTTAAAGAGATGGATTTTTTTTTCTTTTGTTTTTATTGTGAATTGAGTGATAGATTACATGGGAGAACATACGGTTTATACTCATCCTATTGTATTTTATTTCATTACAATGATTACAATCCCTTCTATGCATCATCATTCAAAAGTATTTGCGTCTATTCCTTTTGGTTTCTTTTTTTGGGGGGTTGGGGGGCAGAAGGATGCACACCAAAACACTCAGGAATATACAATTATTCAAACAACCAAAGGGCACATCCGCTTCCATGAATCTAGAGTCCAAGGCTGCTCCATCTTTCTAAATCACCATCTCTGCCTCCATCTCTGGAGTCGCTGCTTCTCTGGATATGGTCCCACACTCCATATCTGCTCTTCTTCCTTGATGGTCCCAGGGTCTTTCATTCCTGGACTATAGGATCAATCACTGCTCCCTTTTTGCTACAATAACATTTATCTTTACAGTTGTGACAGTTGCAATTAGTCCTGATAACAAATACTATTGACTCATAAGAGTCCCCATCTCCTTTCATCAGACCTATCTGTTGTTGTTTTAGTGCCATCGAGTTGGTTCTGACCCATAAAGACCCTGTATAGGGTTTCCAAGGAGCAACTGATGAGCATGAACCACTGACCTTGCAATCCAATGGCTTTCTAGACAGGATAAAAACCACTCGGTAGGGATTCTACCTTCCCCCACACACTCTGAAACTAAACTCCCTCTTGGAAACTTGTAAGATAGTCACTTTGTACCTATATAACACCCCCATTTTAGGTAGCCAATGTCTAAGTTGTGGTATGGCGCTTTGGGTTAACGCACCATTGCAAAGCCATTTGAACTACAAGGTTGGCGCTTCAAGCTCACCAGCTGCTCCTCAGAAACCCTAAACAGGGTTGCTATGGGTAGAAATCAACTCGACAGCACTTCACAACAACAACAACAACGTCTAAGTTTCCCATCCCTATGAACCCTGCACACTGAGGAAATGGTAGTGATCCTTGCTGTGAAGATTGCTTCCCTCTTAGTTGATATTTTAAGCTACTACATACATAAGTATAGGTCAAGTTCATGGAAGACTCATTAACAACCTGCCATACGCTGATGATACAAACTTGCTTGTTGAAAATGAAGAGGACTTGAAACATATACTTATGAAGATCACACAGCACAGCCTTCAATATGGATTACATCTCAATATTAAGAAAACAAAAATCCTCACCACTGGACCAGTACACAGCATTCTTATCAAAGGAGAAGAGATTGAAGTTGTTAAGGACTTCATTCTTATTGGATCAACTATCAACACTCACGGAAGCAGCAGTCAAGAGATCAGACGACGTATTGCATTGGGCAAATCTGCTGCATAGGAACTTTTTAAAGTATTGAAGAGCAGAGATGTCAGCTTGAGGATTAAGGTGAGCCTGACCCAAGCCATGGTATTTTCAATAACCTCATATGGATGCGAAAGCTGGACAGTGAATAAGGAAGATCGTAGAAGAATTGATGCCTTTGAATTGTGGTGTTGGAGGAGAATACTGAAAGTGCCATGGACTGCCAAAAGAACCAATAGATCTGTTTTGGAAGAAGTGCAACCACAGTGCTCCTTGGAGGCCAAGATGGCTAGGCTTCGTCTCTCATACTTTGGACACATTGTCCGGAGAGAACAGTCGCTGGAGAAGGATGTCATGCTGGGTAAGGTGGAGGGTCAGAGAAAAACAGGAAGACCCCCAACGAGGTGGATTGGCCAAGTGGCAGCATTGATGGACTCAAGCATGGCAACAGTAGTGAGGTTGGCCCAGGATCGGGCATTGTTTTGTTCTGCTGTGCATGGGGTCCCTATGAGTCGGTTCCGACTCGATGGCACCTGACAACAACAACAACACTTGTTTTATAATTTATTTTTTATTTTTTTTATCTTCCTCTAGTTGAATTCTGATCATCCAGCCATTGAAGCTAGGTTAAAGGGATGCTCTCTATAAGTTTGTGTGTTCTTGTGCATCTCCTCTCACTTACTATTAGCTGGATGTTTCACTCTCAGCTCTTGCCCTCCATGGCTATGTCCTTGTTGATGGGCTTATGAGTCCCCATGTCTCACCATACTCCAGGTTGACAAGAGTCTATGTAATGTGGTCTGACTCAGCCTATATTTTCATTGCTTCTTTCCCCCCACTTCCACTCACTGGTTGTGTATTCCCTTTGAAATTCAATCTTGGAAGCGGGTTTGTCCTGGAGGGACTTGATTGTTTACCTTGATGGCTCCCCTGTGAACAACTTGCTTGTTCTCATGGTAGCCAGTCAGACTGTCATTTTTGTTCTTTATATTTCCTGCTGCTCTGTTTTTCAAGAAGTATCTTCTGTTCCTCTAGCTATTCCATGCTGGTCTGATTGTCTTTTCAAGGGGAAATTTCCCACCTCAGAAGGTTCTGGATAGGAATCAGGATTCCAACATAGGTCTTAGACACTACAAAGGCTCCTCAAGAAACCTCTTTCACTGGGAAAATTCTAGTACCCCTTTTAGATATTCCAATCAGTTATAGGCTGAAGGCAGGCTTACTAGTTTTCTATAATAATGTTTCAATAGATTCCTTTCTGTTCCCTTCAAGTGTCTATTTTATAGCAGTAAGCAAGGGAAACCAATATTCATAAGACAGTCAAGCATCTTAACATTTTCCTTCTTTTACCCATTTAGACTATGCCTCAATCCCTGTATCACAGAGCATGTTGTTCCAAAGTTGAGCATACATCACTATTTACCTCTGTCATATTTAGTCCATGTAAATCTGTCTGTGTTTCCCTATCTAACCTGTTCTTTCATCCCCCTTCTGCTTCTTGTATACTGCTCACACCAACACCTGAACTACGAAATACAATGTGTCTATCCCTTACCCTGGACTCTTCTGTCTACTCCCTCCCCTCTCTTCCACAGCCCAGTAACCAAAAACAACAACAACAACAACAACAACAACAACAACAACAAAATATATATATATATATGGAGCTCTGGTAGCGTAGTGGTTACAAATTGGGCTGCAAACCACAAGGTCAGCAGTTCGAAACTACTAGCTGCTCCGCGGGACAAAGATGAGGCTTTCTGCTCCTGTAAAGATTTACAGCCTCGGGAACCCTGTACAGGGTTGCTATGGGCCAGAACTGACTCGATAGCACTTAACAACAACAACAGCAACAATATATATATATATCTTTTAGTGAAGTTATTTTTTCTTAAGCTTTTACAATAACGGTCTTATTCAATATTTCTCCTTCCTTTTGTGACTAATTTCACTCAGCATAATGTCCTCAAGGTTCATCCATGTTATGTGATGGCTTGAAGGTTCCTTGCTTTTCAAGGCAGCATAATATTCCATTGTATGTATACACCAAAGTTTGTTTATCCATTCTTCCATTGATGGCAAATTAGGCTGTCTCCATCTTTTTGCTATTGTGAATAGTGCTGCTATGAACATTGGTATGCATATATCTCCTTGTGTGTGTGTGTTTAAATGTTTTACTGTGAATTATGTGATAGTTTTCATGGGAGAACATTAGCTTTACATTCATCCTATTGTATATCGTTTCATTGCCATGGTCACAATCCCCTCCATGCATCATCAAGCAACCAAAGGGGATACCCCACAAACCTGCCCTTCGGTCATCAGCACACATCCACTCTCCCTCTCTGGGTTTAGAGTACCCAGCTGCTCCATCTCTCCATGTCATCATCTCTGTTTCCCTGGACAGGGTCGGGCACTCCTCTCCTTTTTTTTTTTTTTTTTTTTCACTCCCTTCCTTTTGCTACAAAACATCTATCTCTACATTTCCAACCTTCACAGTCACTCCTGATAGCAATTATTCACAATTATACCACAAGAATCCTATCCACATCTCCTTTCATCAGCCCCACCCAGACAGATTGGATACTACTCAGTGGAGATTCTGCCTTCCTCCACGCCCTCTGGATCTAGGCTCCCTCTTGAAAGCTGGTAAGCCAGTCACTTCTTGCCTTTGTAGCACCACACCCCCCATTTTGGGTAGCCAATGGTCAAGTTGCTCATCTCTGTCTACCCTGTGTATCGAGGGGGTGGGAATGATCCTCACTGTAAAGATTTGTTCCCTTTTTTGAGCTACTTCAGTCATAGGTGTAGGTCAAGTTCATCAACTTGTATCAGATTGCTCTTTTTTTCCTCTTCTTTCTTCTTCTAGTTGAGTTCTGATCATCCAGCCATTGAAGCCAGGTGAAGTGGGTATTATCTGCAAGTGTGTGGGTTCTTGTACAAATCCCCTTACTTCTTATCAGCTGGATGGTTCACTGTTCACTCTAGTATTCTGTGACTATGTCACTGACTCTAGGTCAAGGAGTCTCCAGGTCTTGCCACACTGCTGGCCAACCAGGTCTCCTCCCAGGTTCACAGGAATCTAATGAACATGGTAGGACTTAGCTCACAGCTTCATTGCTATTCTTCCCTCACTTACCCTTATCAGTGACCAACGTGGTCAACAGTCAGAGTGCATGTCTGCTCATTTATTCCCTTTGAGTCTTAGTCTTATAAGGGGGTTTTCCCTGAGGGGACCTGACCACTTGCCTTGATGTCTCATGAGTGAGCAACTGGCTTGTTCTTGTAGTAGTCAGTCAGACTGCCTTTATTGTTTTTTTTTATTTTTCCTACCAGTCTTTCTTTCAAGAAATATCTTCTGTTCCCCGAGCCACTCCAGACTGGTCTACTTGTCCTTTAAAGTAGAAATTTTCCACCTTAGAAGATTCTGGATGGGATTCAGGATTCCACCTATGGTCTTATGCAATGAACAGGCTCCACAGGAAGCCTCCTTCACTGGGCAAGTCATAGCCCCATTTTAGGTATTCTAATCAGTTATGTATGATTTTCTTGAGGTCATCTCACAACTCTTCTGGTCTTCAGTCGTTAATGTTTAATGTGTCAAATCTGTTCTTCAGATGATCTCTAAATTCAGATGGGATATATTTGAGGTCATATTTTGGCTCTCATGTACTTGTTTTCATTTTCTTCAGCTTCAGTTTGAATTTGCATATGTTCCACTGCTCCACAGTCTGCCCCTGGCCTTGTTTTCATTGATAATATGGAGCTTTTCCATCATCTCTTTCCTCAGATGTAGTCAATTTGATTTCTGTGTATTCCATCTGGTGAGGTCCATGTGTATAGTCATCTCTTATGCTGTCTAAAGAAAGTACTTGAAATGAACAAATCACTGATTTTGTAGAATTATATCATGCGTTCTCCAGCATCATTTCTATCACCAAGGCCATATTTTCCAACAACTGATCCTTCCTCTTTGTTCCCAACCTTTGTATTCCAATCACTAGTAATGATCACTACATCTTGATAGCATGCTTGATCGACTTCAGATTGAAGAAGTTGGTAGAATTCTATTTCACCCTCACTGGCTTTAGTAGTTGGTGTGTAAATTTCAATAATAGTGGTATTAACTGGGCATCCCTGTTGGTGCATGGATATTATCCTATCACAGACAGCGTTGTACCTCATGACTGATCTGGATATGTTCTTTTTGACAATGAAAGTAACATCATTCCTCTTCAATTTTTCATTCCCGGAAGAGTAAACCATGTAGTTGTCATATTCAAAATGGCCAACAACAGTCCATTTCAGCTCACTAATACCTAAGATATCTGTTTATTCGTTCCATTTCATTTTTGACAACTTCAAATTTTCCCAGATTCATACTTCATACATTCCATGTTCTGATTTTCAGTGGATGTTTACAACTGTTTCTCTTCATTTTGAGTTGTGCCCCATCAACAAATGAAGGTCCTGTGTGCTTTTCTCCCACGAGCTTTACCCCATTCACGTTATCACAATCAACTCTACCTTGAGGAAGCAGCTTTTCCCCAGTCGCATTTTGAGTGCCTTCCAACCTGAGGGGGTTATTTTCCGGCACTATATCAGACAGTGTTTCTCTGTCAGTTTGTTATACTATGGTGGCTTGTGAGTTGCTGTGATTCTGAAAGCTATGCCACCAGTATTTTAAATACCAGCAGGGTCACCCATGGTGGACAGGTTTTAGATGAGCTTCCAGACAAACACAGGTTAGGAAGAAAAAGTGAACTACTTCCAAATCTTTAGTCACTGAAAACCTTATGAATAACAGAAAAACACTGTCAGTGAGTGGTGGTCATTTGGTTTTAAGTGGAAACTGTCACTTTAAATTTTGAGGAGATCTGTGTGCATGCATGGTAGAACCCTCCTGGGGTGGGGGTGGGGTGTCCATTTGCTCAGGTATCCCCTCTAGTCACCAGAATGGAGGTGCGCAGACAGCAAGATAGCCACAATTTCCTGACAGAACCACTGATATACAGGTGTGAACATTTTATTTTTTTGATATAAGTTCATTGGTCTCTTGCTGTCTGCATACCTCTCTTTGGAATGGGCACAAATATGTAATAGTGTTTTGTAATTTTCTTAGTATATTTGCTTTGTTTCTCTGGTTACATTTATTCCTAAGTATTTTATCTTTTGGGAGGCTAGTGTGATTGGTATTGCATTCCTAATTTCCTTTTCAGCACTGTTTTTATAGAGGAATCCAACTGAATTTTGTATGTTGATCTTGTATCCTGCCACTTTGCTGAATCTCCCAATGAGTTCCAGTAGTATTTTTGCTGAGTCTTTGTGGTTTTTTATGTAGTGGATCATATCATCTGCAAATAAAGAGAGTTTTACTTCTTCTTTGGCAATTTGGATGCCTTAAATTTCCCTATCTTGCCTTATACCTCTGGTTAAGACTTCCAACACAATATTAAATAGGAGTGGTGACAAAGGGAATCCTTGTCTGGTTCCTATTCACAGAGGAAAGATTTTCAGTTTCTCTGTTGGTTTTGTATATACACTCTTAATTATGCTGAGAATTTTTCCTTCAATTCCTACTTTGTAGAGTGTTTTTATCAGGAATGGATATTGGGTTTTGTCAAATGCCTTTTCTGCATCAATCAATATGATCATGTGGTCCTTCTCTCTCTCTCTCTTTCTCTTTCTCTCTCTCTCTCTCTCTTTTTAATATGGTGGATTACATTGATTGCTTTTCTTATATTTTTTTCCTATATTGAACCATCCTTGCATCCCTGTTAGGATTCCTACTTGGTCATGATGTGTTTTGTTTTTGTTTTTGTTTTTTTTTATGTGTTGTTGAATTCTGGTTAAGATTTTGCTGAGAATTTTTGCATCTATGTTCACAAGAAATGTTGTTTTTGTTAATTACCATCAAGTTGGTTCCGACCCATAGTGACTCTGTATATGGTTTCCGAGGAGTGGCTGTTGAGTTTGAACTGTCAACCTTGCAGTTTAAATGGATTTGCAGTCTGACACATTAACCCACAGCACCACACCAGGACTCCTTCATGAGGGGTAATGGTCTATAATTTTCTTTCTTAGTTATGTTCTTATCTGGTTTAGATATGAGGCCTATTTTTGCTTCATAGAATGTATTAGGAAGCTTTTCATCCTTTACTATATTCTTGAATATTCTGTGTATAATTGATGACAGTTCTTCCCTGAATATTTGGTAAAACTCACCAGCGAAGCCATCTGGACCTGGGCTTTTTATGGTTGGGAGTTTTTGATAACATGATCAATTTCTTCTTTTGTTAAGCATCTGTTCAGGTTTGACAAATTTTTGTTTTCAAATTCTGTTGAGCAATTCCAATTCATGTCAACCCTCCATAGGATTTCCAAGGAGTTGCTGATAGGAATGAACTGCTGGCCTTGCAGTTTAAACTGACCTAACCAAATTTGCTAACATAGATGAGTGATTGTCTTTGAGCTACCCTTTGAAATTTTCTATTCAGCTCTTTTATTCTCTATTTATTCCAAATCTGTAAGCTGTCTACACTCAAGAGAAAATACCCTACTCACTTCTGACATCTATTTTTGTTTTTTATTTCTGTCATGTCTTTTAAATGATCTTTTTCTTTCTTCTTGTGTGATTTTTTTACATTATCCCACAACCCTTCTGGTCTTTGGTCATTAGTGTCTAATACATCAAATCTGTTCTTGAAATGGTCTCTAAAATCAAGTGAGTTTTATACTCAATGTCATATTTTGGCTCTTGTGAACTTTAATTTTTTTAAAAATTTTCTTCAGCTTCAGTCTGAAATCACATATGGGTAAGTGATGGTTTGTCCCATAATTGGCCCCTGGCCTGATTTTAGCTAATATTATAGAGCTTCTCCATTGTCTGTTCCCACAGTTATATTTAACTCTATTCCTGTGTATTCCATTTGGTAAAGTCCACATGTATAAATGCTGTTTGTTGAAAAGGTATTTGGAATAAATAAGACAATGATTTTGTAAAGATACTATCATATGATCTCCAGCAGCATTTCCATAACCAAGGCCATATTTTCCAACTATGATCCTTCCTCTTTGTTTCTAACTTTCACATTCCAATTACCAGTAGTAATCAGCAATGGATCTTCTTTACATGTTTTATCAACTACTGGCTGAATAAATTTTCAGAATTCTTCAATTTCATCATTACAGTTTAGCAATTTGTGCATAAAATCTGAATATAGTAGTATTAGCTGGTGTTTCTTGTAGCCTGATGGATATTATCCTATTACTGGAAACATTTTGCTTCAGTATAGATCTTGAAATATTCTTTTTGATGATGAATGTGAAGACATTCTTCTTAAATTAGTCTTTCTCACCATAGTGAATGATATGTTTATCTGATTCATAAAGGCCAGTATCAGTCAGTTTGAGCTCAGCAAAGCCCAAGATATCTATCTTGATGCATTCAATTTCATTTTTTCACAACTTTATATTTTCCTTGTTTCATGCTTTATGCATTCCATGGACTGATTATTAATGGATTTTTGCAACTTTTTCTTCTTTTTTTCCATTGTGCCCCATCAGCAAATGAAGGGCCTGAAAGCTGTGTTCCATTCACATCATTATGGTCACTCTATTTTGTGGAGGAAACTCTTCTCCACTCATACTTTAAATGCCTTCCTACCTGAAAGATTCATCTTATGGCACTATATCTGATAATATTCTGGTGCTATTCATAATGTTTTCATCTTCTGGCACTGTATCTGATAATGTTCCACTGCTATTTATAAGGTTTTTGATGGCTAAACATTCAGAAGTAGCCTGGCTTTCCTTCTCCATAAGACTAGTAGTCTGGAAGTTCCACTGAAATCTGTCTACCGTGGGTGGACCTGTTAGTATTTTAAATACTGGTGGTAGTTTAAAAACTAGTAATTACCAATGCATCTTGATTGTGTATTTGATAAATTCTGCTTGAACAAATTTGTAAAATTCTTCATTTTCATCATTGCTGGCTTATTCATAAGCTTTACAGTGCCTGACCATTCAGAAGCGGTCAGCCTCTTCTTCTTTGTCTTAGTCTTGAAACTGAGCTGAAACCTGTCCACCATGGGTAGCCCTGCTGGTATTTAAAATACTACTGGACTATCTTCTTGTATCACAGTAATACAAAACTGCCACAACTGACAGATGAGTGCAATTGAACATATACATACACACACACATATATATATAATTATACACACAACATTATATATATATATATATATATATATATATATATAATATAATATATGCTACATTTGTGTGTGTGTGTGTATATATATGTTGTTAAGTATCATCAAGTTACTTCCAACCCATAGTAACCCTTTATAGGGTTTCCAAGGAGAAACTGGTGAGCTTGAACTTCCAACCTTGTGGTACAAACTGCAGTCTAGCACATTAGCCCACAGTGCCACGCCAGGACTCCCTTGTCATATATGTATTTTACATATATCCTGTTTCTCTAGAGAAAGCTCACTAAGACACTCTCCAACCTGATTTACAACTAACCTGCCCTGATTTCTTCTGCATAAATTATATTGACCTTCTGAAACTAAAGGTCTCAAAAGTCAAAGCTAGATGTCAGATGTGAACTCAGCATGAAAGCAAACACACAGAATGAGTCAAGTCATACCTTGGGAAGCAGCTTTTGAAGAGAGCCTATCTGGGTCACTGTACAGTAGAAAATCCATACCATTATTGACACAAACCTGTGTTTCATATTTTCTACCACTACAGGTTCTTCTCACATATTTTCTCTTGTTGTTGTTAAGTGCTGTTGAATCATTTCTGACCCATAGCTACCCTGTATAGGGTTTCCAAGAAGCAACTGGTGAGCTTGAACCACTGAACCTCATGGTTCAAACTGACTTTGCATTCCAGCGCATTAGCCCATAGCATCACACCAGGACTCCTTATATCTGAATTATTTCCTCCTCCTATCCCCATCACTTTGTAATAAACATTATACTTCCAATCATCAGATTTTAGAGCAATTATCAATATTCCTGTAATCTCACTCATCCTCCATTCAAACTCAGGATGGTTTTTGTACATGATTTTTCTCAGAAACCCAGTGCCTACATTTAGAATGCCTCAGTTTGAAACTGTACTTCATTGTTGTGGTTTTTCCCAATGCTGCTGTACCCCATTAAACTAAAAGTCCCATATCAGCAGGGGTTGTACTTTTCTTGCTTAATATTGTGTTCCCAGCATCTACCAATTTCCCTATTATATTCCATAGCACAGATATAACAGGATTTATTAAACAATGAATGAATAGATGATTCTATCACCTGGTATCTTATGAAAACAATTTGAACCACTTTGGATGTTTTCTTTAATTTTCATTAAACTTTTTTTTTTTTTCCTAATCAGGAAGTTAAGATTCCCACTGACTTGAAATATTTGCACTAAAAATTTTAAATATAAAAAAATTATTCTAAAATTTCACTCTAGATTTTATAGACAAAGTTTAAAAACTCTGGCTTCTAAATAATTTTTAAATATTGTATTCATTTAGGATGGGAATAATTTTCAAGTGACTAATTTTTATAACTAGTACAAGAATTATGCTTTAAATTATCTTCAAAATAATAAAATATTATTGACTTATTTCTGTGTTCATTTTTTTAAGTGTGGTAAACCAATGAATTTCACATTTAAAATACTATCACAAGTCCTTTTTTTTTTTTTTTTTTTAAATATAGGATAGGAAGCATCTATATCTCTTAGAAGTTTTATGATTTTTATTCAGAGTATCTTGTTAAGTCAAAGGTCTCAACAAGCAAAGACAGAAGTTGGATATGAGCTCAGTAGGAAACCAACCACACAGAAAGAGCCAAGTTATACCATGGGAACAAGCTTTTGAAGATAGACTCTCTGGGTCAGGTCAAAGTACAGTGTAAAGTCATACCTATTATTCACACAATCCCAACCCCACCCTGTGACTTTAGGAATGGTATATATTCTCATTGAAGTAGTCAATTATGAGTTCTTTAAATGATTGAGTCAATTTATGTAGTTTAAAATCTACTCCTAATAAAAATGCCCTGTTTAAATGGATATACAATCATTATAAGGGATCAAATTACGCTTTTTACATACTCTGTATTACTCATTTTCACATATATATTGAAGTTTTAAAAAAAATCATGCAAGTTAAAAATAAATAAATAGACAAAATGTAGTATCACACAGCCTGAACTTGTAAGCAGATTCTATATTTTCTTTATTAAAAAACATGTTAATTTAAAACTGAAATGAATCAGTTATACAGTATGAATTAGTGTTTTACTTAAGGCATACTGAATAATATAAAAAGAAGTTATCAAGGTATAATATTTCTAATCCAAGTTAATATTAGCATTCAAGAAGTACAGAGAAAAACTATTAAATGTTTTCTAATTCATAAGGATGTTGTAATAATTTGACAGTTTAATTATTTCATGGCTTAAGCTATTTCAGTTCTTAGAGGGAGGGTACAATATAAATTCAAAGAGTTACAATTTTCATAAGCCATATAATACAAAACACAAATTCTATGAACTAAAGAATATTTTATGAATGTTACAATTATAATAGGGTTTCCACTATACAAACAGGGTTTCCATTGTGATAACAGTAGTTCATAAATTCAGTATAACAAAAAGAAGAAAACTATTTACTAGTTATTTGAAAGGAATTGGAATATTTGTAGCTTAAGAAAAACAATATAACATAAAGATCTATGAAATCATAATTTACTTTAATGCAAACTTTATTGCTAGTCTGTCCACGTATTTCATAATTGTTAAGTCTAGTTTCCCAGTGCTGATGATCTATCATATGAATTGACTTGGAATATAACTGATGTTCTCCTGATACCGGGATACTTCAATTTACGTTGTAGCCATTAAAAATATATATGTGCAGCACCTCAGAACTGATTAAACATTGTAATAAATCTGCTTTTGCTGAAAAAGTCAATGCAAATTCATTTTCCAAAGTTCTAATGTGCAAGGTTTGACTGAATACTTCTATTTTTAAGCCTTTAAAACATTTAACAGGACAAAAATGCAGACTATAGAAACATTTATTTTTCTTTGAATATTTTTTAAAAATATGTTTTTATAAATAAACTCCTATTCCTATTGAAAACCTTGCTATTGTCACTAAGTGTTTTGTCAAGATAATTTAGAAATTCTATTTAAGCTAATTTATTTATATACTACATCCTTGTTCATTGCTCCTGAAATATGAATATTGCAATACATAAATGTGTCATTATTAGGTTCCTAGTTTATAATCATAGCATCTCCTTTCACCTTCATATTACCCATATTAGACTTCTCATAGAATTTAGTGTAAACCTTAAATCTCTTGCCAAAGCTGAGACTACTTGATTTTGATAGTTGGTTTGATGTGTCAACTTGTTGTTGTGTTAGGTGTTATTGAGTCCGTTGTGGCTCATAACAACTATATACTCAACAGAATGAAACGCTGCCCAGTGTGGTGCCATACTCACAATTGTCATGTCTGAGTCCGTT
>NW_006408523.1:25201346-25224931 GCF_000296735.1 Chrysochloris asiatica | reverse complement strand
TGAAACGCTGCCCAGTGTGGTGCCATACTCACAATTGTCATGTCTGAGTCCGTTGTTGCCATCACTGCGTCAATCCATCTCATTGGGGGGTCTTCTTCTTTTTTACTGACCAACTATGATGTCAATTTCCAGGACCTGATCCCTCCTTATAATATGTCCAAATCTCATCAGACAATATCTTGCCATACTCACTTCTAAGGAACATTCTGACTATATTTTTTCCAAGACAGAATTGTTTGTTCCTTTGCCAGTCCATGGTACTTTCAATATTCTTCATGGACACCTTAGTTTAAATGCACCAATTATTCTGCAGACTTCCTTATTCATTGCCCAGTTTTTACATGCTTAGGAGGTGACTGACCCAGTGGCGTAGGTCAAATTCACCTTAGTGCTCAAAGTAACATCTTTCCTCTTTAACACTTTAAAGAAGTCTTTTAGAATAGATTTGCCCAATACACTTGATTTTTTTGACTGCTGCGTCCATGGACATTGATATTCAATGCAATAAAATCCTTCAATCTTCTCTTGGTTTAACATGATGTTGTTTATTGGTTCAGTTGTGAAGGGTTTTGTTGTTGTTGTTTTTAAAATGTGTTGTAATTCATACTAAAGGCTATATTCTTTGATTTTCATCAGCAAGTGTTTCAAGTCCTTTATTTTATCAGCAAGTAAAGCTGTGTCGTATGTATATCACAGGTTCTAAGTCTTCATCGAATCCTAATGCCATGTTCTTCTTCATATAGTACAGCTTCTTGGATTATTTGCTTAACATACAGATTGAATATATATATATAGTAAAAGGATGCAGTCCTGAGAATACCTTTCCTGATTGAAGCATGTAAAATCTGCTTGTTCTGTTTGAAAGATTACCTCTTGTTCTATGTGCAATTTCAACCTGAGCACACTTCAGTGTTTTGGAAATCTCATTCTTTGCAATGTTACCCATAGGAATGATGTTATGACTCACACAGTGATATTCCTTATTATAGTCAATAAAACACAGTTAAACATATTTTGACTATTCTCTGCTTTCAACTAAGCGCTATCTGATGCCGTCTATGATAGTCCTCATTCTGCATCCTCTTTCCAAAACAACTTGAATTTCTGGAAGTTCCCTGTCAATGGGCTGCTTCAATTATTTTTGAGTTATCTTTTCAAATGCTACTTTTGTGTGATATTTATGATACTGTTTGATGATTTTCACATTCTGTTGGGTTCTCTTTCTTTGGAATGGACACAAATATGTTTCTCTTCCAGTTGGTTAGCCAGGTTAGCAGTCTTCTAAATTTCTTGGCATAGATTAGTGAGTGGTTCCAGCGCTCCATCATTTCAATTGGCATTCTGTCAATTTCTGAAGGTATTTAGATTCTCTAATACCTTCAGTACAGCTAAGCATTATTGGGCAGGCTATAATGTCCATGTAACATTGTAGGACAAGCACTGGGCTGCTAATCACATGGTTAATTCAAATCCACCAGTCACTCATTGGAAACTATATAGGGTTGCTATGAGCCAGAATCAACTCAATGTCACTTAAAACAACAGCAATATAATGTCCATTATGTAATCAAACACTAATCTATGTGTTGACAAAAAAGTTGTTTTATTTATTATCAATAGACTGTAAGTGCAGAAAATTATCCTGAATGTTGTGATTGAATTATATCCAAAGAGTAGAAATTCTTAAAAACAGGCAAAGGTTTCCTGAAGAGGGTGAAATCTGCCGAAAGTCTGAGATACTAATTCTGCCTGGACCTGCACTACAAATTTTAAGTAAGTTCTTCTACAATCATTGCTCTTGTTGTTAAGTGCTGTCAAGTCAGATCTGATTCATGGCAACTCTGTATAGAGTTTCCAAGGTGGTAGTGATGTTACTGGTGGTAATGTGCCACGGAATTGAATTCAACTCAAAGCAACCCTGTGTGTGTTCCCACGGTTGTAAATCTTTATGAGAGTAGTAAGCCTCTTCTTTCTTCCTTGGAGTGCCTAGTGGACTTGAACTGCTGATCTGGCAAGTCGTAGCCTAATGCTTAACCAACTATGCTACTAGGACTCCAAGGTTTCCAAGGCAAGGCTGGTAACATAATCCATCAATTGAGGTATTACCACTGTTGGCCTTATCCTAAACCTAATCATTTTTATTATAAAAATAAATGGACAAAGATGACATTGTGGTTTAAGATGTTGGCCCTATGGTTAGCAGTCCAGTGCTTATCCTACAGTGTCACACCAGAATAAAAGGACCTATCTCAAATGGAGTCCAGTGTGGTGTTGTGGATAAACTAACAACATGGTGGATGGTTTAGTCCCATCAACCACTCCTAGGAAACCCTATACAGAGCTGGTATGAGTCAATACCAACTTGAGGGCACTTAACTCCACCACCACCTCAGTGTTATCCCTACCACTTCACGTTCACCTATGCTCTCCTTTAGTCAGTCCACTCCAGGCACATTTGACTCAGAGTTAATGTACTTGATTTAGGAATGACTACATTTTTCTCTAGTGGGTTCAGTTTTTAGTCATTATCTTCCTACCTGTCTTTGTTACTGAATTCTACAGTAAGACAAATGTCACTAGTAAATGGCTTTAAAGAACAGAAATGTTTTTGTTCACAGGTTTAGAGGTTATAAATCTGAATCAGAGTTTTGGTCATGTTAAACCTTCTTTATCCATCACCCTTGTCATTCTTGGATCCTTAGCATTCCTGAGCTTGTAGACAATCCTCACATGCTATCTGTCTTTCCTCATATGTCTGCTTGTATCTATACTGATTTTTTTGTTGTTGTTTTTATAATTCAAAACTGATTAGATTTGGGGTAAAATCTACAGTGTTAATATCTTATATGATTAATTGATTATATTATGGAAAAATAATTTGCTCTAAAGCCAACTGATTTAATCACATAGTCAAATAAAAGTAACCATCATATTGAGTTTGTCAAGCTTTTTAGAGTTTCTTTTTTCCCCCTGAAATCTGCTAGCAAAAATTCTTACTGTATGAGATGAAATAAAAATACCAAAATTTCCTTTTGCATTTTCCACATATCAAGAACTCTTCTTATCATTTGTTGTTGTTATTGTTAAGTGCCGTCGAGTCGATTCCAACCCATAGGGACCCTGTATAGGTTTTCCAAGGAATAGGTGGTGAGCTTGAACTGCTGAACTTGCAGTTCAAATGGCTTTACAGTCTGACACATTAACTCACAATGCCATACCAAGACTCTTGTCTTTTAGAGTCATCTAAATGTGGTGCTGTGGACTAATGTGCAGGACTGCAAAGTCAGTTTGAACCTAAAGGTCAGTGGTTCAAACTCATCAGCTGCTACTTGGGAACCCTATACAGGTTCTCTATGGGTCGTAACCAACTCGTTAACACTTAACAACAATAAATGCATCATTTTAAATTTTAAAAATATGTAATTTTTATGTTTCATATAATATGTAATATAAAAGATATATGTTTATGTAAGAGTACTGGTGTGGCGCTGTGGGTTAATGCGCTGGAATACAAGGCCAGTTGGAACTGCAAGGTCAGCAGTTCAAGCTCACTGACAGCTCCTTGGAAACCCTATACAGGATCACTATGATTTGGAACCAACTCAATGGCACTTAGCAACAACATATAACAGTCCTGGTGTAACACTGTAGAATAAGCACTGGACTGCTAACTGCGAGGTCAGTGGTTCAAACCCATCAGCCACGTTTCAGAAACCCTGATTTGGAACTGGCTTGACAACAAGCAATAACAGCGATATATCTTAGAAAATACAGATGTAAGATTTTGGGGGAATTACATTTGAAAATAAACTTCCTCAATAAAACATGACTTTTTACCTCAGTTGATTATCTCCCTGTGTGTGGATGACTGCTCTTCTACTCTTGAACATTATTGTGTTATAAAACTAAATTAAATTGATCTAAATGAAAACAGATAAATTTGCTCATTAACTTGAATCTTGGTTCTATTCGTTCCATGTTAAATCTGCTTTATATCATGAGACAAGTTTCAGATCCCTTATATTTTGTTTATTTTCCATGTATTCTAGCAGAGTGTTTCATTCAATTTATTTAATTAAGTGTTCTAGCCATTCAAAATCAGTAGCTTCTTAAATGCTTAATATTTTTCAAACTTGTCTAATAATGTTTTGCTTTTGTTTTGATCTCTGTTCTTTATGCCACTCAATATGTTTGATTTTCTCTCAAGAGAAAAAGGAACTCTAAATTATCAGTGGATTGTTTACTTAGTAGGACTATATTCCTCCTAAAAACCAACAAAAATTCATGAATGTTTATGACGAAGTCTTTCTCTTCTCTCTTGTTCCCATTTCTTTCTAATTGCAAAGCATACTTCTCTGGAAATAGGATATTTACTCCTTAATAGGCTTTTTGCTCCTGCTGTTTATTCTTTAGTGAAAGTCATAATCCCACATTTGTAACATTATAATCATCTCTACAGTCACTAATTGTTCTAAAATGCTACTTTAGGTGGAAGTATACAGCAGGGAGTCAGAGAACTACCAAAAAATAAAGATGATATTTTCAACGACATGCATTTCTTTTTGGAAGGAAGGGGACAATTATCAAATAGAGGTTGATTACCTGCAATTGCTTCACATTATGATGCTTTCTAAGTTTAATAAATTGGCCATGTTCTTTATTTAGTTACTTTTTAGTACTAACTTTTCATATAGATCTTTGAATAGTTGTATCTCGTAACCAAGATAAAACCAAATCATTATACAGTTTTGTGTGTGTTTTAGGATGGAGTCTATGTTTATGCTGACCAAAAGATACAAAATGTACAATTATTCCTGGAAGATAGTTATTTGGGATGATATTGTGTTTGGATATTCAGATAAAAATAAGTCGTGGAATAAAGTCTGTGCAAATAACTTGTACTTTCAAATTATAATTGTAGTTGAAGAAAACAACTTACGAAATATTGAATTCCTCTAAGAGTCACTAGCTCTATGCTGGATTATCTCTAGAAATAAAATTAAAATTTATCATAAAAACAGATTTGCATTTAGAATGACCCAGAATAATGATAGTTTTTTTTTTTTTAAATATTTCTTAAAAAGACCTTCATATGTTCTTGCCAAAATACTTTTCAGAATGCTACTTAGAATTCCTTTGCAGCTCTTCTCACCTCTTTACCAAATCCCACAATTACAAAGGTATGCACCACCCATCCATTCCCCTAACACTAACTGCATGATTTATTCAGGGTAACATTTCTCTTTTCCTTTATCATCTTTAGCTTCAAATATCATGGTAACTGTTCAGAAATGCCTGCTGAGATTGTTACAACCTTCTGCCTGCTCTAAGTGGCACAGTTGCAACTAGTTTCCCCATCATCCCATTTTTCCGTGTGTATTTCTCTTGGCAGTATAGCATCTTCTCTCATGCAGCAGTTTCTTGATTTGAAACACTCACTCATTGTTTCTGATGGATAAGTATTTTTTAACTTTTTCAAAAAGGAAATAATTCCTTTGCCAGTGTATTCTTAAAATAAACAAACAATGCACTATGTTATTAATGGTTTACTTAGAGTAGAAAAATCAACAAATGTCCACTCATCTCATTATTTGCTTTATCAATTTTAGATTACCTCCAACCTCAACATTATAGTTTTCTAAACAAAAATATTATATATAGTTTGTCAGTGTAGTCTAATGATGCGGCCAGACATGGTACCACTTATGCTAACTCTTTAAACATTGTTGTTCTGGTGTTTGCCATCAAGTCATTACCAACTCACAGAAAAACTATTTGATTTGGTTTGGTTAAGTGCTATTGAGTCGTTTCTGACTCATAGCAGCCTTGTATAGGATTTCTGAGGAGTGACTTGTGAGTCTGAACCACAACTTTGTGGTTTAAACAGGCTTTGTAGTCCAGTGCTTATCTTGCAGCACCTATGTTGTTGTTGTTGTTAAGTGCCATCAAGTTGGTTTTGACCCATAGCAACTCTGTATAGGGTTTCTGAGGAGCCGACGGTGAGCTTGAATCGCCAATCTTGCTGTTCAAACGGCTTTGCAGTCTGGCGCATGAACCCATAGGACAGAATAAAACTTTCTATAGTGTTTCTTAACTGTAATCTTCACGAGAGAAGCTCACAGGGTCTATCCTTCCACAGAGTCACTGGTGGATTTGAAACATCAATCTTTTATTTAGCAACTGGCACCACTAAAATTCCCTCTCTTGCACATTAGGAATTATTTTCTCCTTCAGCAACTGCATATTTGTCATTAATTGAAATGCTTATTTATTCAATGAAATAAGGAACTTTCCATTATATCATACAGACATCAATTTGCAGTTATAAAATTCCAATAAAATTAATTAATATAGATAAGAACTTTAAGGTTTTTGCAAGTTACATTTTCTCCCACATCTATAAATATCTTTTTAAAAACTCCCTGGTGGTTAGTCTTCAGTCCCTTATCTGAGATACTCTTCGAGAACAAAGTGCTGCGGCTTCAGGAGGGCTCCTTGAATTTGTCCTTGGCTGCTTTATGCCCTTAGAGATGCAAAGGCAAAAATCACTTTTAATTTTTAGTTCAGTAGAACTGAAAAAATTAGACTACAAAAAGGTTAAAACATGTGACCTTGAACCCAGAGGTTTCAATGAGGATAAGTGATTGATTCAAAATCTCACCTATCCCAATATCTGTATATAGGGATACAATGGAAAACTGAGAAACAAATATCTTAAGAGAAGTTTGTTTTGTGTTTAAAGTTGTTTTTTATGCTTTGACAAAAGTATTAGTTTGAGTGTTTTTCTAGCTACTTCTTCTGGCAAGTGAGAATTTATAATTAAACTTCCACAGTAGATTGGAGTCCTGGTGTGGCACTGCGGGTTAATACGCTGGACTGCAAAGCAGTTAGAACTGCAAGGTTGGCGGTTCAACCTCACCAGCCCTCCTCAGAAACTCTATACAGGGTCACTATGGGTCAGAACCAACTCAACAGCACTTAACAACACTATAGTAGATTAGCTCTCAGGTGTCCTAGAGAAATGTATAAAGTAATCATATCCTTTTGTAATTTTGATTAAGTCACTTAAACTGTCTAAAATCCAGTGTCAACATAAAATTGTATAGTTATATAAAATGATGTCTAATGCCTCTAAATATTTGTATATAAAAGTATCAGATTATTGATGCAGTAGATGATTTTTTAGTATGATTAGGCTTTAGAAGATATGAATTTTCTTGCATTTGTTTTCCAACTTTCTAACCTACTATAATTTTAATGGTTGAAACTCAAACATGTTAGCAAAACAAGTTATGCCATGTATAGCAGTCCCTATAGATCTTTATAATATATAAGGAGCTCTGGTAGCGTAGTTGTTATGAGTCGAGCTGCTAACTTCAAGGTCAGGGAGAAAGATAAAACTTTCTGCTCCGGTAAACATTTACAGCATTGAAAACCCTATGCAGAGTTTCAAGGCATTGGAAGTGACTCCATGGCACACCACCACCACCACAGGTCTGTCTTGAATCAATTTATATTACTGCCTACAGTTCTATCCTTTGTTTTATATGTTTAAAATATTCCATTTAGAACACTATAAGTCTGTTAAAAGTCTGTGACAACCCATATAATAATAAATTATAAGAGTGGAGCTAATATAACTAAAATAAAGATATTTCAGGATTGCAAAAGACCTGAAGGACTCAATCATGATCCAATATTATCTCTTATGCTTGAGTGGTGGTGGTGTGCCATGATTCAGTTGCGACTCATAGTGATCCTGTGTAGGGTTTCCGAGGTTGTAAGTATTTGTGGGAGTAGAAAGCCTCATCTTTCTCCGGTGGAATAGCTGGTAGTTTTGAACTGCTGACCTTCAATTTAACAGCCTGACTCGTAACCACTGTACTACCAGGAAGAGCCTAGCTAGAATTCTCCCAGCTTGAGGAAAATAAATCTATCTATGCCAGGTATTAGACATCATTTGTGGATAGTAAACCACATTTAATTTGAGAGCTATGATTTCTCAGGAAAAAGTAATTTCTCTGTTTCTGAACTATAATGGAATGAATTCTATTCTTCAAAAATGCATTGGAATCCTAGCCCTGTACAAGTGGTTATAGTTCTGTTTAGGGATAGAGTTTTCCTGCTATATGACTGAGGCCATTTCAGTATAGAATGCTTCCTAAACCTAGTCACTTCTGAGGGTTATAAAGAGCAAAATAGAAACAGACCTAGAATTGGTATGCTGAATTAAGATTACTAGTTTACTAAACTGTTGGCCTGTCCTTGGAAAGCCTATATGGGGTCACTATGAGTCAGAACTGGCTCAATGGTACTCAACAGTAACAAACTGCAGGAAAATAAACTCATCTTCTTTAAAGCCCCCCATTGTGGTATATCTGCTACAGTAGCAAACCAAACTATGAACTAATAGGGATAAATCAAACAGATTGACAACACTAGGAGTTCAAAAATAACAATTCAATTTTTTTCCTATTTTATTTCTCAAGGAGGAACCTAGAAACAGAAGCTCAAATTCTTGAGTGATTGTTGTTGTTGAAAAGTGCCATTGAGTCTGTTCCAACTCATAATAATCATGTATAGGGTATCCAAAGGGTGACTGGCTGGTTTGAATCACTGGCTTTGCAGTTAGCATCCCAAAACGCCACAATAGGAATGAAGCTCAAAAGTTCAGTAGGCCACATAAATATTTTGGGAATTTGTAGTTGCTGGCTAAGAACTTTGGGATGCAGGTCTAAGTGTAGCCAGCAAGTAGAAAATAGGAAGAGATGTATAACATTTTGCATAATGCTGACATATCCATTCAGCTCCACCTTTCTCTGAAAATCTTCTATCTATAACAGAATAAATGTAGGATTCTGAGGAAGCTAGAATTCATTATTACATAGAAACATTATGAGTCTTCTTCATCAACTCTTCAATGTGGCCAACAGGTACATAGAAACTTCAGAGAAAAGTAACTGCAGCATAGTAAAAAAACATAACAGGCAACTAGATTAGAACCAGGAACTACAAGGAAATTACACGTATCAATGAACTGACTCAAACCAGAGATGAGTAGAAGTCTCTTTTCTCTAAAGGTTCCAGAAAGAAAAAAGAACTCTTGAAAATTCTTTGAACCTAAGAGAATGTGTACTGGGAGAAAAGTGATAGAACTCAGAAAACACACTTAAGTTTAAAATTTCCTTAAAATATATTATCAGCAGATCTTAAAATACCACTTCTGTTTTATTTTAGGTGTTTTTGTTAGGTGCCATTGAGTCAGTACCAACTCATAGCAATCCCATGCACAACAGAACAAAATACCACCCAGTCCTGGGCCAACCTCACAATTATTGCCACGCTTGAGCCCACTGATGGTGCCACTTTTACAATCCATCTCGATGGAGGTCTTTTCTCGTTTTCTCTGACCCTCCACCTTACCAAACATAATATCCTTCTTCAGTGACTGCTCCCTCCTGACAAATAAATCCAAAGTATGAGAGACAAAGTTTGGCCATCCTGGTCTCCCAGGATTACTCTGGCTGCACTTCGTCCAACAGAGATCTATTTTTTCTTTTGGCAGCCCATGGTACTTTCAATAGTGTACTCCAACACCATTACTAAAAAGCATCAATTCTTCTATGGACTTCCTTATTCACTGTCCAGCTTTCACATGCATATGAGGTAATTGAAAATACCATGGCTTGGGTCAGGCACACCGTAGTCCTCAAGCTGACATCTTTGTTCTTCAACACTTTAAAAAATTCTTGTGCAGCAGATTTGCCTAATGCAATATGTCATCTGATTTTTTGACTGCTGCTTCCATGAGAATGAAGAATGAAGTCCTTGACAACTTCAATCTTTTCTCCATTGATAAGAATGTTGTTTAATGGTGTAGTGGTGAGGATTTTTGTTTTCTTTACATTGAGATGCAATCCATACTGAAGGCTGTGGTCTTTGGTATTCATCCATAAGTATTTTAAGTCCTCTTCACTTTCAGCAAGCAAGGTTGTATCATCTGTATATCGCAGGTTGTTAATGAGTCTTCCTGCAATCTTGATGCCACATTTTTCTTCATAGAACCCAGCTTCTCAGATTATTTGCTCAGCATACAGGTTGGATAAGTATGGTGAAAGAATACAATCCTGTCACACACCTTTCTTAATTTCAAACCATCCCATGTTACCATATTCTGTTCGAACAACTGCCTCTTGGTCCATGTACAGATTCCTCAAAAGCATAATTAACTGTTCAGTAATACTCATACTTTGCAATGTTTTCCATAGCTTGTCATGGTTGTTGTTGTTGTTGTTGTTAAGTGCCTTTGAGTCGGGTCCGACCCATAGCGACCCTGTATAGGGTTTCCGAGGGTGTAAATCTTTACGGGAGTAGAAAGCCTCATCTTTCTCCCATGGAGCGACTGGTAGTTTCGAACCACTGACCTTAAGGTTCTCAGCCGGATTCGTAACCACTACGCTACCAGAGCTCCGCCTTTGCGTAGTCAATAAAGCACTACTAAACACCTTTCTGGTATTCTCTGCTTTCAGCCAAGATCCATCCAACATCAGCAATGATATTCCTCATTCCACGGCCTCTCCCGAATCTGGCTTGAAGCTCTAGAAATTCTCTATCAATGTGTGCTTGAAGCTGTTTCTGTATTACCTTTAGTAAAACTTTACTTGCATGGGATATCAAAGATATTGTCTGATGATTTCTGCATTCTGTTGGGTAACCTCTCTTTGGAATGAGCACAAATATGGATCCCTCTCAATCAGTTGGCCAAATAGTTGTCTTCCAAATTTCTTGGCATAGGTGAGTTAGTGCCTTCAGTGCAGCCTCAATTTCTTGAAACATTTAAATTTTTATTCCATCAATTCCTGGAGCCTTGTTCTTTACCAATTCCTTCAATGAACCTTGGACTGCTTTCTTCCAAGGTTTTGATCATATGCTACCTCTTGAAATGGTTGAACATCAACCATTTCCTTTTGGTACAGTGACTCTGTCTATTCCTTCCATCTGGATCAGCCTTATTCTTTAGAATACTTTATATCCTGGGATGTAGGCTCTGACAGTTGTAAAATAATATTGGTCTTAAAAGAGAGTGTCCATAAGAAGCTTAAGCAAAAGGAGAAAAAGAATAACATAAACAATGCTTGGTGATTTATTCAAATATTATAATAAAAAATCTGCTGTGGTTGTATTGATAATAAATACTGTGCTGAATAACTGCATCCAAACATGAAGAAATTTACTTTAAAAATATAACAAAACCTTTCTGAGTATGTTACATTCTTCAGGTTCATTTCATGTCACATCCTTCCTTTCCCAATATATTTTGACTCAAAACTACTCTCATTCTCCCTTGAGGCAGAGGCTCAGCCTGACCTATTTTATTTAATTGCCATTTGGTTTTGAGGAGATTTTCCATCTTGAAGCAGACATTTTTTCAACAAAGTTCATTTCTCTAAAATATACTTTGAAAATTAAGCGGTTGTATGTGAGCTAGTTATATAATGGGTTCCATTAAACACAATTCTCTAATAAAAATAAGCAAAAAACACACAAAATTTCATTATGTATCACTGTCTAAACAGTTTCAATGAAGCCAATTAAAAGACTCTAATTTTCCCAGTAGGTCATAGTTGCCATCAGGGCACTAATAACTCTTTAAAACAGATTAAAGCCTAAATATGATTTTTAATCAAAGAATTTTTAGGATTATTTGGCCGCTGCAAAACCATGTTGGGAATCATGTCTGCCTTCCACTAACTTCACAAGGAAGAAAAAACATCAAACTCCATGTTAGTCCAAGGTCAATTTTTATAAAATGGAGGTCAGATATTTCTCCACACTACAACCTTCTTTACCCTCTTCTGACACCAACTGTCTCTCCCACAGCGCTCTCTGCTTCACATCTGGGCTTGACAATCCAATGCAATGGCCACAAAGAACTGATAACAATACTCACTATTATGGAATTTATTAAGGCAGTAAACAGGGTACAATTCAAGATCAAAACACAACTCAGGACAAAGCAGTTTCTCCAGTCAGGAATGCTTCTTTTCTGTCATACTGCAGGCATGCCCCAGTCTTCTCTTTGGCCTCTCAGCCATATGGATTCACAGACTGTATCCTGCTTGAGCAAGTGATACCAAGCATTTTTAGTCGGTCTGTAAATGTCCCAAGGGCACCTTCTACATGCTGGCCTCCTGGTGGTGATGGTGGTGTGTCTTGGAGTAGGTTTCAACTCATAGCAACCATGTATAGGGTTTTTGAGGCTGTAAATCTTTACTGGAGCAGAAAGCCTTATGCTTCTCCCATGGAGCAGCTGGTGGTTCCAAACTTCTGGCCAGTTTCAAACCTTGAGGTTAGCAGCCCGATTGTAACCACTACACTAACAGAGCACCTTAGGCACACAGTTTTATTCCGCCCTTGGGTCTAGATGCCCACAGCTGCTCCATGTCACTGTCGATAAGAATCTCACATTCCACTCATGCTCTTCTTTCCTGATGGTACTGGGATCATGCATAATTTATAAGTAAAACTCTGTTTTTTGTAAAATAAAGTAATATTGTTGTTGTCAGGTACTTTGAGTTGATTCCAATTCATAGAGAGCTTATGTGCAATAGAACAAAACACTGTCTTGTCCTGTATCATCCTCACAATGGTTGTTATGCTTGAGCCCATTGCTGTTGTCACTCTGTCAGTCCATCTCATTGGGGTCTTCCTCTTTTACGCTGACCGTCCAATTTACCAAGAATGATGTCCATGTCCAGGGACCTGTCCCTCCTGATAACCTGTCCAAAGTAATATTGTTGTTGGTGCTGTTAAGTATTATTGAGTCTGTTCCAATCCACAGTGACTTTGTGTAGGGATTCCGAGGAGTGGCTGATGGGTTTGAACCACCAATCTTGTAGTTAGCTGTCCAGTGCTTATCCTACGGAGTCACACTAGGACTTAGACACATGTCAGTATTGTCTCTTTTAAATTATTTTATCTATACATTTACTATACATTTTGAATGGCATCTCTAAGACACAAAGTTAGGTGTTCCAATTAGATGGGCTTTGTTTGTTTTTGTCATTTGCACATCTCCTGGTGTCACACAGGGTACCCTTTGTACTAATCCCAATTACAGACATGTACTGAGTGCAAATCCAGGTGTACATTTACAAGAAGATCATCTACCAACACTTGTCCCTTACGTTGGATGTTGGTTTAGCCTTCAATGCTCTCAGTTCTCTATTTTATAACAAAGCTTCAATGCCTATTAAATGTGACTAGAGATTCCTAGTGCTTCTTCTAATTAGCTAGTTTCTGCTCCATGCTTCAGCTTCTAACCCAACACTATACAACCCTCACCAAAAGTACTAATAGGATTTTGACGAGGATTATGTTACTCTTTAGAACAATTAAGGAAAATTGATACTATTGTCTATAGTTAAAATGATATATTAATTAGAATGGTATACATCTTCTTTTATTTAGTGTGTTTTTATAGTTATTATTTATTTCCTTTACTGTTGCTTTCTAAATTTTGCTTTGTAGTGTTGCATTTGAATACATTATACTACATTTATAATCAAGTCAGCATTAGTTCTGCAGTTTAGTTTTGCTTTTGTTATCACTAATAGAACGGCAACACAAGTCTAAGTTCCTTGCAGTTAGGGGTAGGTTGGAGTCCTGGTATGGTGCTGTAGGATACCACTGGGCTGCTAATGATAAGATAGGCATTTCGAACAAACAAGCTGCTCCTTGGAAACCATGTGTAGGGTTGCTATGATGGTACCAACTCTATGCACTTCACAAAAACAACAGGGGTAGGTTGAATTACTAAAGTATATTGTCAACATTTACGCTAAGAAATTTCAAAGAAAGGTGATAAAAAAGAATGCGGGAATCATAGAACAGTAACATTATCATTTGCAAGTAAAATTTTGCTAAAGATAATTTTTAAATGTCTGCAACAGTACGTTGACAGGGAGTTTCTAGAGGTTCAAGACAGATTCAGACAAGGATGTGGAATGAGGGATACCAATTTTGATGTCTGATGGATCATGGCTGTAAGTACAGAACACTAGAAAGATATTTACCTGTGCTTTGTTGACTATGCATAGACTTTTGACTATGTGGATCATGACCAGCTATGGACAGCAGTGCAGAGAATGTGTATTCCTTAACACTTAATTGTGCTAATGAGGAACGTGTACGTAGACTGAAAGGCCTACGTATACTGACTATAACAAGGGAATACTGAATGGTTTAAAGTTAGTAAAGGTGTGTTCCACAATTGCATTCTTTCACCATACTTCTTCAATCTGTCTGTTGAGCAAATAATCTGTGGTACAGGATTATATTAAGAAGAATGTGGCATCAAGATTGGAGCAACTCTCATTAACAGCCTGCAATATGCAGATGATAGAACCTTTGTTTTCTGAAAGCTAAGAGGACTTGAAATAGTTACTGATGAAGGTCAACGACCATAGCTTTTCACATGGGCTGCGACACAATGAAAAGAAAAGAAAAAAAAAATGCTCACCTCTGGACCAATAAACATCATGATAAATGGAGAAAAGATAGAAGTTGTCAAAAACTTCATTTGGCTTGGATCCAACCATCAATACTCATAAAAATAGCAGTCAATAAATCAAATGATGTATTGTAAAAAGAACAAACAAATCTGTGTTGGAGAAAGTACAACAGAATGTTCCTTAGAAGCCACGATGACCATACTCGTCTTTCATACTTCAGACATATTATCAGGAAGAACCAGTCCCTGGAGAATGACATCATGCTTGGTAAAGTGAAGGGTCAGTGAAAAAGAGGGAGATGCCCAATGAAATGGATTGACACAGTGGCATCAGCAATGGACTCAAGTATAGCAGCAATTTTGAGGATGGTGCAGAACCAAGCAGTGTTTTGTTCTGTTGTGCATAGGGTTGCTATATGTTGGAACTGTCTCAATAGCACCTAACAACAACAACAACTCTCAGTATTCCTGTTCTATTGTTAGTTTTACATCTTATCCTTAGAAAGTGTTTCTATGCTATTGCTCCTCCCCTAGAAGTAGATGGCCATTTTTTGTACTCCGTGAATAAGTAGCCTATTGTAGAAGGGACAAGAGGAGCAAAAAAAAAAAGTAAGAAAACATTCATCCCATATCAGTCTGTACTGACCTGGATTCAAGAATTCATGATATGCAGATGATACAACCTTACTTGCTGAAAGTGAAGAGGACTTGAAACATTTACTGATGAAGATCAAAGAGCATAGCCTTCAGTATGGATTACATCTCAATGTCAAGAAAACACAAATCCTCACCACTGGGCCAATAAACAACATTCTTATCAATGGTGAAAAGATTGAAGTTGTCAAGGACTTCATTCTTCTTGGATCAACTATCAACACTCATGAAAGCAACAGTCAAGAGATCAGATGATGTATTGCATTGGGCAAATCTGCTGCACAGGAACTTTTTAAAGTGTTGAAGAGCAGAGATGTCAGCTTGAGGACTAAGGTGTGCCTGACCCTAGCCATGGTATTCTCAATAACCTCATATGGATGTGAAAGCTGGACAGTGAATAAGGAAGATTGTAGAAGAATTGCCTTTGAGTTGTGGTGCCGGAGGAGAACACTAAAAGTGCGATGGACTGCCAAAAGAACCACTAGATCTGTTTTGGAAGAAGTGCAGCCAGAGTGCTCCTTGGAGGCCAGGATGGCTGAACATCGTCTCTCATACTTTGGACATATTTTCAAGAGGGAATAGTCGCTGGAGAAGGATGTCATGCTGGGTAAGGTGGAGGGTCAGAGAAAAAGAGGAAGACCACCAACGAGATGGATCACCAGGTGGCATTATTGATGGCGTCAAGTGTGGCAGCAGTAGTGAGGTTGGCCTAGGATCGGACATTGTTTCATTCTTCTGTACATGGGATCGCTATGAGTTGGTTCCGACTTGATGGCACCTGACAACAACAGCAACAACAAATGAGTACACCACAGGATAATTGCTTTTATTCTTTTTCCTATTCCAGCTGCTGTGAAAATAACCTGTATCTTAGGTACCAAAGATTTTTTGCCCTTCCTTTTGCAATTTCAGACTCCTATTCATTGTAGCAGGTTATGTATGTACTGGGCTGTTAATCACAAGATCAATAGCATGAGTCCATCAGTGACTCCATTGGATAAAGATAAGGTTCTGTGCTCCCGTAAAGATTGACAGCCTTGGAAACCCTCTGCAGACTCTTTATGTGTTGAAATCAACTTGATGGCACACAACTACTATCAACCCCATTCCTTAGAAGAGAAGAATTTTGATGGGACATTTGGTCTTTCCCGTGATAGCTGCTTCATACATCACTCAAGGCCATATATTGGTGGCTTCATTCAGTCTTCCTCCTGCTCCTCAAACTCTTATAGAGTATTTTGGAGAAGGGTCCAAAAGTCAGTACAAACTTTCAATGTATCTGCAGCTATCAGGGCAATCTGCACTTAGTCTTGAACAATTGATTATGAATTGAGTCTGACTTCATCTTACTTGTATAGCATTACTTTTTTTTTTTACTCACTTCAACAAGAGAGCTAGTTCTTGAACTCTTAGCAGCATCTGTCTTACCAGGTTTTAGGCCATCCTTTTGTATGTACTGTGTACTAACTTCTTTGATGAGTCAAAGTTATGATTGTTTAAAATGTCCTGATTTTTCTTGTTATAATAGAAGTGATACTCTGCTCAGTTTTCTATCTCTTAAGGAAAGAAATAGAAGACTGATTTATATTTTTAATTATATCATTTATTATAATAATACATTCTCCTTGATACTCTATTGCAGGTTCTTTCATTGTAATGATATATAGCTCATATTCCAGGTCTGCCAAATAGTCAACTATTGAAACAATATATTATAAATTCTTACAGAACAGCATGAATTGCATAAAAAAATAATTTATCTATCCAAAATAACAACAGTAGAGATGTTGCTTTTCTGCCTGGCATCTTTATTAGGTTCCGTCTCCCATATTTCTTCCATTGGCATCTTAACTCCATAAATTTCTCAGGTATATAGACCAAAGGAGTTGCCATATTATCTTTTAGAAGTAGACTAATTGTATGCATCTTAAATCCCCCTAAGACGGCAAGAAGTGGTCTGTGCTGATCCTCTCAAATCTGGACACATCAATACAGAGTGGTTTCTGACATGTCTTAGTATTGATTCTGGCTCTGAAGCTTTACAAAGTGCTACTTGATTTTCATTCATCCGGACTATTTCTGGGAAAGTATGTTCAGCTATCCCTCTCTCCTGAATTTCTATATTCTTCAGTAATTCTGTTTAAACTGCCAGTCAAAAATCTACCTTAATAAAAAGAAAGTCACAATTAATTGCAGAGGCAAAGATAGAATTATAAAAACCCAGCTTTGCAACCCTAATGTACATGTTGATTGAGATTAGAATGGCGAAGATATGCAAAAATTTATGAAGATAAACTAAGTGGGGCATGGTATATTCACAAGGGAAAAATGAACTTTTACAACAGATATGGCAGTCAATACATCACCAAATGATCAAACGTAGCAATATGAATAGTGGGTAGCCTGATGTAACACAGTTCTAGATTTGCATAACCTATAAATATGTATTATCACCTACGTTGTATGTTGTTATTGTTAAGTGCTGTGGAATCGTGGAATCAGTTCCAACACATAGCGACCCTGTACAGGGTTTCCAAGGCTGTAAATCCTTATGGGAACAGAAAGCCTCATCTTTCTCTCATGGAATAGCTGGTAGTTTTGAACTGCTGACCTTAAGGTCCACAGCCCGATTCATAACCATTACGCTACCAGGGCTCATAGTTGACAGAAATAAATAGCTGATTTACTTTTGAGGAAACCATGACATAAATCAAAAGTATAGTACATAATATGGTACAACTGCCCTGTGTTGTTGGTGATGGTGGTGGGTAAAACTGCCCTAGAATTTCTAAAAGTGTCAATATCAAGAAATAGAAAAAATAACAAAGTCTTTGAGACATTTTTTATTAAAATAAATAGATGCAAGAAAATCACCAAATCCAATGTGTTGACCTTCATAAACATCTAGTTTTAAAAAATGTTAAAAATGTGATTCAAGGCATCTCATGATCACTCATATCATAAAAATAAATAAGAACATAGGGAAAGAAAGTTGTTTTTTTGTTTTGTTATGTTTTTGGCAAGAGTGAGGTTTTCTTTATTCAATTTTGAAAATTTGGGCACCCAACTAAGTAGACACTGGCTGTCATGAGGCATGGTCGGCTTGCAAAGAGTTAAGAAAGTATTCCTATATAATTCAATAAGTTGTATATTTTTATGAAAATTTGAGCAAGATTCGTTTCTCCTTTTATCTTGCTCATACTTAATTTCTTCCTAGTTTTTCTACAAATTAGAATAACAAATAAGTCAATATTGTCAACAATCATGCTATTAGTTTTAATAAAGAGAATGTAACCATTCCTCACTTATTGACATGGTTAGGTTCTAAAGACCTGTTGTTCTTAGAAAATTGATAGTATGTAAAAATGGAGGATATCATGTCAGATCACAAAGTCATGACATGATTACCAAATCACATCAATAATTTCATAACTGTCAAATTAAATCACTGCTGTTAAATGCTATAGAGTCAGTCCCTACTCATATGACCCTGTATAGGGTTTCCAAAGCTTTAAATCTTCAAAGGAGCAGAAAGTCTCAACTTTCTCACAGGAAATGGCTTGTAGGCTAAAACAATAAACTTTGTGGTTCACAGTCCAGTGCTTATTATATGGACCCTTTATATAACTGAAAAACTACTTGAGATGCATGGCCCAATCAAACTGACATATTTTCTTAACTATCACAGCCATTTTTATTCTCACCTAGTGCCACAGTGTTCATTCCTGCCATATTTGCATCATTAATGTACAAAATAGTTAGATAAGGGATGTTTCACTGTTATTATAAATGTAACATGAAGAGTAGGTGCAGGAGTCCTGGTGAGGTGCTGCAGGATAATGCACTGGACCACAGGTTGGATTGAACTGCAAGACTGGCCATTCAAATCCACCAATCATTCCTCAGAAACCGTAGAATCAGGGAGTATTCTGGGTCCCTGGCCTCTGTATGCCTGTCTATTGTCTTTTTTGAATGATATGTTTGACTATTTTATGCATCTGACCTGTTAAATGTCATTCCCGTAACCTAAAATGCCTCAACTTTTTGCTTCATGTGCCTAACTGCAACCAAATCTTCAAATAACAAAAGGTTCTTTTGACCAGAATACCACTTTTTCTATGACTAGAACTAGTTTCGCTGAACTCCTAAAATAGTTTGATAATCACTGATTTGTTTGCCAGTCTTGAACTAAAACATGTGCAGCTAAAGATTAATGACCCTATTTGATATTTCTTTGTATTGCCAAGGTTTATTCAAATTTATTTTCCATAATAAGTACTTAATGCATATTTGTTGAAAGGATAAATATGTTCAAAATTAATTCAGATCATTCTCTAAGCTACTGCATTACCACATTGAGGGTAGGCTATTTTTTTGTGTGTATATAACATTGGATTCAGGAAAAGTGACTTGATATTGTAACATTTTGGGGAAAAAATTGTTATTTAACCAATAATAAATTTAATTAAGCCCTGGGATAAAACAGTAAAAAAAAAAAAATGTACCTTATTATCAATCATAAATTTGCAAAAAAATAAATCTTCCTACTGCAAATGTAAAAATAGATCATTAAAGCACACAAGTCTAGAAAAAAATATAGAGTATTTTGGTCAGAGCCTGAATGTAAACTCATTTTTACTGTTTATATATTTTTTGTGCTATAATTCATAAAGTATAAAACTTAGTCTTTTAAAGTGAACTATTTAATGATTTCTGTATATTAACATTGTTGTTTAACTATCACTGAATATGGCTGCGAACCGCAAGGTCAGCAGTTCGAAACCACCAGTTGCTCCATGGGAGAAAGATGGAGCTTTCTGCTCCCGTAAAGATTTACAGCCTCGGAAACCCTGTACAGGGTCGCTATGGGTTCGAACGGACTCTACGGTACACAGCAGCAGCACTGCCTAATCTTAGATATATTCATTACTCCAAAAAGAAACTCAGTAGCATTTAACTGTAAATTTCCATTCTCTAATCCTCCTAGAGCCTGGCTACCAGTAATCTACTACATCTATCAATGGATTTCCCTAATCTAGACATTTCATATAAATGGGATAATTCTGTCACTTTGCATACAACTTTCAAGGTTCATCCAAATGTAGCAGATATTAGTATTTCATTCTTCCTCATGGGGATAAAACATCCCATTGTATTTCACATTTTATTTTTCCTCTATGTGTTAATGAACATGTAGGTTGGTTTCCAAGTTTTACTTTTATGAATAATGATGCTATAACAATCCAGGTGGAAATTTTTGTGTGATCACATGCTATAAATGATCTTGGATATATACAAAGGACTGAAATTACTGTCCTAGTGTGCCTCAGTAGGATAAATACTAGACTAAAAACCTCAAAGTCAGCTGTTCAAACCCACCGGTTGCTCCTTGGAAACCTTATGAGTCAAAACCAAGTCAATGACATTTAACAAAATCAACAACAACAAAATAACTCTTACTTAAGCTTTTAAAGAACTGAAAAAAAAGTTTTTAATTGTACTTGTACCATTCACATTCGTATGCACAATTAAATAAAATAGTTTTCAATGTTCAGACCTTACATTTCCTTCATTAAATTTATCAGTTTCATTGCTTTTGAAGCTATTTGAAAATAATTGCTCTCTTTGGTAATGTAGTGGTTACAAATCGGGCTGCAAACTTTAAGACCAGCAGTTCAAAACTACCAGCTGCTCCACAGGAGAAAGATGAGGCTTTCTGCTCCTGTAAAGATTTACAGCCTCAGAAATCCTGTACAGGATTGCTATGAGTCAGAACCGATTCCACGGCACATAACAAGTTCCATTTTGGATTATTCAATACTAATGTGTGTTAACGAAACACAGTTGATTTTTGTACATTGATCTTGAATCTTGCAACATAACTGCAGTAGTTTCTTAATATACATTTTGAGGAGTCATTTCTTAGGATTTTCCATGTATAATATATATATAGTCATATCATCTGAAAATATAGATGATCTATACAACATCCTTTCCTATAGAGATGCTTTTTCTTGCTTAATTGTTCTGGTTAAAATCTCCAGTGCAGCGTGAAATACAAATGGCAAGAAGAGCACTGTATTTGTGAGATTAGAGAAGGACAAGTTCTTTCACTATTAAGTATGATGTTGTTGCTAAGTGCTGATGAGTCGGTTCCAACTCATAATGACCCTGTAAAAGGTTCCAAAGAGTTACTGGTAGTTTTGAGCTGGTGAATTTGTGGTTAGCAGTCCTGTGTTGACCCTACAGAATTAATCATGAGTTCTTAATAAATTTCCATATCGCACTACTAAAGAATTTTTCTATACCGCAGTTGTTGAAAGCATTATCATCAAAGTATATTGGAATTATTGAAATGTTTGTTCAGTGTCTTCTAGGATGATAATGTGGCTTGTCTCATTTATTCTAGATGTGTCCTATTATCCTATTACTATGATATATTTCATTAATTGTTTTTAATATGCTGGAAAACATGTTGGATTCAGTTGCTAGGGTATGGATATTTGTGTTTGCATTCATAAGAAACACTAGACTTAAGATTTCTTTTCTTGTGATGTTTTACTTAGGTTTGATCTCTGGGAAATTCCAGCCTAATAGAATATGGCATGAAGTGTTTCCTCCTCACTTTTTGTTCGTTTGTTTGTTTAAACTGGATTGTGCATGGTTGATGCTAATTTTTCTTTAAAGGTTTGGTAAATTCGCCAATGAAGTCATCAAATCCTGAACGAATCTTTCCAGATTAATAAAATAATAATAATTTTCTGTTCTTATAATAGGTGTAGGAGTCTTGGTGTGGTACTGTGGCTTAATGCGCTGGACTTAAAAGTGGGTTTGAACTGCAAGGTCAGTGGTTCAAGCTTACCAATATCTCCTTGGAAACCCTATACAGGGTTGCTATGGTTTGGAACCAATTTGATGGCACTGGTAGCGTAGTGGTTACGAATCGGGCTGCAAACCTTAAGGCCAGCAGTTCGAAACTACCAGCCGCTTCACAGGAGAAAGATGAGGCATTCTGCTCCCATAAAGATTTACAGCCTCAGAAACCCTGTACAGGGTTGCCATGGGTCGGAACTGACTTGAAGGCATTTAACAACAACAACAACAAAACTACAACAACAACATAACGGGTGCATTCTGATTTTCCATTCCTTATTGTATTGGTTTAAGTATATTGTACCTATGAGAATTTGCTCATTTCATTTAGATTATTTAGTTTGTTGCCATATATTTGTATATATGTATAAATAATTTTATTTTTATAATTGGCAGCAAGATACCACTTTCATAATTTAAATTCTTTGAATATTTTCTTTCTTTTTTCTCTTCTTGATCAGTTTTACCAAATCTATAAAAAAAAACCTAGCCAATTCTATCAAACTGATAAGCCATAACTTTGTTATTTTGTTGATTATCAAAACAACTAACACTTGATTTCTTGGTTTATTGCTACTATTTTTGTATTCTATATTTTATTTCTCTTCTAGACTTTATTATTATTTTATTACTTCTTCATCTCTGAATTTTTCTATCTAGGTTTTCTATCAATCATATATAGTAAACTCTCCAAATATTACTATTGAATTTCCTGTTGATTCCTACAACACAGACATAGTTTTGTTGTTGTTTAGTGCTGTCAAATTAGTTCCACCTCATAGCCACTCTATGTGAAACAGAACAAAACATTTCCTGGGTCTGTGTCATCCTCACAATTGTTGTTATGCTTAATCCTATTGCTGCTGCCACTGTGCCAATCCATATAGTTAAGGACCTTCCTCTTTTTTGCTGATCTGCTACTTTACCAAGCATGGTTTCCTTCTCCAGGGACTGGTCTATACTGACAAGAAATATGAAGTATGAAAGACCGAGTTTCACCATTCTGTCTTCTAAGTCATGTTCTGATTGTACTTCCCACACGGATTTGTTTATTCTTCAAGCAGTCCATGGTACTGTTAATATTTTTCTCTAACACCAAAATTCAAGTGCATCAATTCTTCTATGATCTTCTTTATTCATTGTCCAAGTTTCACAGACATATGAGGTGATCGAAAATACCAGGGCTTTAGTAAGGCAAATATTATTCTTCAAACTGATATCTTTACTCTTCCATACGTTAAAGAACTTTTGTGAAGCAGCTTTTCCTAAAACATTATGTCATTGATTTCTTGACTTCTGCTTCTATAAGAGGTTTTTTTTTTTTCTTGTTTTTTTTTTTTGTAGATCCAAGCAAAATGAAGTTTTTATAGTAAAATGAAAATTTTGTTATAAGGATTTTGCTTTCTATACATTGATGTACAATCCGTACTGAAGGCTGTGGTTTTTGCTCTTCAGCTATTTTAAGTCTTCTTCACTTCCAGCAAATGAAGATCCTGGAAGCTTTGCTTCATCCATGTCATTGTTGTTGTTGTTGTCAGGTGCCATC
>NW_006408523.1:25197679-25198343 GCF_000296735.1 Chrysochloris asiatica | reverse complement strand
GTTCCAACTCATAGCGACCCTGCACAGGGTTTCCAAGGCTATACATAGCACCAGTATATTGAATATTAAAATACTATGAATAGCATAAGAATTTTGTCAGATATAGTGCCAGAAGATGAGCTCCTCAGGTTGGAAAGCACTCAAAATATGAATGGGGTAGGGCAGCCTCACCAAGGAAGAGTTGAGTGTGATGACATGAATGGAGGAGTTTCCAGTACCTTCATTTGATGATGGAGCACAACTCAAAATGAGAAGAAACAGCTGTAAACATCCATTAGTAATCAGAACATACAATGTATGAAGCATGACTCTAGGAAAATTTGAAGTTGTTGAAAATAAATGAAACATACTTATGCTAAGCAAATAATCTGAGAAGCTGGGTTATATGAAGAAAGACGAGGCATCAGGATTGAAGGAAGACTCATTAACAACCTGTGATATGCAGATGATACAATCTTACTTGCTGAAAGGGAAGAGGACTTAAAATACTTACCGATGAAGATCAAAGAGCACAGTCTTCATTATGGATTGCACCTCACTAAAAAGAAAGCAAAAACCCTCACCACTGGACCAATAAACAACGTTCTTAACATCGGAGAAAAGATTGATGTTGTCAAGGACTTCATTATTCTTGGATCAACTATCAACACTCATGGAAGCAGCA
>NW_006408523.1:25188097-25197579 GCF_000296735.1 Chrysochloris asiatica | reverse complement strand
TGTCATTAGTATCTTGCAATTTGAGAGGTTTGTCTTCTGGCACTGTATCAAAAAATATTTAACTACTATTATTTCAGTTTTCAACAACTAATTTTTGAGAAGTGGATCACTCTTCCTTCTTATTAGTCTGTCTTAGACTGGAATCAATATTGGAACCTTACAAATGGACAGGCAATGATAGTGTGTCTTGTAGGTATATGGACATTGCCTTATCACTGATAGCATTGTAACTCAGGATAGATATTGAGATGTTTTCTTGATTATGAATGTGATGCCATTCCTCTTTACTTTGTCATTCCTGGTGTAGTAAAACCTATGGTGAAACAATTCAAAATGATGAATACAATTTCATTTCAGATCACTAATGCCTGGAATATAGATCTTTATACATTCCATTTCATTCTTGATATCTTCCAACTTTCCTAGATTCATAATTCATACATTCCATATTTTGTTTAACAATGAATATTGTAATTGTTCCTTTTCATTTTAAGTTATACTACATGACCAAATGAAGGTCTTGAAAGCTTTGCTTTATCTATGTCATTAAGGTCTAATCTACATTGTGGAGGTAAGCCTACAATTTTGAGTACCTTCCAACTTGAGGGGCTCATTTTCAGGCAATATATAGTGTTCCATTGCTATTCATAAGGTGTTCAGTAGATATATTTCCAGAAGTACATTGTCCCTTTCTTCTTCCTAGTCTGTCTTTGTTTGGAACTCTACTGAAACCTTTCCACCATGGGTAACCTGCTAGTATTTTAAATATTTAAATACTGGTGGTATAGCTTCCAACACAGTGAAGTACAGACAACAGTAAAAAAAATCTGACAGACAAGTGGTGGTCTTATATGCATATTTGTTTATAATTGTTAAATACTATTTATCTATTGACCCTTACATCACAATTAAATTTTACCTGTCCTTGGTAGCAATTTTACCTTCAAGTCTATTTTCATACCATAACAGTATAGTCTTTAAAGTTCTTTTGATTTCATTTTGTTGTGCATGGTAGGTCTTTTCCTATTTTCAAGGTGTGAAACTACCTTGAAAGAAGCAATTTGCTCTTTGTTCTTGGTTGTTTGAAGCCATGCCATAAGGCTAATGAATGGTGACTACCAGACCACGAGGAACCACCTTGTGGGGCCTATAAAAACTTTGAACTTTGAAGTTCAGATATGATTTCCTGGTTGGTGACTATATACAGGAAACTATGTCACATCCCTCTTTGGCACACAGAAGCTTTGTGCTTCCGTGTTATTATTCCAGCCATAATCGATCCTAGTGCCTCCTCATTTCTATCCCTTTTAGTTGTAATAAAATTGTAGCCAAAATTGTGAGATTCTGTGTGTTGTTTCAGTGAATTAACAACCCAACAAGTACAGTGAGAGCCAGCAATGGTTAGTGGTTGGCTATTTAGCAGTTTGGAAAAAGGTGTTTTTCTCATGTGTGAGCCTTAAGTTAGCGTTAGCTCTGAGTGATCAGAGTTTTAGAAGTGCTGCATGGGCATCTAGTCTGAAAGATGATGAGATGATGGCGCTGAACTTTTGAGCTGTTCCAGCCCTGAGTGGCTGTGCTCAGAGATAAAGTATGTTGTGTGAGTGACTGGTGATAAGGGACAATAGTAGAGAGTACAAGTCTGAAGACTGAATCCATCTTCTCATTTTTGAGGATTGGATTCATGCTGGTCTTTACCACAATGTTAGTAATGGATGTAGGACTTGTCTACTGTGTCTTTTATTGCTTTCTGTTTTGTTTTGCTGATGATAGCCACCCTAGTGCAGTAAAATGGTATTCTATCATAGTTTTGATTTTCAATTCCCAAATGATATAATGGACTCCTGATATGGTGCTTTTGGATCAACATTGGATTGAGAACTCTAAGCTCATCAGTTCAAATCCACCAGCTGCTCCTTGGAAACCCTATACAGGGTTGCTGAGTTGACTTGATGGCACCTTCCAACAACAAGACATAATGGAGTTCTGTTATGACTCTGTAGGATAAGTACTGGACAGCTGACTACAATGTTGGCAGTTCAAATCCACCAGTCACTCTTTGGAAACCCTATCCAGGGTTGCTATGAGTTAGAACCAACTCAGTGGCACTTAACAGCAACAATGACATAAAGATTAAGCACTAAAGTCTTCAGTATATAATTCTTCTCTGCATAAAGAAAATATTCTCATAAATAGAAGAGAAGTAGCATCATGATAAATGAAAATGGCGAAAAGATTGAAGTTATTAAGGATTTCATTTTACTTGATCAAATACAGCAAAGATTGTGAGGATTACTCAGGATCTAGCTTCATTCTGTTCTTAGTGATAGTCAGTTAAGTGGTTAAGTGCTGTCAAGTTTCTTTTGACTCATGGCAACTCAGTATAGAGTTTCCATGGACTGACTGGTGAGTTTGAACAGCAAACCTTGTGGTTCAAACAGACTTTGTAGTTCTGTGCTTATCCTACATACAGAGGAGTACATAGGAGCTATATAAGTCAGTGTGGACTCAATGGCATCTAACAACAAAACAACAGCTTTAAAAAAATGGTTCCAGAAATTGCTGGAATACAAATTGAAAGAAACATTTCAACAAACTGATGCAGCACTGGAGGTGCTCATTCATCCATGCCAAGAAACTTGGAAAACAGCTACTTCACCAACACATTGGAAAACTTCCATATTTGTATCCATTCCAACGAAAGGTGATCCAATAGAATGTGAAAATCATGGAAGTAAATTTTTTTCTGAAGATAATTTAAAAATAGTTCAATCAGTACTAAGACAGGGAATTTCTAGAAATTCAAGTCAGATTCGAAAGAGGACATGGAATGAGGTATATCATTGGTGATGTAAGATGGATCTTGTTTGAAAGCAGAGAGTACAAGAAAGATGTTTAATTGACTATGCAAAGGCATTCAACTGTGTGGATCATAACAACCTATGGAAGCAGCAGTCAAGAAATGAAAGGATGCAATGCAATAGGCAAGTCTGCCAAAAAAGACCTCTTTAAAGTATTAAAGAGCAAAGGTGTCACTTTGAGGACTAAGGTGAGCCTGACCCAAACCATGCTATTTTTAATTGCCTCATATGCATGTGAAAGTTGGACAATGTTTAAGAAACACCATAAAAGAATAAATGTATTTGAATTATGTTGTTGGAGAAAAAAACATTGAAAGTTCCATGAACTGTCAGAAGAACAAACAAATCTGTGTTGGAAGAAGCACATCCAGGATGCTTCTTAGGAGTAAGAATGGCAATATTTCATCTATTGAACATGTTGTTAGAAGAGGCCAGTGTCTGAAAAAGGAGATCATGCTTGACAAAGTGGAGGCTCAGTGAAAAAAAAGAAAACTCCAATGAGATGAATTGACGCTGTGGCAGCAACAATGGGCTCAAATTTATATTTGTTGTTGTTGTTAAGTACCGTGGAGTCAGTTCTTAAACCTGCACAGGGTTTCTGAGGCTGTAAATCTTAACAGGAGCAGAAAGACTCATCTTTCTCCCGCTGAACGGCTGGTAGTTTCCAACTGCCGACCTTGAGGTTAGCAGCCCGATTCATAACCATTACTCTACCAGAGGTCTTATAACAATAGTAGTGAGTCAAAAAATTAGCTATGTAAATCTGCTGTCTTTGTTTAAAGTAGCATTTGGCAGACTCCTCAGGCAGCTGTGTTTATTGCTTTGTGGAGAACTCTTTCTAAGGCAATGGATGTGACAATCTGAGAGATGTAAAGGCAATGGATGTGACAATCTGAGAGATGTAAAAACAATGTGCAAAGATGGATTATTACAATCTCTAAACCCATGACTCCAGTTGTTATTAAAGCTAACTCTGTTTTAGCAGTCCTGTGGCTTACTGATAAGAAGTGTTTTGTTACCAAACAGTCCGACCACCAGCGGCTGCAGCCCATAACAGAGAGGAGGTGAGAATCAACACACGTTTATTGACAGATCTGGAAGGGAGAGAGACTGCTTCTCCAAAAGCTGCCTCGGTATCCCTTTTATGGTTGGAGATTTTATACCCTCCTGGATATTAACCCATTTGTTATTGTCACATTCCTTTCTCAGAGTGTAATGCCCCGTCTCCTAGCTCAAGGTCCTTTATTTACACTCTGAGAGTAGCTACCTTTTCCCTTCAAAGAACGGTGTTATAGAGACACCTAGGTGCCACATACTTTCTCGTCTCTGGTTTTCTTCCTACCAAATTGTCTCTTTCTTCTGAGTTTTAATCAAGACAGCACTAAGTCCTTCAGCTACATGTCCCGGGAGCACGTACACAATGGAGAAATTAGTCAAAGCAGTAATTTTGAAACAATTATTAAAAATCATTAAAACATATATAACTAAAAAACCTATTAAAATCCCGTTCTCAGTTCAAGCCCTCTTTTTCTTTCATTTTGTTAGAGTGTGTTTGATTTAACATGAGTCAAGTGTGTGACACTAAAGGGGAAACAAGATAGAAATGTGAAATTAGGATATTTCAAAACAGAAATGTCTCCATGACCTTTTAAAATCAAGAGTATCAGAAGGAGAGTTACTATTTGAATGAGAATAAACTGAACCCCATATTTCCCCCCATCTTTTTACGCTCCTTATTGTGTCATGGTATGGTGCTATAGGAGCAACACTGGACTGCTAACTGCCAGGTCAGTGGTTCAAACCCACCAGCCACTCATCAGTGTAGCTTTAGTTCAAACCCACCAGCCACTCACATAGTATGGCTGAGTCGGAACAGACACAACAGCTCTTAAAAACAACATTATCATGACATCAGGTGGAAACACAAGTATACCTGATACAATATGAACACATTTTAGACAGCAGTAACTTTGAAAATGGTTTATGTATATGTAAATTTGTGAATAGTCATTTTAGCTATTAAATTTATTATAACTATCAATCAAAAACACCTATCATAGCAGCAATTTTTTTATAGAAATAAAACTAGTAACACACATAATACAGGTAAAAGTACATTAGGAGAATATCAGTGATGCATTTTATTTTATTTTATTTACATTTTAAAAATTCTTTAAAATGTCTTATAATGTATATATGTGTGTGTGTTAAATATAAAAAGGCCTGATAAAGAAAGAAAAAGTCTCTGTTGAAAAGTGTAATTGAATGAGAACAAAAACAAAGTAGGTTACCTAGAAGCCTCCTATTATTATGCTAAGCGATTTGCTAGTATTAATGTTTACTGTTTTAATTAAGTTACAATTCTAAATGGTATACTTACACAGTCTTTTGTTTTGCATGTACTTAAAGTTGGGTTCAGGGAAAGGTTATTGGTAACCATTACAAACTCTAAAAGTGCCTTGGTGATGGATCTTTTCTTCAGTTGCTCATCACCAGGGGACTTTTATATCTAGAAAGACAGGAGTAATAATTAACAGCATGGATTCCTATAGGGTTTCTGCTATAAATGTAACATAGCTTTGGTTGGGATTAATGCAGACTTTTGCTGGAATTTCTAAACTCCTAAACATATTCCAGAATAATCTGCAGACAATATTTGTAGCAAAATGTATTGCATCTTTTAGTAAAGCAATTTTTCACATTTCCTGAAAAGTTCTGACTGTGTGCACACAAGTTAGCGAGGCAGTCAGTAATGCAATTTAGTTTAAAAATTTGCTATAATTCTGATCTCATGCTATTTTGAATGCCAAGGAATAATAGTAAGCAATCATTCTCATGTGATATCCAATAAAGTTCAAAAGAGTGGGTAAGAAGTTGATAAATTTCCAGAAAATCCTTATAAAACCTATGTGCATATTCATGAAAAACAAAACAAAATCCTAATATCATGAAACTAGCAGAATCTGAACTTAGAATGTTCAAGTCTCACGAAATGTGATTTCTCAATAATGAATATTCAAAATAATAAATTCACTAAAACACTAAAATAATGTTACAGTTAACAGAACTATTGAAATATTAAACTGCCTTGATATTATTGACAACATGGCACTGTGAGTTAATGCCCTGGATTGCAAGGTAGGTTTGAACAGCAAGGTCAGTAGTTCAAGCTTACCAGCCACTCCTCAGAAACATTATACAGGGTTGTTATGAGTCAGAACTGATTCTACAGCAATTAACAACAACAACAACAATTAAGTGGTAAACTATAGTCCAAAAGGTTTGTGGTTTGACACAATGCAGAGATACTGTGGAAAATATTGTTGTGTACTATCAAGTTTGTTTCAACTAATAGAGATACTGTATAGGGTTTTAGAGAGTGATTGGTAGGTTTTAGCTACCAACCTGCATTTAGTGTGGTTAGCAGTCCAGTGCTTTTTTGTAAGAATCACAGCAGGGCTCACTGCAGAAGAGAAGGCCTGGCCATTTACTCCTGGAAAGGTATAGCCTTGAAAACACTGAGGAACTACACTACTCTAAACACATGTGTTGCCATGAGTTAAAGTCAACTTGACACCAACCAACAACTACAACAACACAAACACAGATTATATTTTTAATAGGAAATTAGGATATTAGGAAGTGACCAAAAAAGATCATATATATTAATGAAGATTATAAATAAGATACATTGGATAGATACATGGTATAGTATAGCTGTATGAGAAACAGTAGACTACTAACTACAAGGATGGCAGTTCAAACACAGCAGATGCACCTTCGAAACCTCATACAGAGTAGCTATGAGTCAGAAAAGACTCCATGGCACTTAATAACAACAATAGCTTTATTAAACTCTAGCCTTATTTTAGTGTTTTAGTGAATTTATTATTTTGAAGTAATTCTGTTGAACAGATGAATGACAGTGAATTATATGGCAAGTCATTTGCAAACCAGCCATGGCTCTGCCTATGAAATAATCCATGACAGACTTGGGTTTCAAAGTTTGTGCAAGATAGCTACAGAAATTACTCATGGAAGAACATAAACAGAAGCATTTGAACATATGCAAACAAATTTGGACCAATAATCGAAAGAAGGTAAAAGTTGGAAAAAAAAAAAGCATTACTGCTGACAAGACATCATCACTTTGAGCGTGAAAGTAAATGGCAGAATAAAGAATGGAAACATTCTATTGCTGATCAAGAAAAAGTTCAAAAGCCAAACATTAGCTGGAAAATTGATGCTTACAGTTTTCTGGGATTCTCGGGGGCCAGTATTGGAACACTATGAGGAAAAAAGTTCAACAATCAACAATGCTCCTTACAATGAGATGTTCACTGATGAGTTGAAGCCCAACTTTTGGATTAAATGCAAAGGCCTGTTATCCAAGGGCCTTGTGTCTTTGCATGACAATGCACATAGACTCTGTCGACACTCTACAAAAGCATCTCCCTAGAGTCCTAATCTTGCTCCATCAGACTTTTACCTTTTTGTTCCCTTGAATTCGGCCGTTTGAGAATGAAGATTCACCTTTGTTGGAGAAGGATAGTGGGATATTCAGGGTTCCAAGCCCAGCCTAAAACATTTTGAAATAAGGGCATAAGAAAGTTGTTGATAGATGGACAAAGTATAAAAAAGCAAGGAGTTTATGTCTAAAAATTGTGTGTTTGTCCTTTCTAAAAGTTGATTAAAATAAATTCTACAATCAGAGTGGGGATAATTTTTCACTCACCCTTATATTATAATACAATGTTTCTAACAGTGTTACTTTATTATACACTTAAAAATTGCATTAATAATGGATATGAACCATATCATGAGCAATACAATTATTATAAATATGTCTTTTAAAGATGTGAACAGCAAAAGTGCTTCTTTTATAGCATGTACCTATTTAAGGATTAAATGCATTAACTCATCTCCATACAGTTTAGGAAAAGTTGCCATTACTTTCTGTAATCATAACTTCTCTTCTTGCTGTTCTATGCCAACAGATATTTAACCTAAGTGATCCTCAAAAACTGTTCTTTGCAAAGTTACCAGTACCCTCCAACATGTTAAGTCCAATGCTTTATTTCATTCCTCAACATCATTAAACTAACAACGGTTAAATTAATTAATTCATCAAAATGATTCAATGTTACCTGATCACATTCTCCTCCTTGAAGCATTTGACATCAAGCCTACTAAATTTTCCTGGTATCTCTCTAAAAGTAGAATAATACCACCACCACCCTACCCCCCAAAGATATCAAAGCCCTAGTTTTGGAACCCTGTAAATGTGTTATATTCCATGACAATAGGCAATTAAATTTGTAGATGAATTTAAATTCATTGATGAGATAGCCTTAAAATAGACAAGATTTTCCAAATTACCAGGCAGGTTGTGCTCAGGGTTATCACAGCATCTTAAACATGGAAGAAGGAAGCAGAGCAGATACTGTCAGATTTACATGAGGTAATGAAGGTGACACTCCCTACTGCAGTCTTTCAAGATGGAAGGGAACTATGAGCCAAGGAATGTGGTCTGCAGAAACTAGAAAAAGTAAAAAAACAGAAGAACAAAAAAAGAGTATCCTCTTATCTCTATCCAAGAGAGTTTCTAGAAAAGAACATTTTTTTTTTTAACCAATAATATAATTGGGGGTTTCTGACTTCCAGAATAGAAGGGGAATTAATTTGTATGCTTTAACTACTAAGTTGTAGTCATTTATGTACATAGAGAGAAAAAGTGAGAGAGAAAAGAGAGAGCGCGCAGCAATAGAAACTAATACACCCTCCTATCTCAATGATCACTTTTTCTGTCTTTTACTCAATCTTCTTTATTTACTCTCCTATATGTCAGAATGAACACTCATCTGTCAATTTGTCATACTGTGGTGACTTGCATGTTGCTGTGATGCTGGAACCTATGCCTCTGGTAATTTAAATATCAGCAGGGTCACCAATGATGGGACAGGTTTCAGCTGAGCTTTCAGAACAAGACAGACTAAGAAAAAGGAGACTCAGGTTACTTATGAGTGTTTAGCAACTGAAAACCTTATGAATAGAGAACAAACAAGATAGTAGATCAGGTAGAGTGCAGTGAGGAGCTCCATCAGCAACAACACAGAATACTGCACCAAGCAGGCTCAGGGCATGGTGACAGAACTCTGAAGCACATATAAAGGAATATTTAGAAGGTTGGAATGCTTACAGGCAGGGGATTTTGTAGCAGAAGCAAGAAATCCATTGCTTTCTAATTCAACATGCTCAGCTGCTCCCAGAGCCACCATCTTGGGAGAGACCAAGCAGGGAAAGGATCAGAGCAGACATGGATGCCTGACAGAACCTCAGAGATAAAGGTGTAGACATTCTTTTTTGTATCTGCTCATTGGTCTCTCACTGTCTGTGCACCTACATTCTGGTGACTAAAGGAGGGTACCTCAGCAAATGGACACCCTACCCCCACCCCTGGAGGGTTCTATTATGCAGTGCACAGATCTCCTCAAAATTTAAAGTGACAGTTTTCACTTAAAACCAAGCAGCAGTGCAAAACGGCCCACATCTGGTCCTGAACTGTTTATCACTAGGAAAAGGGCCTGAATGGGGATTGTGGAGCAGGACAGGCAGACTAAAAAG
>NW_006408523.1:25141911-25184452 GCF_000296735.1 Chrysochloris asiatica | reverse complement strand
ACAGATCTGTTTTGGAAGAAGTGCAGCCAGAGTGCTCCTTGGAGGCCAGAATGGCCAAACTTCAGACATATTGTCAGGAGAGACCAGTCACTAGAGAAGGATATTATGTTTGATAAGATGCAAGGTCAGAGAAAAAGAGGAAGACCCGACTGAGATGGACTAGCAATGTGGCAGCATCAATGGGCTCAAGCGTAGTAACAATTGTGAGATTGGCCCAGTATTGGGCAATATTTCATTCTTTTGTGCATAGGGTTGCTATGAGTCAGTACTGACTCGATGGTACCTAACAATAACAACAGCATCCTAGGAATTAGTGAGCTTTAAGTGGTATTTAGAGTCCTGGTATGGTGCTGTGTGTTAATGTGCTGGACCTTAAGGTTGATATGAACTGCACGGTTTGCAGTTCAAACTCACCAATCACTCCTCAGAAACCCTATACATGGCCACTGTGGGTCGGAATGGACTTGACAGCACTTAATAACAACAAGTGGTATTTGCCATTTTAAATCTGGTAATCATATGGTTTACTATTCTGGGAATGACAAATTGGAGAGGATTAGTGTCACAAACATCATCAAAGAAAACGTTTCAATATCTATCTGCTGTCTGTGATAGCATACTATCCATACATCTACAGGGATGATCAGTTAGTACCAGTATGATTCAAATTTACACAAAAAACACTAAAGCCAGTGATGAAGAAATTGAAGAATTCTACCTACTTCTTCAGTCTGAAATTGATCAAAACAGAATCAAGATGCATTGATAATTACTGATGATTAGAACACAAAAGTTGGAAACAAAGAGGAAGGGTCAGTGATTGAAAAGTATGGCTTTGGTGATAGAAATGATGTTGGAGATCATATGATAAAATTTGGCAAGATCATTGACTTATTTATTCCAAATACCTTTTTTAAACAACATAAAAGACAACTATACACATAGACTTTACTGGATGGAGTACATAGAAATAAAATTGACTGCATCTGTGGAAAGAGACAGTGGAAAAGCTCCATAGCATTAAGTAAAACAAGGTAAGGGCCGATTGTGGAATAGAACATCCATTGCACATATGCAAGTTCAGGATAAAACTTAAGAAAATCAAAACAAGTCCACAAAAGCCAAATACAACCTTGAACATATCCAACCTGAAAGTAATTAAAAAGACAAGAAAGAAGGAAAAGGCCAAAATGGATATCAGAAAAGACAATGAAACTTGTTTTCCATGGTAGAGATGCTAAAGCTACCTCTTGAAATGGTTAATGATTAACCACTAAGAGTCTCTGGTTCTGATGGAAAAGTGAAAGCTGCAATGAAGGCATTAGCAAAGAACAAAATTCTGAGAATTGATGGAATACAAATTGAAATATTTGTTCAAATTAATGCAAAACTAGAGGCACTCACTCCTCTATACCAAGAATTTTGGAAGACAGCTATCTGGTAAATTCTTTGGAAGAGATACATATTTGTGCCCATTGCAAAGGAAGGAGACCCAGTGGAATGTGGAAATCAATGGACGCTATCATTAATATCACATGCAAGTAAATTTTTTTCTAAAGAGAATGCAAAGATGGCTACAATAGTACATTGACATGGAACTGCCAGAGGGTCAAGTTGGATTCAAATAAGGACATGCAACAAGTTATATCACTGGTGATGCCAGAGAAATATTGACTGAAGCAGAGAATACGAGAAAGATGTTTACATGTGGTTTACTGACTATGTAAAGGTTTTCAGCTATGTGGATCATGACAAGCTATGGATATCATTGTGATCAATAGGTATTCCAGAACATTTAATTGTGCTCATGAGGAACCCATATATAGAAAAAAGAGGCACTTATTTATACAAATCTAAGGAACACTGAATGGTTTAAAATCAGGAAAGATGTGCAAGAGTGTTATATTATTTCACTGTACTTGTTCAATCTGTATGCAAAGCAAATAATATGGGAAACTGGATTATATGAAGAAGAATGTTATATTATAATTGGAGAAAGATTCATTAACAACCTGCGATACACAAATGACACCACTTTGCTTACTGATAGCTAAGAGGACTTGAAATACTTATTGATGAAGATCAAAGATCACAACTTTTAGTATGGGTTGAATGTACAGAAAACAAAAATCCTCACTATTGAACCAGTAAATAACATCGTGGTAAATGGAGAAAAATTGAAGATGTCAAAGACTTCATTTGCTTGGATCCATTATCAACTCTCATCCAAGAAGAAGACAAGAAATCAAATGACATATTGCATTAAGCAAATCTGTTGCACAAGACCTCTTTCGAGTGTTCAAGAGCAAAGATGTCAGTTGGAGGACTAAGGTGCGCCTGACCCAAGCCATAGTATTTTCAAAAGCCTCATATGCATGTAAAAGTTGGACAATTAATAAGGAAGACAGTAGAAGAATTGATACATTTGAGTTATGGTGTTGGAGAAGAATATTGAAATTACCATAGACTACAAGATGAACAAACAAATCTGTGTTAGAAACAGTACAGTCAGAATGCTCCTTAGAAGCCAGGTTGGGAAGAATATATCTCTCATACTCCAGACATATAATCAGGAGCAGCCAGTCCCTGGAGAAGGCCATCATGCTAGGTAAAGTGGAGGCTCAGAGAAAAAAAGGAAGCCCCTTAATGAAATGGATTGGCACAATGGCAGCAGAGAATGGTTTCAAGCATAGCAACAATTGTGATGATTGTGCAGACCTAGTGATAGATTGCTGTGAGTCAGACCTGACTCAATAGCATCTATAAACAACAGTACACCCCCTCCCCCATCTCTGCTTTATCCAAATGGATTTCTCCTGTGTTTTCATCTGTCACACGTATTTGCATATTCTCAGTATTCTGAAAGCTACCACATTTATTACTCCAATGTTAATTCATTTGGTAAAATTCAGATTTCTCTATCCAGCTGTTACTAAGTATTTTGAATAGAATTTGTACTGGATTATATTTTAGAACTTGTCACCTCCAATGTTCCATCTAAAAACTCTGTGCAATGTTTTGTCAAAACTATTAACTACATTTCCCAGCATTTAATTCTCTGAATGGTTATGGACTAGGGTAACTAATGAGTTGTTTGTTTTTATTAGGTGTCTTTCAGTTGGTTCTTCTCATAGTGATCCTGTGCACAACACAAGGAAACACTGCCAGGTCCTGACCCGTTCTCATGATCATTGCTATGTTTGAGCCTATTGCTGCTTTCATCTTCTTCTTTTTCAATGACCCTCCTCTTGATCAAGCATGATGTCCTTCTCCAGAGATTGGTCCCTCCTAATAACATGTCCAATGTATGAGACAAAATCTCACCATTCTGACTTCTAAGGAGCATTCTAACTGTACTTCCAACACAGATTAGTATGTTCTTTTGGCAATCCATCATACTTTTAATATTCTTCTCCAACACCATAATTCAAATGTATTGATTTTTGTCCAGTCTTCCTTATTCATTGTTCAACTATCACATGCAAATGAGGTGACTGAAAATACTAAGACTTGAGTCAGATGCATCTTAGTCTTCAAACTGATATTCTTGTTCTTGAAAAACTGGATAGTAGAATAAAAGGAGGGTTATTGTTTCTTAAGGGAATGTCAGTCAAATGTGTGGGCAGACATGAAAGTTACAACCAACAAGGAGAGCACACAAGAACCATCTGCCTTATGACTACAGACTAAGACAATGTGTGTTATCAGTAAGGGTTAAGACTTGAGGAATAACCTAGTGAACAGTTGCCAGTTATGAGTCTAAGGGTTTCACAGTTTTGGTGTCTGTGGCCTCTGTGGTAATTTCTTTGGTATTTGTACACTAATCTTAGCTCTTCTTATTTTGGTGTAAATTTCAATTTCTATATCAAATGTTATTTTCTTTTTTTCCTGGATTAACCCAAACTGATTCAGATGTTCTCTAAGCATCTCAACTTTAATATTACAAGGATTATTTCCTGCTCTCTGCTCACCCTCCTTTGACCTCAAACCTTGACCTTCCAAAATATAAATAAGGTTTATATCTTTAATATAAACTTCATTTGTCTAGGTAATTCTTTAAATTACCTATGATCCCTCTCTTTTTCACATGCTCCATTCCCAATTAATTATCAACTCCTATCGAAAAACATGTTTTCATTTCCAGATGGTGTCTGAACTAGTTTGAACAATTATTTGGGATCATTAACTCTGAATTGAGTTACAAAGTATAAGCAAACACTATAAGTGAGAAACAAGTTCATTTATTTACCTTACAAAGCAATCAAAGCAAATTTCTAAGGAGGTTGAGGGGGACTAATGGCTTCAGTTCCATATATTTGAGACCATATACTCAATTCAAGAGGAGAAGATTTGAATGTAGTCTTCATTCTGCTATTATTACAGATAGGTTTGCGGGGAGAAGCAAACAATTTTAAAGCTCTACTTCCTTTAAAAGATATTGTCACTAATATCTTCTTAGTCCTTTTAACATATCTTCAGAATAATGCTTTTTAAAATTACTAATTTCAAGTAATTTGGAGTCCTGGTGTGATGCTGTAGGAAGAGCACTTGGCTTCAAGGTCAGCTTGAACCACAAGGTTGGTGGTTCAAACTCACCAGCTGCTCCTTGGAAAATCTATGCAGTGGTGTTATAAATAGGAATTGACTCTATGGGCACTTAACAACAACAATTTCAAGTTTAAAAGTTAGTTGTAGATCACTGAAATGCTGTTATCTTTCAAAACACTGTGCTAATTAGTATCCTGGTGTAGTACTGTGGGTTAATGCTCTGGACTGCAAAGTCATTTTGAACATTGCTCAGTGGTTCAAGCTCACCAGTGGCTCCTCAGAAACCCTATATAGGGCAGCTATGGGTAGGAAGCAACTCAACACCACCTAACAACAACAACAGCAACATTAAGATACTTAATAGTGTGGGGAAGTGTTGCTGTATGCCATACATGATGCCATCACCAGATGTGGTCAGAATTGTCAATTATCTGTTACAATCATGTTACTTTCATGCTATTTCTTATTCCATAAAACAAGACCACTTAAAGTAATTTGGCCTATTTATCTGTGTCAATTTTTCCTGTCACTTCAGGGGTTCTTTCTATTCAGTGTTATTTGCTTCCTCTAAGATCTGACAAAGCATTTAACACTCCTGAAATCCACATTCTTGTGATCTATGGTGTTGGGATGATCCACTCATTCCATTTGACCTTAAGGGTCCTTTTGAACCTCAGGTCTTTAAGGAATAGTCAACCTAAAGTTACCTGCCCACTAAACAATAGTTTAGTAAGCAACACAGTGGAAATTTTTCTTTAGGTAGTGGACTTTTTTAGATAAATATCAATGTGTACCCAATTTTGAGGAGCAGGAACCCGAGGGTCTGAATGGAAAGTGTTGTAGTCTGTCCTAAGTGGCTGTGTTTCTATCAGCACCAGCCCTAGGACCCTGCATGTGTTCTGGTGCTAATACCTGAGAAATTAACATGGCAATGGACTACACAACCTGCTTTTATGATCAGTTCTTTGGAATGCTTTCCTGACACCTTCCAGGTTGATGACTCAAATCATATCTACTCACAAGAATATACTACGTTACACTAATTTTTGGTGTCTCTTTGTGTATTTAAATTTTTTATCTTATTGCCCCACAGGAAACTCACTGAGATTTCTAAGACATTTAAGCCACTATCTTAGCTAGCTAGTGAGTGCCCTTAGATAAATTTACTTTCTTATAGTTCTGGAGGCTAGATGTCCAAATCAGGATCATTGTAGACACCTTTCCCATTGTTAGTCAGAGGCATTCCTTTGTTCTATGTCATTTCTTGACTTTTAGACAAACTTTATAGAGTGTCTTTCTTCTCCCATAAATGTGTCTATCATGTACTATTTATAATTCAGAAATAATTAGATTTAGGATCCATCTGGTATGGCCTCATTAACATAAGAAATGAAATACCCTATTTCAAACAGGGTTATACCTGAAGGTATAAAGGATAAGGATTCAATATGTTTTGGGGGTACACTTCAATCCATAACAAGCACTGCCTACCTTGTATTGCTAGTTAGCCATTTTGTCTTTCAGAATTATATATATATATATATATATATATATATATACATGAAAAATTAGCACATGACTCCTCTACTCCTTCACTTTCCTTCATCTAATAGATGACATATTAAAAAACTTTGCCCACCTATGGACATAATCTAAAATGTATTATTTTTCATCTGATTTTCTATCCATCTGGAAAATAATTGTTTAATCATAGAAAACTTAGGTGGCATTGTATCCATCAAGAAAACATTAGCCTTGCCAAGTACAATGGCCTTGTGCTTGATTTTTCACCATCTGGTTAAAGAGTCTACAATATGTCTATTTCAATGTTGTAGCCAACAACACAAAATCAGATATTTCAAAACATGCTTCTATTCATCACAATGATTCCCTCAATTTGAATTTTGCTTTATTAAGATCTCCCTTTAATGATGTGCTGATGAAGCACTAAATTTTAAAAAGCTCGAATTAGCTTCTTTTGTTTGGAGTTGCTGTCATTAAATCCACATGTTTTAAAATGAATATTTTAATTTATTGCCCATAGCAGATAAAGCATTGCTTCTTGCATTAATATTTACCATCTGCAAGTATCACCATGAGAATATTTGGTACTTTGATAAATGAATAAATAGTTTTATTAATATAATTATAAATGTTTTTTAGCTGAAATGCATTTTTAGCTTTCTGATTCCAAGAGATTGCATAACCACAACCCACTGATTTTTTTTTTTCTCCCTTAAAACTTACATGTATAGAGAAATGAAGCTAAATAACATGGAGAAACCCCAGTTGTTTAATTTTTATTGTGTAAATGAATTCTAAAGAGTATTTTATTAATTTTTTTCTAAGGATGGACATATTAATTTTAGTTTTTAAATTATAAATATTGTACATATTAAGGAGCTCTGATAGCATAGTGGTTACGAATCAGGCTGCGAACTCAAAAGTCAGCAGTTCAAAACTACCGGCTGTTCCTCTGCTCCCGTAAAGAGTTACAGCCTCGGAAACTCTGTTCAGGGTCGCTATGGGTCAGAACCGACTTGACGACACTTAACAACAACAACAACTGTACACATTAACTTATTAGAAGTATACTGTTGTTGGTAAGTGCCGCGGAATCAGTTCCATCTCAGAGTGACACTGTATTAAGTTTCAGCAGCTTTAAATCTTTGAGAGAGCCTCATCTTTCTTCCACAGAGCAGTTAGCAGCCTTGAACAATGAACCAAAAGCCAGTCCAGTGTTTTTCATACAGAATGCTTCTCTAGAAGTCTATGTTGTTGTTAAGTGCCGTTGGGTCGATTCGGACCCATGTGACCTTGTATACAGTTTCTGAGAAGCAACTGGTGAACTTAAACTGCCGACCTTGCACTTCAAATGGCTTTGCAATCTGGCACATTAATCCACAGTGCCACATCAGGACTCCCTAGAAGTATATAGGCCAGGACAAAGACATGCATGTATAGCTGTCTTCATTTTAGTCATTTGAGTTGTATGCATGCATAGGCCCTAAAGTCTTGACTTTCATACTCATGATATTCTTAGAGGCAAATGTCTAAGTATATATCCAGTGGAAATATACTCAGGGATTAATGAAATTTCCCTTCTGTCTTACTGTGTGGCTTTGAGTTCGCTCTTTTTGTAACTATCTGGAGTCTTGTCTTTCTTATTTTTTGGTTTATCTATATGCTAAAATTGTTTTTGTGGTTAACATGTCTATATTTTTGAAGTAGTCAAGCATATAAAATATCACTTAAATTCATAAAAATACAATTACCTTTTCAATGTTTAAGGAGCAAAGGTGGCATAGCAGGTTATATGACACTTTCAAACCCAACAGTCACTCCTTGGAAACCCTATATAGGATCACTATTTGCAAGAATCATGGTGTGACACTGTGCGTTAATGCGCTGGACTGCAAGGTCCATTTGAATTGCAAGATTGGAATTTCAAGCTTACCAGCCGCTCTTCAGAAACCCGGCACAGGGTTACTATGAGTCAGAAATGATTCTACAGTACTCAACAACAACAACAGTTGCAATACTGACATATTCTATGGTCAAAATATTGAAGGATGAAGAAATCATCAAAATCAGATGGAAGGAATACACAGAGTCAATGTGTAAAAGGAAATGGTTGATGTTCAGCTTTTCAAGAGGTACATATCAAGTCCTGGTCTGGTCTGCTGGTTAATGCTCTGGACTGAAAAGTTGGTTTGAAATGAAAGGTTGAAAGTTCAAGCTCACCAGTTGTTTCTTGGAAACCCATTATAGGGTCACTATGGGTCAGAACATGCTCAACAGCATATTATCAAGGGTTTTAGCGGTGCTGAAGGAAGAAGTCAAAGGTGCATTGACAGCAAAGGCAAAGACTCCAAGAATTGACAGTATACAAATTGAAATCTTTCAACAAATTGATGAAACACTGGAGACACTAGCTCATCCATGCCAAGAAATTTGAAAAATAGATATTTGCTTTTGCCTTACAGACTATGCAAAGACTTTTGGTTGTGTGGTTCATAACAAGCTATGGGCAACATTGCAGAGAATGATTATTCTGGAACACTTATTGTGCTCATGAGGAACCTGTATACAGACCAAAAAGCAGTTATTTGAATAGAACAAGGGAACCCTTAATTGTTTAAAATTAGGGAAGATGTGTGCTAGGGTTGTATTCTTCTACCATACTTATTTAATCTGTATGCTAACACATACTGTAAAATGCTGAATTATATAAAGAAGAACATGGCATCAGGATTGGAGGAAGATTCATTAACAACCTACGATATGCAGATGATACAACCATGCTTCTGAAAGTGAAGAGGACTTAAAATGCTTACTGATGAAGATAAAAGACCACAGCTTTTGGTATCAGTTACACCTCAATGTAAAGGAAACAAAATCCTCACCAATGGACCATGGTGGTGGTGGTTATGTACCGTGGAGTCGGTTCTGTCTCATAGCTATAGGGTTTCTGAGGCTGTAAATCTTTATGGGAGTAGAAAGCCTTATCTTTCTCCTGCAGAACAGCTGGTAGTTTCGAACTGCTGACCTTGCAGTTTGCAGCCCGATTCGTAACCACTACGCTACCAAAACTCCTTCCAATGGACCATATAAATGGAGAAATAATTGAAATTGTCAAAGAGTTCATTTTGCTCAGATCAACCATCACCATTCATGGAAGCAGCAGTCAAGAAATCAAACAATGTATTGCATTAGGCAAATCTGCTGCACAAAACCTCCTTAAAGTGTTCAAGAGCAAAATTGTTAGTTTGAGGACTAAGGTTCTCCTGACCCAAGCTTTGGTATTTTAAATACCATGCCTCATCTAAAAGAAGAAAGTTAAACAGTGAATAAGGAGGGCTATGGAAGAATTGATACATTTGAATAATGGTGTTTGAGGAGAATATTAAAGGAACCATGGACTTCCAAAAGAAGAAACCAATCTATGTTGGACAAAGTACACTCATAATGTTCCTTGGAAACCAGGATGACCAGACTTTGCTCTCATACTTTGGACATATTATCAGATGAGACCAGTCCCTGTAAAAGTATACCTTGTTTGGTAAAGTGGAGGATTAGTGAAAAAGAGGAAGACCACCAACAAGATTGATTGGCACAAAGCAACAGCAATGGGCTGCAGTATAGCAATGGTCATGAGGTTGGCTCAGGATTGGACCATGCTTCATTCTATTGTTCTCAGGATTGCTATGAGTCAGTAGTGACTTGTTGGCACCTAACAACTGTATTGGGCAAACCTGCAGCTAAAGACCTCTTTAAAATGTTAAAGATCAAAGTGTCAGTTTGAGAACTAAGGTGAATCTGCCCCCAAGCCATGTTAGTTTCAATGGCCCCATATGTTTTTGAAAGCTGCACAATGACTAAGGAAGACTTAAGAAGAATTTATGCATTTGAAATATGGTGTTGGCAAAAAATATTGACTATATCATGGACTGTCTGAAGAAGGAACACATCTGTATTGGAGGAAGGACAGCCAAAATGCTCTTTAAAAGCCAAAATACTGAGACTTTGTCTCAGTACTTTGGGTATGTTATAAGCAGGGACATATTATCAATAGGAGAAGCAGAGGGTCAGCAAAAAAGAGGAAGAACTTTAACCATTTGATTTAAACAGATAGATTGACACAATGGTCTCTAGCAAGACAATGACTGTGACCATGGTAGAGTAGTAGGCAGTGTTTTGCTCTGTTGTATGAACATTCTGGTGTAGAGTCATTATAAGTTGGAACTGACTCAATAGCACCTAACCAAAATAACGTGTCTTTTCATAGCTTGACAGCTCAATTATTTTTATAGCTGAATGATAGATACTTCATTGTGTAGATGTACTACAGATTGATTATAAATTTACCTGTTGAATAACAACCTGGCTGCTTCCAATTTTAGGCAATTATGAATAAAGCTGTTATAAATGTTCATGTGTATATTTCTGTGTGGACTTTTGTTTTCAACTCGTTTGAGAAAATATCTAGGAGCATAATTATTCTTCTGAGAATTGCTGTTGTATGCCTTCGAGTCAGTTCTGACCCGTAGCGACCTTGTGAAGGGTTTCCGAGGAGCATCTGGTGAGTTTGAACGACCGACCTTGTGGTTCCAATTAACCTTGTTGTCAAGTACGTATCGTCTAATGCCACACCAGGGCTTATGAGACTTACAAAGGCAAAATAATAAGTCTAATTCCCTAGGAAGTACTGAAATATCTGCCATATGCCTGGATACCAAATATGCGAAAAACGCAACAATGAAAAATTTAACCCCTGAAATTATTTCAGGTACAGATAAGGAAGCCAAATTCACACTGCTTGCATGTGCAAGGAATCCATGAAGGAGAAAAGAATGTCTAGAGAAAAAAATTCCCTGGTATCACTTACTGATCTATGTTGTTGTTGTTAAGTGCCGTCTCGGTTCTGACCCATAACGACCCTGAACAGGGTTTCCAATGCTGTAAATCTTTACGGGAGCAGAAAACCTCCTCTTTCTCCCACGGAGCAGCTGGTAGTTTCAAACTGCTGACCTTGCGGTTCACAGCCCGATTAGTAACCACTATGCTACCAGAGCTCCTTAGGGAACTCAATAATTCAACAAACAAAAAACTAAGAGGGACACGAAGAGCAAAACAACATAAGAAGACATAAAAATCTAAAAAAGGAGCATATAATTAATATCTACAATTATTTATTACTGGTAATAAATGTTAAATACAATAACAAACGCTAAGGAGAAAACATAAAAAAAATGAACCTTAAAAAAATAAATAAACAATGTCTAGACCTTGCAATAAATGCAGTCATTGAAATAAAGCACAGACATCCAACGGAGAGATTAAATAATAGTTTAAGAACAGAAAAAGATAATTCTAAGTGCCAGAAAACATATCAAAAGGAATTAGCTAGAACAGACTACAGAAAGTACTAGAAAGGTTGTGGAGTGTTCAATTGAGTGAAGTAAATCTAGACCAATTTTGTAATAAAAGTTCCAATTTATAAATAAATTAGTTCTATTACAAATAGTGGCAATACTGTAACCCTTCTCCAGGTTCCATCACATTGCACAAATACAGAGGTGCATTGAATTTGCTGGTCTATACCAGTGGAGCCATCTGGAGGTGTGCAGTGCATACTATTATCTAGGGGGCATTGTCTTCATTGCCTCTGTCATATGTGATTTATATATTGCATCATTTTAAGCTACAGAATGCAATGTTTGTGCAAGTAGTATGCTATTAAATTAAATCATGAAGTGATTTCAATCAGAATCTAGAAATGTCTTGCTTAATAATTCTGGTATCTTACAACACTCTTTATAGAAACTCTTAACCATTCTTTGAGACAGTTTTAATTCCCACTAAAATGATTTCAGTAAATTACAAGTTGACATTTAGCTTTCTGTTTTGCTGCAATTCAGAAAGTGTTCATTTGTGAGTATTTTTATGTCTGCAGTCAATAGTTTTAGGTAAAAGCATTGTTGGTTGTCATGTTTTCTTCTTTATAAGAAAAATCACTGAATAAATTCCACTTCTTCTGTGTATTTAGTTACAGAAGGAAATAATACTCTTTTCCCTCAAAATGATATACCTCCGTTTGTCAGAAAATAAATTGTCTAGAATTTGAAAAATTAGTTGTCTCTTTCCGTCACTCCAGCAGTCCTTTGAATCAATTATTCTTTATTGAGAAAACTCATTTCTTTGAGTGCTTTAATGCAATTTCAGAAGTTTTAACAACTCTATATTTGGTAGGCTGGCATGATTATCTCTTCTTCTTTCTGCTGCATTCAATAAATTTAAATCTTTAACAAATGTGTTTACATTGATAGAAAAGTGCTTCAATAGGAATGTTACTAACAACTAGTAAACTTCCCAATAAATAAGCCTTCCTTACCCTCCAGATGTGGTGCTTACCCTGTGTTGCAATGTATAGTAAACAACAGTCTGCTAAAATAGACAGTGCAGGTTTAATGATGAATTAAACTGTATTGCATTGACATTCTCTAAGCTAGTGAGCTCTATTTTAATTGATTTTATTTCAGAGGCCAATGTGAAACAGCAGTTTGAAAGTGACATCTCCAAATAAATTCTGATTGTTGACCCCTGCCGTAACTGTCTTTCTGTATATCATTAACTGAGGCACTGAACCTGTAAGTTTCTCACCTCTATTACATGGTAAGAATAATGATTCTCTAACAATGGATTGTGAGAAGAATTGTTGATTACAACACTTTTAAAGTTTTAAATAATATTAATCCTTGGAGTTTCTAAACACAGATGAATTAAATATATGTCTACTTGTGATGATTATGAATGTATTTTGTCTCAGTGTATACATTTTCAAATTGTATTGTAAATTATATACATTATTTATATTAACTTTTCTAAAATGTTAATAGATTAATTGAATTAAAATTAATGTCAGGAAAAAAAATTAAGGATTGAAAAATAGATAATATAATGTTTGAAAAAGAATGATTTTTTTTAAAAACTAGGGTTTGAATTCATCTATAATTTCTGTATCTTGACCAAAATTACAGTAGCTAACCTTGCCTACTTTAGATTGAAATATATGTGATTTATTAAGTATTGAATATTGGAGAAATTAAAAATTTGTGAATATGTTTTTATTCTGTATGTCACTATTATTTTATGATATATTTATATAATATTAATGCATAATATTATTTTCTCTGTGACAAATTTTCCATCAAGGGAATCAGTTGGGAATATCTTAGAGGAAGTCCACTAAATGTTAAAATAGGAAGGGACAAGAGATGGCCAAGCAGTTTGGAGTCCCATCAGCTGCCTTCTTCTTATGAAAGTAAAGAGTGGTGAAAGTTGATTCCTTCTCTAAATTCTACGATGGGTAAGGAGTGCACTAAGGCAGAGAAGGAATGCATTTCACAAGGTGAATGTCCCAATCTTTGTCTCCAGACTCTTTAATTTGTCAGTTTGTATAACCAGGCAAGACCCTCCAAACACAAATACTTGATAATTTAGGGGGTCATGGAGCATAAAACAATTCAAAAAAGAGAAAAGGGGAGATGATAGCTCTTGCATGGGGTGAATCAAGAATGAAAATGATACGAAGAAATGAAGAAGGGGAGGCTAGCAAAGATCTTGTTATCAGTGCTTTTATAGAAACATTCTCTTCAAATCTTATTGCTTCCAAAATCCCAGAATGTCAATGGGCACCTGAGGTGCAGAGGGTAAGAAAGTAGGACCCACAAGTAGCTCCAAACGTTTTGATGAAAATTCAGATCTATAAAGACAAAAATTTTAGCTAGCTCTGGCTAGATCTGAATCTGGAAGAAGACTGTAAATTGTGTCTAGTCTTCTGAGAAATTACTATAGTAGGTTGTTCCTAGTTGTCATCAAATTGGCTCCATATGATCGGGCCTCCTGTATAACAGAAAGTAATGGTGCTAGCTTCTCAGGCATCTTCATGATCACTTATTATCATTTCAAAAATGTTTTACTTAAAGAAAACTTTAATATAATGCAATTTGTTTAAATCCAGAAAAAGACTTTACTAATTTCCTCTTGAGTTGTTGTTAGGTGCCATCAAGTCAGTACTGCCTCATAGCGACCCTATACACAACAGAACAAAATGCTGCCCGGTCCTGGGCCAACCTCACATATGTTACCATGCTTGAGCCCATTGATGCTGTCACTTTGCTAATCAATCTCGCTGGGGGTCTTCCTCTTTATCTCTGACCCTCCACCTTACCAAACATGGTATCCTTCTCCAGCGACTGGTCCCTCCTGACAATATGTCCAAAGTACGAGAGACGAAGTTTGGCTATCCTGGCCTCCAAGGAGCACTCTGGCTGCACTTCCTCCAACACAGATCTGTTGGTTCTTTTGGCAGTCCAAGGCACTTTCAATATTCTCCTCCAATATCATAACTCAAAAGCATCAATTATTCTATGGTTGTCCTTATTCACTGTCCAGCTTTCACATGCATATGAGGTTATTGAAAATACCATGGTTTGAGTGAGGCGCACCTTAGTCCTCAAGCTGACATCTTTGCTCTTCAACACTTTTAAAAGGTCTTGTGCAGCAGACTTGCCTAATGCAATACACCGTTTAATTTCTTTACTGCTGCTTCTATGAGTGTTGATGGTTGATCCAAGAATGAAGTCCTAGACAGTTGCAATCTTTTCTCCATTGATAAGAATGTTGTTTATTGGTCCAGTGGTGAGGATTTTTATTTTCTATTGAGTATGAGGTGTTTTTGAAGGCAGGAACCAATCAAATGTGATTTCTTTAATAACTTTATAACTTAAGTATATGAATCTAGTAGGGAAGCAAAATAAATAAAATTATCAGTTTTTCAGTCCTAGGTTTCCATCTCAATATGCAAGTTAGGAAAGTGGCCATAGACAAGACCAATGGCATTCTCTAAAACACCCTAATAGGACTGTAGCTTCATGGCGGAGATATATGTTTATTTTTACAAACAACAAGCACTGTTAATGATCTAACTTCAAATTTAGTTTAGTATACAAGAGCATATGGAAGTTATAAACTAAGTTTCTACCAAAGCAATAAGTATAAATTTTAGTTGATTGAAGGAATGCTCAACTATATATATTTATATGTTTAGATGTTTTGATTTGGTGACTAAAGTTTGGAAATGAAGAAATAAAAATATAATGCATAGCCCAAGGTCGGCAGTTCAAGCTTACCAGCTGCTCCTCAGAAACCCTATGCTGGGTAGTTGTGGGTCAGAATCGACTTGATGGCACTTAACAACAACAACAAGACTCAGTTACAAAAGTAAAGGGGGAGGGGCAGGTAAAGAAGGGAAAGGCAGGAGAGAAAGAAGGAAGAGATAAATAAAAATAATGAAAAAGGAAACACATTCACTTCTTGCTTTCACTTAAGCCATTTTACCTGAATGTATCTTCAGAGGTTAATAGTAAATACATAAACTAATCAACAGGCTTAGGACAATGCTATTTAATATAATTAACTTTCATAAATTTTAATAAATTTCTGGAATATAATATGGTTTTAAAATGTAGATTATAATTAAATTTTATCAGAATTATATAGTACAGTATACCTGTACATAATCAAGATAGCTGTGATTTGATCATTAGCATTCATATCTCCAAACATGATGAATTGTGGTAGGCCCTAGAGAGGATGGTTGTACCGAAAGTATGTCTGTGGTTCAATGGACAATAAAACATAGCAGAGTATAATATGTTCCTTTAGCATTATATATGTATATACATTAAGTAAGAATGATTCTGAAACATGGAAGTTATGGCCAAAGGAGATGACATAAAAAGAGTGACAATGATCTTGTTCTTTTTAAAAAATGTAGATCCCTAAACTTTTGATTCCTGCAACACTTTTCTCCCTCCATTTACAGACGTAACTTAAAACATGATGGTGCTGGTTATGTGCTGTGAAGTCGATTCTGACTCACAGCAACCCTGTACAGGGTTTCCGAGGCTGTAAATTTTTACGGGAGCAGAAACCCTCATCTTTCTCCCACGGAGTGGCTGGTAGTTTCAAACTGTTGACCGTGAGATTAGCAATCGAACTGGTAACCACTACACTACCAGAGCTCCTTTAAAATGTAATAAAAGGCAGGAAACCACACTAAAAGACTCTTCTACCATTATTTTGTTGCTAAGTTGTTACGTTTTGTTGTTAGGTCAGGTTCGTTCTGAGTCATAGTGACCCTGTATAGCGTTTCCAAGGTGCTGCTGGTGAATTTGAGCCATCAACCTTGAGGTCCAGTACTTATCCTCTGGTACCACACCAGGACTCCATCCTCTAAATTTCTGTGGTTTCATGAGGTAATAAAATTTCAGATGTGATTTTGTTAAAAACAAAGGAGGCAATAGAGAATTTATGGCACTTAAGTTAACATCCTCTTACTTATAAGATATAAAAGAACCAAAATCACATTATATTTGAACTACCTAGCCATTTGATAAACTGTTTCATGGAAGAAATACATGACAATTTTTAAAAATATCAAGTTGAGATTCTCATTCAATCCAAAAATATTTTGTATGTCCACTGTGTATCAGGAAAATAAAAGCAATGATGAACAATTATGCATAAATGCCTTAACTTAAAATACTAACTCATTCAATGCTACCATAAAGAGTAAGACTCATAGTGATTGTATAGGACAGACTCTATAGAGTTTCTAAGGCTGTGAATAATTACAGAAGCAGAATTACACATCTTTCCCCTGGAGTGGCTGGTAGGTTCAAACTGCTGACCACAAAGTCTGCTAACTACAAGGTCAGTGTTCCCTGAGCTGCTCCATAGGAGAAAGATGAGGCTTTTTGTTCCAGTAAAGATTTATAAGGCTACTGAGTCACAATCTACTAGATGGCACTTAATAACAACAATGCAAAATGTACTAAGTTCCAATTCTGTGTCCCGATAACCAAATTAGAACTTTTCTTATTGAGACAGTGATTTCTTAATGCTATTTCTTTCAGAAGTTAAATTATGAAGATATGAATGCATATAAGTATTTTCAAGAACACAGAACTGTTAGGTTATTTGAATTCTGTGATTCTATAGGATTTTGAGGATGATATGATTGGTAATATTGTTTTTTTACAGTTTTCAATGGCATATATTCCATGATAATTGTTAAGTGCCACCAAGACAGTTCGAGTTCATAGTTATCTTGTATGTATAGGATTCTTGAGGAGTAGATGGTGGGTTTGAACCGCCAACCTTGAAGTAATCCAGTGCTTATCCTACAAGACAAAATGGAAAGCCATATCAGGATTTTTTAATCTAATTATACTCCTTTGATTCATTAATTTATTCAGCAAATATTTATTGAGCATATGTTATATACCAAGGATTTTTCTAGACATGGGATAAAACCGTGTACAACATGAATAAATACATACATACATACATACATACAACACCAACCTTCATAGACCTTACAATCTACTCAGTTCTACAGTTTGAATAGCATCATCTGAATATTCTGATTGGCTTCAACAGCTGAGGGGATGTTCTCCTCCCTTTCACCTGGGGCTGAATTTTCTCATTAACAGTGAGAACTTGAGGTCAGACTGTCAGCTTGAGTAAGTGAAATTCATTAGCAGTCAACTGCTTGTCCACAGATAAAGTTTACACATTGATATCTGTGTTCTAACTTTGCTGGTCCAAATCAGATGAAGCATTACATGAAGCAAATCTGCTGGAAAACACTTCTTTAAAGTGTTCAAGAGCAAAGATATCAGTTTGAGAACTAAGGTGCACCTGGCCCATCCCATGGAATTTTCAATTTCCTCATATGCATGTGACACTGGTGGGTCAGTGAAAAAAAGGAAGACTTCCAACAAGATGGATGACTCAGTGGCAGCAGCAATGGGCTCAGATGTGACAATCTTGAGGATGTTACAGTAACAGGCAGTGTTTTGTTCTGTTGTGCAAAGGGTTGCTATCAGTTGGAACCAACTCAATGGCAGCTAACAACAACAAAAACAACTCCATTATCTTGATTATCGTAACTTCCAATTAAATTTTAAAATCAGACAGTCTAATTTTCCATGTTAATCTTCTTTTTAAAAGTTGTTTTGACTAGTCTAGATCTATTGTACCTTTAAATGAATTTTTAAATTAAATTGTCAGTACTAGCTGAGATCTTGTTTAGAACACACTGCATCTCATGAACACTAAGAATCTTTGACAATGTGGTTAACCTATGACAACTTCTGACCCACAGAGGACATACATCTATCGATTCTTTAACTGATTTCAGTAGAGCTTTTTTTTAAATTTTCACACTTATTTTGCAATTTTTTTCCTATTGAGTAATTTAATGGTATTTTAATGACATTGTTTTTCTGTATTTCAATTTCTAAGATTTCATTCAAAACCTTATGTACATACAACTAATGTTTGTAAATTAGAAACATAGGAGTTGTAGGGGAGAGGAATAAACCTTCTCTGAAGACTGAAGATACAGCATGACCCACAATTTTTGCATAAAGTCTATTTTACATAATAACCTGTTCTTTGAACCTAACCATGTCAATAAATTATAAGTAGGTCTATTTCCTGCTCTTAATTTTTCTAAAAAATTGGTGTAAAAATGGTGTTATTTATTTATTAGTATTTTGGTATAATTCACCAGTTATGCCATTTGGTACTGAAGTTTAATGTAAGTTGTTGTTGTTAGGTGCCATCGAGTTTGTACCGATTCATAGCGACCTTATGCACAGCAAAATGAAGCACTCCCCAATCGTGCGCCAACTTCACTATTGTTGCCACACTTGAGTCTATTGATGCTGCTTCTTGGTGAATCCATCTTGTTGGGGGTCTTCCTCTTTTTTTCTGACCCTCCACCTTACCAAACATGATCTCCTTCTCTGGAGAATGGTCCCTCCTGACAATATGTCCCAAATATGAGAGATGAAATTTGGCTATACTGCCCTCCAAGGAGCAGTCTGGCTGCACTTCTTCCGACATGGATCTGTTGGTTCTTTTGGCAGCCCATGGCACTTTCAATATTCTCCTCCAACACCATAACCAAATGCATCAATTCTTCTACAGTCTTCCATATTCACTGTCCAGCTTTCACATGCATATGAGGTTATTGAAAATACCATGGCTTGGGTCAGGTGCACCGTAGTCTTCAAGCTGACATCTTTGCTCTTCAACACTTTAAAAAGATCTTGTGCAGCAGATTTGCCCCATGCAATATGTCATTTGATTTCTTGACTGCTGCTTCCATGAGTGTTAAAAGTTGATCCAAGAAGAATGAAGTCCTTGACAACTTCAATCTTTTCTCCGTTGATAAGAATGTTTACTGGTCCAGTGGTGAGGTTTTTTGTTTTCTTGACATTGAGATGTAATCCATACCGAAGGCTGTGCTCTTCGATTTTCATCAGTAAATGTTTTAAGTCCTCTTCACTTTCAGCAAGCAAGGTTGTATCATCTGCATATCACAGGTTGTTAATGAGTTTTCCTCCAATCCTGATGCCACGTTTTTCTTCATAGAACCCAGTTTATCAGATTATTTGCTCAGCATACAGGTTGAATAAGTATGGTGAAAGAATACAACCTTGTCACACACCTTTCTTAATTTTAAACCCTTCAGTGTTCCCATGTTCTGTTCGAACAACTGCCTCTTGGTCCATGTACAGATTCCTCATGAGTACAATTAAGTGTACCAGAATACTCATACTTCGTAATGTTGTCCATAGCTTGTCATGATCCACACAATCAAAGCCTTTGCATAGTCAATAAAGCACAGGTAAACATCTTTCTGATATTCTCTGTTTTCAGCCTAGATCCATCGGACATTAGCAGTGATATCCCTCATTTCATGGCCTCTTCTGAATCCTGCTTGAACCTAGTGTAGTGGTCAGAAATCGGGCTGCGAACCCTAAGGTCAGTAGTTCAAAACTACTAGGTGTTCCATGAGAGAAAGATAAGGCTTTCTGTTCCCATAAAGATTTACAGCCTCAGAAACCCTATACAGGGTCTCTATGAGTTGGAGCCTAATCCACAGCATATAACCACCACCTTTAATGTAAGAAAATATTTTAACTAAAAATTCAGTGTTTTTAATAGATACCAGTTTATTCAGGTTATCCATTTTTTAAAGAGATCATTGACTGTTTTTCTTTTTTAAATCTCCAGGAATGTATTTATTTCATCTAAATTGTCAGATTTGGAACATATCATTATACTGTTCCTTCTTAATGCACTGGACTGAAAAGTCAGTATGAACCACAAGGTTGGCAGTTCAAGCTCACCAACTGCTCCTTAGAAACCCTATACAGGGTTGCTAGGGCTTTGAACTGACTTTTTCATAGACTCCCGGACTGTAAATCTTTATGGAAACAAATGTGCACAGTTTTCACTCTCAAGCAGCTTGTGGATTAGAATTGAGACCTATTAATTAATAGCTGAGCACACAGTCTCCTTCTTTAATATTACAGATATTAGAAAATTGATTTTCTTTTTCATGGATCACTCTGGTCAGAAATTTATCAATTTTATGAATTTTATCAAACAACCAGTTTTTATTTAATTTTATTTAATTACCTTTTATATTCTATTTCTTTATTTCAACTTTTTATTGTGAATTGTGAAGAAAATAAACATACCTTTTTTTCAACTTCTTATTGTGAATTGAGTGAAGGTTTACAGAGCATATCATCAATTTTACATTCAATATATCATATAACTTGCATCATTACAATGGTTACAAACTTCTCCATGTACCAACATTTAATAGATTAACCTGTACGCACTTTTACTATTGTATTCCCCCTGTGTCTCCTGCTACCTTCATCTTGTCACTGGTAACCTCCCTGATCTGCATATTGTTGTCCTGTCACACCTGTTAACATGTGCCCACCCTGACCCTGTGAATAATGTTCCCTCCCCACCCATCCTGAAACCATCCTTGATTATTTCTTTTACCAAGAAAACCTTTTCTTAACTTTTACAACATTGGTCTCAGACAATATATGTCCTTTTGCGATTGACTGTATTGGATGAAGTGCAGTCAGAGTGCTACTTGTAGGCCACGCTGGCCAGACTTCCTCTCTGAAACTTCAGACATAGTGTCAGGAAGGACCAGTCACTGGAGAGGGCTATCATGTTTGGTAAGGTGGAGGGTCAGAAAAAAGAAGAAAAACCCCAGCCTGATGAATTAGTAAAGTGGCAGCATCAATGGGCTCAAGCGTGGCAACAATTGCAAAGTAAGCCCAGGACCAAGCAGTGTTTTGTTCTGTTGTACATGGGTGTGAAACTGGTGGGTCAGAGAAAAAAGGAAGACTTCCAACAAGATCAATGACTCAGTGGCAGCAACAATGGGCTCAAATGTAACAATCGTGAGGATGTTACAGTGTTAGGCCCCGTCGTCGGCCTTAACTATCAGGAGACCCTAAAGAGATTATCAGGACTTGAGTTTGATACAACAGCAAGAGGTTTATTGTTTATTTGCCAACGCGCTGGGGTCCACCCTCACATAGACTCCTAAAACCAGGACCTGAAGGTGACCCCGCATTGTCTTACATACCAGTTTTTATAAGGTTTTAGGGGGTATAATTGTATAGTACTATAGATGCAGTTTCTGGTTGGTTAGATATTCTTACTCTATACCTTTATTGGTCTTGACATGAAGCAAGCTTTTTGACCTATAAGCTGATTGGCTTTGGCAAGGGATAAAACAGTTAATTGCAAGTGTGTGGTTGGAATATTTCCAACCGTCTGGGTCAGCCTGACTGTTGTGAGTTTCTCAAGGATTATTTTGACATTGAGGTTTTGTGGGCTGGCCGATTGACCTCATCTCTAGAGGGAACTAAAAACTGAGGCCTTGTCTACCCAAAATGTTTACTGAAGCCTGACTAGAGTTTAGTCAAGTGATTTCTAGTTTGACATGATCAGTTGAGTCCTTACAACAGTAACAGGCAGTGTTTCATTCTGTTGTGCAAAGGGTTGCTATGAGTTTGGACCAACTCGATGGCACCTAACAACAACAATTTCACTCAACATAATGATCTCCAGACTCAACCATGTTGTGAGATGTTTCACAGATTCATTATTATTTTTCAATGTTTTGTAGTATTCCACTGTGTGTATGTACCAAAGTTTGTTTAAGCATTCTTCTGTTGATGAGCATTTAGGCTGTCTCTATCTTTTTTGATATGTTTTTTGTAGGCAGCATATTGAAGAATCCTGTTTTCTTATCCATTTTTCTCTCTTCATCTCTTGATTGGTATTTTTAACCCATTTACATTCAGTGTAATTATTAATAATTATTATTTGATTGCGGTCATTTTTCTGTGATTTTTTTATGTGTGCTTTCGGCTTCTTTTTTGTTCCATGTAATTACATATGCTTAGTTCATTTAGTTAGTTTTTATAACAGTCTGTTTTATCTTTATTTAAATCTATTTGAACTCCTTGTCATTTGGAAATTACATATCTACACTATTCTTTCTTTTTGCTTCAAACTTGACTTCACTATACTTTGATATCTCTGGTTTCAGTCTTGTAGTTTTGTTTTACTTTAAGTACTTCTATGTCTGGATTGAGTTCTGGATGGTGCTGTCATGTATGGTAATCTGAAATTGTTGTCTGTTGTTGTTTATTTGCAGTCCAAAGAACACCCTTAAGTATTTTTTGTTAAGTTGTTCTGGTCATTCCAATATCCTTTAATTTCTGTTGATTAGTATATGTTCTAACTTCATCATCATATTTGAGGGACAGCTTTGCTTGGTAAATGATTCTTGGTTGGCAATTTTTTCCCCCCAGGGTTTGTATATATTACCCCATTGTCATCTTACCTGGTTATTTCCTGCTGAGAAATCAGAGATTAGTCTTTTTGTTTCTTCTTTGTAGGTAGCTTTTCATTTTTCTTGAGCTGTTATTAGGATTCTGTCCTTGTCTTTGATTTTGGAAAGTTTAATTATGATATGTCTTAGTGATTTTCTTTTGGGATCTCTTCTGTTTGGTGTTCGTTCAGCTTTTTATGTATTTATCTTCTGTTTTTTGTGTGTGTGATGCTAGGGAAGTGTTCTTCCAACAACTCTTTGACAGTTTTCTCTGCGCTTTCTATTGCATCTTTCTGTCTGGATTCCAATCACCCATAAGTTGTTCCCCTTCATGGTGTCCCACATAACTCCTTAGGCTTTCTTCAAATGTTTTTCATTCATTTTTCTTCTTCTTGTTCTTCTAGCATGTTATAACTGAGAGACTTATCTTCAAGCTCACTATCTTGGGTTTCCCTTGCTTTGAATCTACTCCTTTACCCTTTCAATGTATTATCCATTTCTGAAATCTTATTGTTCATCTCCAGAGTCCTGGTGTGGCTCTGTGTGATAATGTGTCATACTGCAAAGTTGTCTGAGCAGCAAGTGGTGGTTCAAGCTTACCAGCTGCTCCTTGGAAACCCTATACAGGGTCGCTATGGGTCGGAATCGACTCAACAGCACTTAACAACAGCACCAACATTATTAATCTCCTGGATTTCTAATTTAAGGTTTTGTATTGTTTCAAAACTTGTGTTTGCCTGTTTGTTCTTTGTCAGGGTCCAACCTCGACAGGGAAGTGGGTTTCACAAAGTTGGAAGGTCTGGTAGGTGAAACATATAGCATAGAGACAAAGAGACAATACAGACACAAAGAGACAGACACATAAGGTTGATGTAAGCTGACGGGCAGACAGTTCTGCTGCAGACATTGCACACAAAACTAACTCTATATGAGATGTCTGGAGAGGCGAGAGAGAAAGAAACACTCGGAGACCAGAGTGGATGCAAGCTGACAGGCAGATAGTCCTGCTGCCAAGAATGCATGCAGAACTATCTCTACCCCAGTCTTTTATTAACTTTTTTAAGGAAGAGATCTTTACAGAAGAAGAATGGGATTATTCAGATAAAACAATGCTTAATGATTCACAGAGACAATTTTTAAGATAAGTTAAGCCAGTAATCCTTTCTTGCTACAGTTCCAGGGAAGGTGAGAGAAGAGTCTCAATCTTTCCAAGAAGGCGAAGTTTCAAACATTTAGCTTTATTGTTAAGCTAGTAATCCTTTCTCCTTACTTCTGTAGCTCCAGGAAAGGTAAGAAACAGGTTTTAACCTTTCTAATGAAGGTGAGGTTTCGCCTCCACCTTCCTTTTCCTTGTTCCGGGTTCCATATCCAAATGCTACAATGTTTACTGTATCCTCAGGGGAAAGAAGAGCATCTGGACCAAACTGATTATACCCAAGGGTGGTCTGAGGGGGCTGCCACCATTGTCCTGTAAGCCAATACTCCCAGAATTTACCATTCCACCTTATTTACAAACCTTGAGTAGTTCTGCTCTAAAACCTTTTTTTCATAATCCCGATATACTTATTCCTGTTCTCCTGAGTCATTTGAGGAAGCTTTACTGCCTCAACCCCAGAGGGGGTTTCGGTCCCATTGTTGAACACAGACATCAAGAGCTCATGTTTTAAGTTAATATCAAAAATAACTGAATAATTAGATAGGGAGCAGTTCTGACATTTATCCCAGGTGGCTATAGCCTGTTCCTCAAAAAGATTTGTTCCCAGGACCCCACACACTGCTAATACCTTCAAGGCAGTGACATTTACAGCAGAGCCATTAAAAGAGGCATCACGTATATCAACATTTTCCCAAAAGCTACAATTGCCGGAGTAAGAAGCATAAAGAACAAGCACAGAACGAACAATATTAAGACTAAAGAGAATTGCACAAAGGTAGCCATCCAGTGAGTTCACAAAAACCTATGAACCTGGGACGTCAGGAGGACACTTCCTTGGCCCTCAGGGTCTATGTGAACCTAGGACGTCAGGAGGTCACTTCCTTGGCCCTCAGTGTCCATGGTCCACAATTCTGAAGAGGGCTCCGGAATTGGATTTTCATCCATCTTGTCACAGGGCCACAGCTTCTCAGTATGTTGTCCCCAGCAGTTCTTGTCGCATTTTCCTGAATTCTTTTAAAGATTTTCTGTGCTCTCCTAGATTTCCTCACTTTTTCTGTCAATCCATTTAAGGTACCTAAATATCATTCTTTTGAATTCTTTTTCAGTTAGTTCCATTATCTTTTTCCCTCAGAAATGTCTTCTGTCTCTGCATTTTGGTAATTTGTTTGTGTCATTTTGTCTTGTTTCTTTGTGTGAGCTAAAATTGTCTGTTCTCGCTAGGGCACCATGGGGTTGTCATATTTGTAAAAACAAATAGTGTAGTTGTTGGGCCCAGAGATGTGAAATCTCTAGTGTGCTCCTGATATTCAAGGAGCTCATGAGATGGTTGTGGAATGGATGTGACAGCAGAGTTCCTGGCACCTGATGGAGTTCCTTTTGGCCTTAGTGTTATCTGTGTTCAGGGCACTCAATCCAGAAGTAGCTGGTTTCAGTGTCTTTTAGGACCACAGGGAAGCTGGGGGCAGGGTAACTAGATAAATGCTGGTCTGGTGGCTCTGTGGCATTTGTAGGTCTGGAACCAAGATGACCTGGACCCAGGCACCAAAGCACACACCAAAGTCACAAAACTGGCCCCCACCTCACACTGGCATGACTCCCAACCATATGACTCCAGAATACAGGCAAGCAGGGTTTGTACTGCAGGTGGTCACATCTCTGGTCAGCAGAGAAGCGTGGAGAAAAAGAAGGAATAATAACTTTCCTGTCACCCATGTGAAACTGCTTTTCCAGGCCTCGTTCTGTTGCCAAAGCTGTTCACAAGATGGTCAAGCTGAATGTAGCCAACAGTTCACCAGCCAGTCTCCATCTCTTGCTGTCCCTGCTCAGCTTCTCCTCCCAGCATGCACTCTATCCACTTCTCTAACCTTTTTTCTGAAATTCAGAATGCCAAAATTTTTATCTGTATCTGTTTTATATGGTCTCTTGTATTTTTGCTGTAGAGAATCCTGTAGTGCATCTGCCTTGTCCATCATCTTGCCAGAAAGCTTTTATGTTCTATTTCAATTGGTTTCTTTCTGATATTTCTTTCTTATGCTTAAATTATTTTCCTCATCTTGTTTCTTAAGGTAGAAGCTGAATGTATTGCATTAAAATAATTTTTGCTTTCTACTAATCACATTTAGTGTTATAAATATCATTCTAAGCACGAATTGGAGTCCTGGTGTCATGCTGTAGGATAAGAAATGCAGGATAAACTAACCACAAGGTCAGCAGTTCAAACCCACCAGCCACTCCTCAGAATCTCTATACAGGTTTAATATGAGCTGGAACAAATTGATAGTACTTAGCAAGAATAACAGCAAGCACTACTTTGGCAGTCCCTTGGTTGCATCAATGGCTAAGTGCTCTCCTGTTAACTGAAAGGTTGGACATTTGAGTGTACTCAGAGGCACTCTCAAAGGCGCCAACCAGAAAGTCTTCAGGAAGTTCACAGCTCTTGAAAACTCTGTGGACTCTGAAACACAGAAAGTTGCCATAAGTCAGAATTGAATGGATGGTAACTGGTTATATAATCTTTAGTTCATAATGCTTCCTTATATTTTTCTTGGATATTTCCAAAGTAATTGAAGTGTTTTATTCAGATTTCATATACTTGAGAATTTTCCAGATATTTTTCTGCTGTTGATTTTTAATTCAATTCCATTATGATCAGAGAATATATTCTGTATGGCCTGAACCTATTTAAAATTAATAAAATTGCTTTACAGACCAGTTATATTCATTTTAAGGATTTGTGGTGGTGCTGTGCTTCTATCCACAAGGTCAGAGGTTCAAATCCACCAGTCATTCCACTGGAGAAAGACGAAGTGTGTTGTTTTCGTAAAGATTTATAGTCTCAGAAATCTTTTATAAGGTTACTATGAGTCTGAATCAACTAGATGGCAGTGAGTTTGGGTTTTGGATTTATGTTTTATTGCAGAAACTATTGTATGTATACTTAAGCAGAATGTGTATTGTCTAATTTAGGTTGAGTCTTCTGTAAATATCAGTAAGGTCAGGTTGGTTCAAAGTGTGTTTTGATTGTTGATTTTCTATTTGCTCTATAAATTATTGAGAAAGATCTATAGATACATTTAACTCTGAAATTGTAATTTTTTCTATTTGCTTTTATAATGTTACTATTTTTCTTTCATATATTTGAACCTTGTGATTAAGTGTATACACATTCAAGACTTATGAATCCTCCTGATAATTTAACTTCTTTACTTCATGTCCTTAGTAATATACTTTACTATGGAATCTATTCTGTAGGTTATTATTTTAGCCATTCCAGCTTTTTTCCCCCATTGGCATTTACTGGTATAAGAGGAGCCATGATGGCACTATAGGTTAGTCATTGGGCTGCAAATTTCAAAATTTGCAGTTCAAATCCACTAGATTCACTTCAGAAGACAGATGAGGCTGTTTGCTCAAGTAAAAATTTATAGTCTTGGAAACCCTAAGGAGATGTTCTACTCTGTCCTATAGGGTCTCCACGAGTCAGAATCGACTCAACAGCAGTGGGTTTTGATCTGGTTATAGCGCATATGAAGTCCTCTTGTGGTGCTGTGGGTTAATGTACTAGACTGCAAAGTCAGTTTGAACGACAAAGTCGGCAGTTCAAGCTCACCAACCACTCCTCAGAAACCCTATACAGGGTAACTATTGGTAAGAATCAACTCGACAGCGCTTAACAACAACAATGGTGCATATATTTTATTCTATCATACAACTGTTAATCTCTTTGTTTATTTATGCTTAAAGTAATATCTCATAAGATATATATGTAATTGAGTGGTATATTTGTTCCTAATCTGAAAATAGCTGCCATTTAATTGGCTTTTAGAACAGTTTTAGTAAATTTGGTTATTGATATGTTGCTAGCTAGTTTCTATTTGGTCTATCTGTTCTTTGTTCTTTTTCCCTTTATTCTGCCTGTTTTTGAATTAATTAAATATTTTTATGGTTTTATATTTTCTATACTTTTACCTTATTTAAACATAATTGTGTATCTTTTATTTTCCTAGGGTTACAAAACACATATTTATTGCAGTCTACCTACCAATGCAATTATACCAACTCACAGGATAAAAACACTAGTATTCATTTATAAAAAATAGTGTTGTAAAATAGTTTTCAAATAAAGATTGATTTTTTACAATGTATAATACACCAAAGTTTCAGGGAAAACACAATACATTTGCAATATATTGCTATGCTTAAGATTTCCACCAGCAGCAAGTGCTTAAGACTCTTAATATTCATTTTCAAAACCTACTTACAGGTTATTTGTCAAGACAGCAACAGTTTCCATGGGAATGGAATCAAGTGCCCCAGTAAGAGGTTTCAGAAGTCTGTTAAATTTCAACGATGGAAATTTAACCCTCCTCTAATAACATAATCTAATTATGAAGTGCTAAATTCAGTAACAATTTTTCAAAAATACTACTAGGGTGACTGTCAAGATTCTCTAAATAATGACTACATGGAAAGGAATAATCAGTTTGTGAAATTGTTAATTGTGTATCTTTAGCCATGTTCAAAACTGTGCTATATAATTCACTACTAGGTGGTGTGCTTTAATAAAATACTTTAAAAATAGAATCACTGTACAGGAATGAATATGAAGCAATTGAATTCTCTGTGGGAGATTAGATACACAAGGTCTGTTATTTGTCATTCTAGTATTGACTTTCAGGTTTAGGAGCCAAATCCTCTTCTTAACCAAAATGCATACTTATGCTCTCCTGATGGATCAAATTATCATATCCACTGTGGAGTCCATTCTGACTAGATCTATCTCCACTTGACACTATGTCAAGTGTAAGCATAAGATGATATTTTCCCCCCAGAAATATCTTATTTTTCAATAAGGAATGATTTTAGTATGTTTATTTACCATTCAATAAAAAAACAAATATTTTGAAAAAAAACTTCACTCTTTAAAAAACTTCTACATGTGTATTATAAGGAGTCCTTGTAGCGTAGTAGTTTATGAGTTGGACCATTAACCACAATGTCAGGATTTCGAATCTATGAGTTATCCTGAGGGAAAAAGATGAGGCTTTCTGCTCCCAGATTTACAACCTCAGAAATACTACACAGATTTCTATGAATCAGAACTGACTTGAGGACACATAACCACCACCACATGTGTAGTATGAAAAAGAAAGTTGGTCAGTCAGTCTACTTTACATCTCAGAAACCTATAGCAAGGCATTTGGCTAAAAAATCTTGCTGTTTAGTACTATTGTCTCATGCAGTTTGGTTGGATTTTAGGGGTAGTAATTAGAAAAGTCAGTATGTCAGAACCTGCCAGCCACGATACAACAGAAGCTATGGCTGTCTGCTACAGTGAATATTTGAGCCTCATAAACTACATGGGACAATTTTACTTAGTCCTATAAGGTTAGCAAAGAAAAACAAAAACAAAAAAATTCCTCACCACTGGACCAATAAACAACATCCATATAGAGGGAGAAATGGTTGAAGTTGTCAAATACTTCATTTTGTTTGGATCAACCATCAATACTCATGGAAGCAGCAGTCAATAAATCAATTGATGTATTGCATTAGGCAATTCTGAAGCACAAGACCTCTTTAAGGTGTTGAAGAACAAAGATGTCAGTTTGAGGATTAAAGTGTGCCTGACCCAAGCCATGGTATTTTCAATAACCTCATATGCATGTGAAAGTTGAACAGTGAATAAGGAAGACTATAGAAGATTTGCTGCATTGGAATTATGGTGTTGGAGGAGAATATTAAAAGTACCATTGGCTGCCAAAAGAACAAATAGAAATGTGTTGGAAGAAATACAGCCGGAGTTCTCCTTGGAAGCTAGAATGGCCAGACCTCATCTGTCATACTTCAAACATATATATTATCAGGAGGGACCAGCTACTGGAGAAGTATATCATGTTTGATAAAATAGAGGGTTAGATAAAAAGAAGAAGACCCCTAATGAGATGGATTGGCACAGTGGCAGCAGCGGTGGACTCAGGCGTAGCAACAATTGTGAAGTTGGCCCACGATGATTAGGCAGTGTTTTCTTCTGTTGTGCATAGAGTCACTATGAGTTGGTTTTGGCTCAATGTCTAACAACAGGGTAACAAGATATGGATGTGAAAGCTAGACAATGAATAAAGAAGACTGAAGAAAAACAGATGCATTTGAATTATGTTGTTAGTGAAGAACGTTGAATATACTATGGACTGCCAGAAGAACAAAAAATCAGTTTAAGGAATAGTACGGTCTGAATGCTCTTTAGAAGCAAGTGTGATGAGACTTTGCCTCATTTCTTTGAACATGTTATCGTCAAGAAGAACCAGTCCCTGGTCATAATGTTTGGAAAAGAAGAATATCGGAAAAGAAAGAAAAATGTCAATGAAATGGGTTGATACAGTGGCAGCAAACATGGGCTTAAGCATGGCAAGTATCGTCTGCAAGGCTCAGGACAGGAAATTGTTCTTTTGTGCATAGGGTGAATATATGTCAGAATTGGTGGCAACATGCTTAACAACATAGCAAAAACAATCTTTCATTATGGGTCTTGAATTGCTTAAGTAGTTGACTGACCAAGTTTGTCAGTTGGAACCCACCCCTAGTGCCATGAAAGAAAGTTCTAGCAATCTTTAAATTATTAAATATTTTTATTTAATAAGCAATCATTAAAAAATAACAGCTTAGAACAATTTAGGGAGTTCAGTTCTACTTTGTTACACATGGGATAAGCATGAGTCAGAATCAACTTGACATCAACAGTTTATAAATTTGTGTGTGTGTTGTTGTTGTGAAGTGCCACTGAGTCGGTTCGACTCTATTGGGTTTCCAAGGAGCGACTGATGGGTTTGGATTGCCAACCTTATGGTTAGCAGTCCATTGTTTATTCTATAGCACCACACCAGGACTCCTCTGTGTGTGTTTCTGTATATATATACACCACTGCTCTGTCAGTGTTTTCATGTTGTGATGACCTTCGTGTTACTGTAACACTGGGAAGCTATTACATCAGTATTTTAAATATCAGCCAGGTCATCCTTGATACATAGGTTTCAGCAGAGCTTCCACACGAAAGCAGACTAGGAAGATAGAAAGATCACTTCTGAATGGTAGGTCATAAGGCATTCAAAATAGGACTAAGGAAGAATTACCTTCTCAAAGTGATATTGATAATAATGATGTGAATGGAACAAAGATTTCAGGACCTTCCTTTGCTGATGGGACACAACTAAAAATGAAAAGAACAGCTACAAACATCCATTTATAATCAGAACTCGTAATGTACAAGGTATTAATCTAGTAAAATTGAAAGTTGTCAAAAATGAAACAGAACATATAAAGATCAAGATCTTAAGCATTGTTGTTGTGTTAAGTGCCATTGAAGTGTGTTCTGACTCATAGTGATCCTGTACAAAGTTTCTGAGGCTGTATGTCTTTGCAGGAGCAGCAAGCCTCATCTTTCTCCTGCAGTGGTTCGCAACCTATTGCTTTTCCTATAAAGTCACCACACTCCCTATCCTAGACAGTAGAACTGAAACAGATTGATATTGTCAATTTTGGATCAGACATTTACATGGTTTTGTTGTTGTTGTTGTTCAGTGCCGTTGAGTCAGTTTCAACCCATAGCGACCCTGAACAGGGATTCCAAGGCTGTAAATCTTTACGGGAGCAGATCGCCTCATCTTTCTCCTGCGGAGCAGCTGGTAGTTTCGAACTGCTGACCTTGCAGTTCACAGCCCGATTCATAACCACTACGCTACCAGAACTCATAACAAATTGAAGAACAATGGTGTGGCATTTATCATTAGAAAGAATATTTCAAGATTTATTTATAAGTACAGTGCTATTAATGATGACACTAAAGAACCCTATTCACTTCTTCAGTCCTAAATTGATCAAACATGCAATTAAGATGCATTGAAAATTACTGCTGCTTGGAATGCAAAGTTGGAAACAAGAGGAGGGATCCATAGTTGGAAAATAAGATCTTGGTGATGGAAATAATGCTGAAGATCACATGATAAAATTTGATTAATACTTTGTTCATTGAAAATACCTTTGTTCAACAACATAAAAGGTGATTATACACCTGGGCCTCAACACCAGAATTAAATTTACTACATCTTAGAGAAGAGACAATGGAAAAGTTCAATATCATTCCCAATACAATGTTAGGGTATGACTGTGGAGCAGACCACCAACAGCTAATATGCAAGTGCAGGCAGAAGCAGAAGATTTGAAACCCTTCAGGAGAACCAAAATATGATCTTGAGTGTATATACCACCTGAATTTAGAGACCATCTCAGACAGATTTGATGCATTAGACTATAATGACCAAAGAGGTGTGAGATAACATCAAGAGCATCACACAGGAAGAAAGCAAAAGGTTGTTTTTTGTTGTTGTTTTTTTGTTTTTTTAAAAGGCACTTAAGAGTGTATGGAGGAAGGTAGAGACCCCACTGAATTGTTTTCATATTGCCTAGATGGGTCTGGTGAAAAGAGATGGGGATAAGATACTTATGATCCAATAGTGAGTAATTGTTATCATGACTAATTCCCACTATCACAACTGTAAAGGTAGAAGTTTTGTAAAAAAAAAAAAAAAAATGGGGGAGTAGTTAATCTTACAGTCCAGAAACAGAGGACCCCAAGACCACCAAGGAAGAAGAACACAGGCAGAATGCGGGATCCTATCTAGAGAAGCAGTGACACCAGAAATGCAGGCAGAGATGAGGACATGGAGAGAAAGAGCAGCTGAGGACACTGGACTCCTGGAAAGAGTAGAACTGGGTACTTGCGGCCAGGAGGCAGGCTTGCAGAATGTGCCCTTTGGTTGTTCAAATGATTATGTATTCCTGAGTGTTTTTGTGTACATCCTGCCACCACCACCCCCACCCCCCAAAAAAGAAAAAAACAAAACAAAAACAGTGGGAATGGAAGCAAATACTGTTGAATTATGATGCACAGAGGAGATTGTAATCATTGCAATGAAACAATGGTGTAAAGTAATGCAAACTATCACTCAGTTCACAATTAAAACTTTAAAAAAAAAAGGAAATAAAAAAAGAAAAGAATAAAGTGGGTGTAAGAAAAGACTCTGAAACTTGTTCTTGTACATAGAGAAGCTGAAGTGACTGGAAGAAATGATGAAGTAAAGAGCTAAACAGAAAATTATATATGGTAGTTGAAGAAGACATATCAAATATTGTCATGTAAGATGCAAAGACCTGGAGTTAGAAAACCAAAATGGAAGAACATGTTCTGTATTTTCCAAGCTGAAAGAACTGAAGACAAAATTCAAGCCTTGGGCTGCAATATTGAAGCATTCTATTAGACTCCTGGTGTGGCTCTCTAGGGTAACCACTGGACTGCTAACCACAAGGTCAGTGGCTAAACCCCCCCAGCTGCTCTTTGGAAACGTTATTGTTGTTGTTAAGTGCTGTAGAGTAAGTTCTGACCCACAGTGACCCTGTATAGGTTTTCCAAGGAGCAATTGGTGAACTTGAACCACCAACCTTGTGGTTCAAATTGACCTTGCAGTCCAGTGCATTAACCAACAGCGCCACACCAGGACTCCTTGGAAACCTTGTATAGGATCACTAAGAGTCAGCCCCAACTCCATGGCACTTACTAATAATAAAAAGGGCAAAATATTGAAAGATGCTGGAAACATTAAAGAAAATTAAAGGAATACATGGTCACTGAACTAAAAAGCATTGGTCCATGATCAATCATTTCAAGAGGTATCATATGATCAAGAATCAGTTGAAGGAATAAGTCAAAGCAACACTGAGGACATTGGTGAAAAGCAAGGCTCCATGAATTGATGGAATATAAATTAAAATCTTTCAACAAATTGATACAGCACTAGAGGAACTCTTCATCTATGCCAAGAAATTTGGAAGACAGCTATCTGACCAACTGATTGGAAGAGATCCATATATGGGTCATGATATATCCATAAGGTGACCCAATGGAAAGTGGAAATAATCTAACTATATCATTAATATCACATGTAAGCAAAATTTTGCTGAAGATAATTAAAAAATGGGTGTTGACAATACATTCACAGGGAGCTGCCAGAAATGCAAGTCAAATTGAGAAGAGATCATGGAACTAAGGATATCACTGCTGTCATCAGATGGATCATGGCTGAAAGCAGAGAATACCAGAATGATATATACTTGTACTTTATTGAATACACAAAGTAACTCTATTGTATGGATCATAACAAAGTATGCATAACATTGTGAAGAATGGCTACTCCAGAACACTTAATTGTGTTTATGATGAAGCTGTGCATAGGTATGGATTGCATCTCAATGTAAAGAAAACAAAAATCGTCAACACTGGACCGATAATAAACATTCTTATCAACAGAGAAAAGATTAAAATGGTCAAGGACTTCATTCTTCTTGGATCAAATATTAACGCTCATGGAAGCAGCAGTTAAGAAATCAAACAAACAAACAAACAAAAGAAATCAAACAATGTATTGCATTGGGCAAATCTGCTGCACAAGACCTTTTTAAAGTGTCAAAAACAAATATGTAAGCTTGAGGACTAAGGTGCACTTGATTCAAGCCATGGTATTTTCAATAACTTCAGATGCATGGGAAAGCTGGACAGTGAATAAGGAAGCCCATAAAAGAATTGATGCTTGTGAATTATGGTGTTGGAGGAGAATATTGAAAGTGCCATGGGCTGCCAAAAGAACCAACAGATCTCTGTTGGAAGAAGTGGAGCCAGAGTGCTCCTTGGAGGCCAAGATGATCAAACTTCACCTCTCATACTTCGGACATATTGTCGCTGGATAAGGATATCATGTTTGGTAAGGTGGAGGGTCAGAGAGAAAGAGGAAGACCCCCAGCGAGGTGGATTGGCAAAGTGGTAGCGTCAATGGGTTCAAACATGGCAACAATAGTGAGGATGGCATAAGATTGAGCAGTGTTTCATTCTGCTGTGCATAAAGTTTCTATGAGTCAGTGGCAGGGGCCATGATGGCTCTGATAAGAAATACATTGCAACAACACAGAGCAGCGAGAGACCCTATGCATGAAGAAAACCCATTGTACTGCAGAGCAGCAATGGGTGCCTCGTTGGTTTGGCAGAGCCACAACAGGAGATTTCATATGGGGAACTTGCTGGCTTTGTAGTTTCTTTTTAATTCTATCATTTTAATAAGAATCAATGTTATAAGTAATCAGTATTATAGTTGTTATTCTGATTTAAGAAATATACATATTTTTGATTTTTATAGTTTGATAATCAGACATTTTAAAGTAGTTGAAACAACTGCCAGTATAGAGTTGAGATAATAATCTAGCACCTGTTTTACTTAAAAATAAAGGAGAAGGAAATGGCAGAGGCCATGTCACCAAGGGACAGAGCAGCAGAGGACCCTAAGCATGAAGGGCTCATTGTTAAGCAAGGCCACAATGGGTCTCCCCTTGGAGGGCAAGGCCCCAGGAGGGATCTCATGTGGGGACGCTGCAGTTTCTGTCTCTTTGTTTTAATCAGCTTATTTTTAATTTTCTTGATTTTATAATAAAATTTTTCAGTAGAATCTTAGTAAGAATTATATTAGAGATTTGAAACTTGTTTTTTGGCACCTTCACACCATATTCAATCATGCGTAGTCCTAAAGAACGCTTTTGACACTAACAATAGGTTTCACCACTAGGAAAAACCAGCTAAAGTTTTTGCCAGTCCAAGTTTAAGATTACATTCAACATTCTGTGTAGTTTTGGTCAGGAACATTAAGACCTCTAGAAAATTAGCTAAAAATGCAATTTAGGGCTAAGGTAATAGTAATAGATCATAAGCAGAAATTTAACTAGATGTTTTGTATAGAGAAGTTTTTATAAGGCAGTTGTTCTGTTTCTTCTTAACTACAAAACTTTATGATTCTTGTTTTTCTTGTTTAATCAATCATGAGAAACAACTGTGTTGTCAATTACCACAGCAAATAATGTTTAGGCACATGTTGTGATTAATGAATCTATAGAAAATAGATGAAGGTAGAAATATGAGTTAAGATTTAGAATTGTGTTTTAAGGTTAACCTGACATTTTAAGAACAATAAGGTTTGCTTACAGAAATCAGATATTGTCTAACTACGTAAAGGGGAACAAGGAAGATTTTGATATTCTTGATGCTCTATATTGAAATGATTAAATTGTATGATTTAGACCACTACTTTGAAAAGAAAGATTAATAGATTAATGGTATAGAGTAGTATAAAAGCTGTTTGAGAATCTGAAATAAAAAAAAAAGGAGGAGAAATCAAATGTGAGAGGAGAAGACTCACCATTCATCGAGACCCATTGATTCTGTGAGCTTCATTTCTTCGCCAACACCATACCTCTCTCTAAGGACCCCCCCCAATAAGATTGTTGGGGCTGACCCCTGACAAGTCAGTACTGACTAAATGGCACCTAACAACAACAACAACATACATAGAATCATTAGAATATAACAAGAGGATACTAAATGGTTAAAAATCAGGAAAGGTATGCCAGGTTGTATCCTTTCACCATATATATTCTGACCAAGTAATTAGATAAACTGGATTACGTGAAGAACATGATATCAGTGTAAAAGAAAGACTTATTAACAACCTAGGATATACAGATGACACAACTCTGCTTGCTGAAAGCAAGAAGGACTTGAAATGCTTACTGATGAAGATCAAAACCTACAGCTTTCAGTATGGAATGTACTTTAATGTAAAGAAAAGGAAATGCCTTATAGCTGGACCAAAAAATAACAACATGATAAATAGAGAAAAGAATGAAGTCGCCAAGGGCTTCAATTTGTTGGATCTATTATCAATGCTCAAGGAAGCAGCAGTTAAGAAATCAAAGGATGTATCATGTTAGGTAAATTTGTTGCTTAAAACCTCTTCAAAGTGTTCAAGAGCATAGACGAAGATATTGATTTGAAGAATAAGGTGCACTTGATCCAACCATAATATTTTTCATCTTCTAATATGCATGTGGAAGTTGAACAATGAATAAGGAAGACCAGAGAAGAATCTATTCATTTGAATTATGGTGTTGAAGAAGAAATATTGAAAGTACTTCCAGACAAATAGAAAGGTACTTTTTGGAAGAACAGAAAGAGTGTTCCTTCGAAGCAAGGATGGCGGGACTTCTCTTTCTTTGGAAACATTTTCCAGAGGGCTAGTCCCTGGAGACTTAGTAGAGTGGAAGGTCAGCGAAAAATAGATATATTGCCACAGTGGTGGGCATAATAGGCTCAAACATAAACAGTTGTGAAGTTGGCAGTGTTTCCTTCTGTTGTGCATAAGATCGCCCAGAATCAGAACTGACTTGAAGGCACCTAATAGCAACAACAACACACTCTATGAGGTCTAACTGACTCAAAGGCATTTAACAACAACAACATATATATACATACATATTCAACTATTGTTGTTGTGGTTAAGTGTTGTTGAGTCAGCTACAACTCATGTTGTTGTTGTTAGGTGCCATCGAGTTGGTACCGACCCATAGCAACCTTATGCACAGCAAAACAAAACACTGCCCGATCATGGGCCAACCTCACTGTTGCCACACTTGAGTCCATTGATGCTGCCACTTCTCCAATCCATCTCATTGGGGGTCTTCCTCTTTTTCTCTGACCCTCCACCATACCAAACATGATACCCTTCTCCAGAAATGGGTCCCTCCTGACAATATGTCCCAAATATGAGAGACGAAGTTTGGCCATCTTGGCCTCCAAGGAGCACTCTGGCTGCACTTCTTCCAAAACAGATCTATTGGTTCTTTTGACAGCCCATGGTAATTTCAATATTTTCCAACACCATAACACGAAAGCATCTATGGTCTTCCTTATTCATTGTCCAACTTTCACATGCATATGAGGTTATTAAAAATACTATGGCTTGGGTCAGGCACACCTAAGTCCTCAAGCTGAAATCTTTGCTCTTCAACACTTTAAAATGGTCTTGTGCAGCAGATTTGCCTAATGCAATATGTCGTTTGATTTCTTGACTGCTGCTTCCTTGAGTGTTGATAGTTGACACAAGAAGAATGAAGCTCTTGACAACTTCAGTCTTTTCTCCATTGAAAAGAATGTTGTTTATTGGTCCAGTGGTGAGGATTTTTGTTCTTTACATTGAGATGTAATCCATAACGATGGCTGTGCTCTTTGATCTTCAGCAGTAAATATTTTAACTGTTTTTCACTTTCAGCAAGCAAGGTTGTATCATCTGCATATCACTTATTGTTAATGAGTCTTCCTCCAATCCTGATGCCACGTTTTTTTTCATAGAACCCAGCTTCTTGGATTTGCTCAGTATACAGGTTAAGTATGCTGAAAGAATACAACCTTGTCACACACCTTTCTTAATTTTCAACCATTCAATGTTCCCATGTTCTGTTCGAACAACTGCCTCTTGGTCCATATACAGTTTCATCATGAGCACAATTAAGTATTCCGGAATATTCATACTTCACAATGTTGTCCATAGCTTGTTGTGATATACACAATCAAAAGCCTTTGCATAGTCAATAAAGCACATCTTTCTGATATTCTCTGAAAAGGTAAACATCTTTCTGATATTCTCTGCTTTCAGCCAAGATCCATGGTACATCAGCAATGATATCTCTCATTCCACGGCCTCCTCTGAATTACAACTCATAGTGACCCTATAAAGGGTTCCCAAGGAGCAAATGGAATGTAGTTGATGGCAGTCACTGATAGTAGTCTTAACAATCCACTACTTAGCTTATAGCTCCATAGCAGGACTCTACATATTTTTCATTTATACTGTGTCAATGAACTATGGCTTTTTCCTTTCTTCTTCTAGCAGACAAAATGCTATGAAGTAAAATGAGTTAGTAGCTATTGGGTAGAAAAACCTGGGACATTTACTTTAAGGTCATTGGGAAAGCTAAGTGTGTTAAATTGCTATTTTGTGCTATGCCGGGATTTATTTATAAGCTAACACATGCACATCCACAAACAGTTTAAATCCCTGCTGTGTTCCCAATATACATTTAACATACTCTGCTCCATTTACAATAGGACTATAATCAGAGATCACCTGTGCTGCACAGTTATGGGAATATGAAGACATTACCTCTGTCCTAGCTGAAAAACTCATTATGGGTGTTTGCAGAAGGATGGATCCCTTGCCATTCTTAATGAAGCCATGATACACTGTGCATTAGCATTGAGAAAGGTTATCTTTGTTAAACTTTTGGTCTTGCTACTGACTTAACTGAAGTCTTGTTGTGGCACTGTAGGATAAACACCAGATTGCAAGGTCAGTTTCAACTGCAAGGTCAGCAGTTCAAACTTACCAGCCACTTGGGTCGTTGTGAGTTGGAATCGACTCTATGGCACTTAGCAGCAACAACACTGACTTAACTATTTCTGCTTGGATATGTCAATTAAGCTTGATGTCATTTTTTTCTCATTTGCAAAAAGAATATTTCCAACAATATTATTTTCAAATAAGGTGATTTTTTTCTCACTTGCAAAAAAGAACAATTCTAACATTATCTCTAAAATACAACTCAAATTCTAAACTTCAATGATTTTTTCATCTTTATATTTAGTAATATAAAACCATTTACCTTTTTCTAATTTAGGCCTTTAATAAATTGTAGCATATCATATGATGAGATTAAAAATGTGTTGATTTATTTTCTTTGTTGATCAAGTTAAGATTGACATTATACTAAAAATTTTAAGATTTACATGATCATCTTATTTATTTTACAGCTAGTTTTAGAAGCAATAGGTTATAATATCATTTTTGTGGTCATTCATCATTATTTATGGATAAACATTGCTAGTTTTGATTTATATAGTCACATAACAGCAAAAATAATAGCAGTAGCTAACCACCATTATTATTTTTAAATGCTGATATGTAGTTGAACCCTGGTGTGATCCTGCTATAATATCAGCACTGAACTGCTTGCTGTAAGTTTGACAATACAAAACCACTGGCTGCTCACAGAAATCCTAAGTAGGCTTTCTATGACGTGGATCCAATTTACCAGCACACAACAACAACAACATGTCCCTATTACATCACATTAACTTTTACAATAAATGCCTGCATTTGCAATTATCCTGGCCAAGGAAGGTGCCACTTATGAAAATCACTAATCGGCAAAATATTGTTTAGATATATAATATTTGAGATTTGAGTAAATGAACAGATGGTAAATAATAGACATTTTAAAATATGTCAATATGATTAACACTAATTCAAATAATGCAATGTGATTATTATTATTTTTTTTTTACCTTTGATGGTTTTTCAAGATTTAAAAGATCAAAAGATTTGATCCAATTTTTTTTTTTTCACTGATACAAGTATCAAGCATCAGCTGTAACTAAAATGAACATAGAACTTTAGGATTATACCTTTTTCTGTACCTTTGCAATATTCTAAATCAATTAACATGTAATGTAAGAAATAGAAAATTTGAACTACTCTTTTATCTTTCTTATTAACCTTCTGAATGACCTGTAATTTCAACTCAAATATGAAACCTAAAAAAAGCTTTATTATGGGAAATAGAATATAGCAGACCTCAATTAAACAAATGATATCATAATGATAGAAAGTGAATTAATATATTTTTATGTATTTCCTTATTATCAATTATTTATATCTTTTTCAGAGACAATATCTAGGACATATTGCTCATCACAAGTGGACTTTGGATTAGACACAGCTTGTTACAGAATTCAATTGGAGATCATTTTAATTGGATTTGATTTCCCCTTCAAAACTCTTCTTAAAAATAATTTTGTAATCTTGACTTTCAAGTATTTTGTCAGATGAAGAGCGAATAATTTAGTGTTAAGGTCTGTCCATTTATCTACTCTAGTGGCTCTTGTTTGACTGTGATGCTGGCAGCTATGTTACAGGTATTCAGGGTCACCTGGGGTGGACAGTTTTACTTCCAGACTCAAACAGGCTAGGAAGAAGAGGTAGACTATTTATAGCCACTGAAACCATATGAAGAGCAACAGAACATTGTCAGATACAATGCCAGAAGATGAAAATATTATAAATAGCAGTGGAACATTGTTTGATATAGTGATGAAAGATGAGCATATTAGGTTGAAAGGCACTCAAAATATGACTGAGAAGGAGCTGCTTCCTCAAAGTAGAGTTGACCTTAATGATGTAGATGAAGCAAAACTTTCAGAAACTTCATTTGCTGATGGGGCACAGTTCAAAATGAGAAGAAATAGCTAAAAACATCCATTAACAACTGTAACATGAAATGTACAGAGTATGACTCTAGGAAAACTGGGAGTTGTCAAAAAAGAAATGGAATGAATTAGAGATGGATATCCTATGAATTATTGATATAAAATGGTCAAGTATAGGTAATTTTGAATCAAATAATCATATGGTTTACTATGTCAAGAACCACAAATTGAAAAAGAATGGTGCCACATTAATTTCATCTTGAAAGAGTGTTTGAAGATCTATCTTGAAGTACAATGCTATCTGTGATAGGTAGTATAACTTTTATTCTGATTCTCAAACCAACCACTAAAGCAAATTATGGTGAAATCTAAGAATTCTACCAACTTTTTCAGTATGAAATTGACTAAACATGCAATTAAAATGCATTGCTAATTATTGGTGATATGAATAGGAAAGCTGGAAAGAAAGAGGAAGGATCAGTAGTTGGAAAACCTGACCTTGATGATAGAAATGATGTTAGAGATTGTATGATAAAATTTTGCAAGACCAATTACTTGTTCATTGCAAATACATTTTTCAACAACGTAAATGTTGACTCTTGGTGTGGTGTCATAGGGTCAGCACTGGACTATGAATCACAGGTTGGTGATTCAAACCCACTATCTACTCCTCAGAAACCCTATAAAGGGTTGCTATGAATTGGAACTCACTTGATGTCACTTAACAACAACAACATACATTGACTAATCAGATGAAGTGCACGGGAATCAAATTGACTATGTCTGTGGGAAGAAGCTCAATATTCTCAGGCAAAAGAAGACCAGGTGCTAACTGAGGAACAAACCATCAACTGCACATATACAAGTTCAGGCTGAAACTGCAGAAAATTAAAACAACTCCACAAGAGCCAAAATATGACCTTGAACATATTCTATCAGAATTTAGACACCATCTCAAGAACAGATTTGATGCATTAGATAATAATTACAAAAGACTAGAAGAATTGTATGAATTTTATGATGACATTACAAACATCATACATGGAAAAAGGAACAATTCATTGAAAAGCAGGAAAGAAAGAGAAGAATGAAACAGGTATCAGGAAAAACTCTGAAACATGCCTTTGAACACAGAGAAGCTAAGTTGATTGGAAGAAAAGATTATATAAAAGAGCTGAATGGAAAATGTCAAAGGGCAGTTCAAAAAGACAAAGTAAAGAATCATGCAATGTGTAAAGACCTGGAGTTAGAAAGCCCAAAGGAAGAACATGCTCAGCATTTCTCAGCTGGAAGAACTGAAGAAAAACTTCAAGCAATCACTTGCAATATTGAAGGATTCTAT
>NW_006408523.1:25137734-25141306 GCF_000296735.1 Chrysochloris asiatica | reverse complement strand
ACAACAACAACAACTTGTTGAAGAACCAGTACCTTATTTTCTGTATTTCAAATGTCCTTAATCTTTTTTTTTTCTTATAAATAAGAAGCACAGATCTGGCTACTAAATGAATTTATCCGAAGATGGTTACATATCTTTTTTACATATTTCAAAAATGATTATTCTTTATGTAACTAAACGGAACCCAATCTGTGCTGGAAATTAATAATGTCCAGTAGTATCAAAAAAACAAAGAAAAAATTACAATAAAACCCCACTGCTCTTGAGTCTATTCAAACTCATGGAGAGTCTAAACAATAGGGTACAGCTGTGAATCTTTCTGGAAGCAGAGTGCCTCATCTTTCTCCTATAGATCCACTAGTGAGTTCAAAGTGTCAACCTTTAAGTTAGCAGCCCAACACTTAAACTACTGTGCCAACAGTAATGATGACCAAAGTGAGGAGTATATGATAGAATCTTATTATATTAAAATTAATACTAGTAAATATGCATTGTTATTGAATTCATGAGTGTAGCCATTTGGAAATCATAACAAAGTAATGGAGCATGGTCTGAGATATCCCACACACATGTATGCTCCCCTCCACTTCCTTTCTCTTGTTTCTTAGATATATGTTTACATTATATATTTTATAATGTTAATGGTCACCTAGGCTGGAAGCCTGGTCCCTCTTGGTGTGACTACTGAAAGACAAGCAGATACCAGGAGAGTTAGCCCTTTTAATATGTTTATCAGGACATCTGGTCATCTTGTGAATTGGTAAGAATGCTACAGTGATAAGATTATAGCCTACTACATGCTGATAAACATTGCTAAAAATGAGTATAAATAATTGTTTGTATGAAATAGTCATCTAACACCATTCCTCTTTTTTTGCTGAACTCCCAGGAATTGGCTTCCTAATAATAAAGGCATGTTTCTTTACTTGTGTATCTGGGATGCTTATTCATTGGACTCAACTGCTCCAAGACAACAGATCCAAGCTTTGGGGGTAACAAATTTTAGTGCCCAGACATGGATTTTCACCCTGGTTCCATCCCCAGGAGGACCCATCCTTGGAAAACCAGGGAAAGAGATAGTCCACCCCTCCTGGAAATAAACAGCTTATGATTTCCTGGCATCTCATTGGCACTTAACAACAACAGCAACAAGGGATGGCTTTGTGGAGTCCTGGTATGGCTCTGCAGGATAGAAAGGTTGGTTTGACCCTAAGGGTCAGCAGTTCAACTCCCCAGGGAAACCCTACACAGGGTCTCTACTAGTCGAAACAGACTTGAAGACACTTAACAACAAGAACAAAGGATAGCCTAAAAGAACAATACGAATTTGAGAAATTCCTTGTGACTTAAAGTGTAAAGCACTGGACTGTTAACCTCAAGGCCAGAAGTTCAAGGCAATCCGTTACTCCTTGGGAATAAAATGAGCCAGTCTGCTCTCTCAGAGCTTTTGAGTTTCAGAGAACCTAAAGTACAGTAGACCTGTTTTACCTCCATGTTCCCCATTGGCAACAAGCAGATTAGGTGTAAGCATTTTAAAATAATCTTTAGGTCCTGGTGTGTATAAGCACTAGACCATAAGGTCAGTTTGAATAACAAGGTGGGTGGTTCAAACTCACCATCTATTTTTCAGAAACCCTATACAAGGTTGCTATGAGTCAGAACCAATTTCAGGGAACTTCACAATCAAATAATAATAATAAAAAAGCCAAATTTAGATTTAAAAGTAATAATAATAAACGAAAATGTTACATAGCAAGGTAGGCTGTTCTAGCTCACCAGCCGCTCCTTGGAAACCTTATACAGGTGTTGCCAAACCGAAACGAAGGTTCCCCGCCTGTCACTGTGGTCAATCACAGAGATGGGGTGAGATCCAATCCAAGCTTTATTTCATTTCTATGAGATTTGCTTCAAATGAAAATAGTTACTTTGATCCTGGGCATTGTTTCTTGGATCAAAAGAACAAAGCTTAGGTCATTAAAAACAGCAAGTTTTACAAAGGGTGATACAATAAGGTAAGCATTGAATATAGCAACATATGAAAATTCCTATAACAACACAAACCCTGACCTTCACTATTAATTTGCATAGCCACTCTAGATTAGGTATCCAAAATAACCAGCTTTCAATATCTGCTCCAAAGGAGACCTCCCTTTGCTGAATGTTAGACATGATTCCTTTAACATTTTTGAGTTTTTGTTCAATTAATTTAGAATTATCTGAGAGATTAAAACAACACAGCCCTTTTAAATTCCTCACATCCATGATTATGCCGTAAGAGCAAATCACCTACAGCAGCTCTGTTTTCCAAAAGTGCTTCCCTGATATACCCTAGTTCTATACTTAGGGCATGGATTGCTTGGGAAGCATTGACCATTGAATAGTTTAATCGACTGACTTCTACATTTAGGACAATAACCCTGGCAGACATGACAAACAAAGACAAAGCTATGTATTCCACAGAGCTAAATAAATGCAGAACACTAGACAGTCACCATATTAACTTCCCAGATTACTTGACTCTTTGTTTCTTTTTAAATCTTGAATCTTAACTAAAAAGGTGGTGAGTCATCCAAGGGAACAGGATCCCTTGGAGGCATTGAGGGAACATTCGATAAAAAAACTAATGCCCATAGGAGGAACCACATAGAATGTAGTTTAATATGTCTGTTAGCATAGGACACTGTCTACCTCTATACAGTTTAAAATTGTGTTTAAGGATTTGCAATCAGTTGTGTATCTAGTGAACTGCACACAATGGACACTAAAGCTAAGTGTTCCAAGCTGAATCAAGAACATGTCTCTCTTTTCATTAGCCAATTATAGATACCATCATAAATGATATTGTTTTAAATCTATCGAAATTGGGTGAGATTTCAAATTAACTCTAAAGGAGTATAGATCCCTACCAAACATGAGGTAAAGGTCTATTATACATAAGTGCTTCCCAAAAGACAAAAATCAGATACATTTATTACACTCCAAGCTAAATAGACCCAAATGTCTTCATCCTGTTGAACGGAATACTGTCTTGCAAAAGTCCCATTGTAAAGAGCAGGAGATACATTTTAAGGGGCATCTTCTTATCTTTAGTTGGGTTTCTCCAGTTCCTTCTGATGTCCAGGTGGTCCTGTCAACTGACGGGTAAGACTTGATTCTGGTATGGTGTGTCCAGGCTTTGAGTCCGGCTAACTTGACAGCTGATGGGGTGACTAGTAAGACTTCCCAGGGTCCAGTCCACTTTTCTTCTAACTGGTTTTCAGGTCCGTCTCTCCACGTTCTGAGCAGAACATGATCTCTAGGCTGGAGGGATTCAGGTTACCTATAGGGGAGGAAGCCGACCTGGGAAGAACAATTTTACGAAAAATAGAAAGTGTGTGGTAGAGGTGTTGTGCACACCACTGCACCTTCAAATCTTGGTTAAGGTCAGGTGGAGGGTTGAGGGAAGCTGCCTGGGAAGGTTTACTATATACAATTCTATATATTATATTGTTGTTAAGTACAGTGGAGTTGATTCTGATTCAGAGTGACCCTGTACAGGGTTTCCAAGGCTGCAAATCTTTATAGAAGCAGAA
>NW_006408523.1:25130580-25137176 GCF_000296735.1 Chrysochloris asiatica | reverse complement strand
TTTTTTTTTTTTTTTCTTGCCCTGGAACCAGGGCCTAATGAAGCAAGCCAGGGCCTCTTTCCTATAGTGGGTTAGTTCATAGACTCATTTAAGAAGAGCGGGCACTACTTTCACAGGATCAGGACCATTCTCTTGACATTCACTTTCTAGCTTTGAACCTTTCAGAACCAGAACAATTCCATTGTCATTTTTCTCTTCATCCTTTAACCTCTCTCTCAAATCCTTCTGCCTCCGTTTTACTCAAGCCCTCTGGGTACACATGCATAGTCTTTCTTGCTAACATTTCTAATGCCCTTGTCAGTATAATCAGTTTGGCTTTTTGAACTAAGGTCCCCGGCAGGAGGGCTATTGCCTCCACCCAGTCTTGTAAGGTTGCTATTACAACACACCCTGCTTTCTGGGTCTCTTTCTCTATGCAGCTACTTCTGTGCATGCATGAACAATGTCTAGTCCACCAGCTATACTAAAACAGCTCAGGTAGGCTGCAAAATACCTGGTCAATGATTTCTATACAATCAGGGTTCAGCCCTCCAGTTGTCACATCAGGGAAGACAATGGAACGTTTAGTTGCCTCATAATTCTCAGGGCAATATTCAGATTGTCCAGTAAAATAACCTGGTGTTGCCTCATATGTCCTGTCGTGAGCCATAGACTTCCTTTCTGTTGCAGCAGGGAGACAACCTGATGGGGACGGTGATAAGGTGGCCAGAGTGAATTTCTCGGTCTCTTTTCTGAAAGGATATAGGTTTCTGTGGGATGGTCAGCTTCTGGGCTTCAATCAGACCTTCACAGGGGATGCTTCTTCATTCTTCTCAGAGTTCTGCTATCCCATAAGAGGGGTTTAGCTGATTATCAATCTCCTCAGGCCAATGTGGCTGATTTCTAGAGTTTGAATCAGTAATTGCCAGGCATGTTCATGAGGAACCTCATCTATAGACTTTTGGTTTCACAAAGAACAGTTGTTTGAACATGAAACTTTGGAAGCAGGTCCTGGCCCAGTAAGGGGACAAGACAGTCAATTTCTTTTCCCCAATGAAGCAGTCTAGAGGTTTCAGGAAGAACTGGTCCTCAGGCCTCCATGAAATCTCAGTCACCATCACTGAATGGAACTATGGGAAATTCAGAGGTGTATTGACCACTGAATAAGTGGCCACAGTGGCCACAAAAAATTCACAGTCTGTCTCCCATTGCTATTTTCACCTGAAGTCCTGGGGTGGGGAGGGCAATAGGAGTGGCAGAAATTGATGTCAAATCATCCTGGACCCCTTTGCCCCCTGACACCATCAGTCTTCTGTAGACAATGAAGCTTGTTCAACCAACTGTTGAGTTGGAGGATGGCTTTTTCTGCCAGACCCTACCCTGAGATTTGGACATTTGTTTTTCTAGTGTCCAGGTTTTTTTCAATAAGTACATTGGTCCTTGCTTAAGGCCCTCATTCCTTTCAGGTGTCCTCTCTGGGGCCCCACATGCTTACCTCTAGTGGTCTTTAGGGAGACAGTAATGACCTGAGACTTCTGTGCTCTTGGCTGTTAAATACCTGGAAAGTCATATCAACCAGCTGGGATGGATTCATGCCAGTTGCCCTGTTGAATTTCTATAGTTTCTTTCTAGTATCGGAGGTGCTTTGGAAGATAAAAGTCATGTTAATCATTCAAATATTTGCTGAGTTCTCGTGATCAAGGTCTGTGTACTTAGAGTAGGCTTGGTAGGTTCATTTGAGGAGTTCAGAGGGGTCCTCAGTTGGCTTCTGTTGAACTGTTCAAGCTCTATTGTTTAGGAAGTCCCACCTTCAGACCTCTGAGAATGCACCTTTTATAGGGCTCCAGCCATAGCAGGTCCCGTCATTTAGATTCTAGTTTGCCTCATTTAGGGGAATTGCCTTGACTGGAGCCAGGGTCTTGTTTGGATTTTTCTCCATGGATGTGTTCTGCTTCTTCCTTTGCCTTATCTAAGACCACCCTTCTCTCATCGCTGGTCAGGATCATGGGCAACAGAGCCTGACTATCTGCCCAATTAGGATGATAGGCAGCAAAAATAGTGGTTATTAAATTTGTCATTTTGGTTGGGTCATCCTGGTGTGGCGCTGTAAGTCAATGTGCTGGATTACAAAGTCCATCTGAACCGCAAGGTCAGCAGTTCAATCTCACCAACTGCTCCTTGGAAATCCCACACAGGGTCATCAAGAGTCAGAACTGACCCGAAGGTACTTAACAACATCTAAATAGGAAGGACTTGAATATTTTCCTATTTAACAAATCCAAGGTAGTGAAAGGAGCATGGGTCCAGTAATATCTTGCAGCTTGTCCTTCTGTCCTATTGGAATCTGTGGAGAGGGGGTATTGCCTTAGCTGTTCCAAGTAGCCCTCACCCAAAATGGGTCCCTTGATATAAAGAAATGACTTCCAAACTGCTTTCCTCAGAGGCTGAATATGGCAGGGCAGGTTCACTAGGTCAGGCTCTACTTTTCCCTACTAGCAGCTGCTGGTGCACCAGTTGTTGTTGTTGTTAAGTGCCATCGAGTCGGGTCCGACCCATAGCGACCCTGTACAGGGTTTCCGAGGGTGTAAATCTTTACGGGAGTAGAAAGCCTCATCTTTCTCCCGCGGAGCGACTGGTAGTTTCGAACTGCTGACCTTAAGGTTCGCAGCCCAATTCGTAACCACTACGCTACATCAGGAGTCATAATAAAACAATTCTGCAATTAAAAAGCTATATTTCACAAAAAGGCAACCATTCCATCTCTTTGTATATTCACATATAGGCCTGGATAGACCTCTGTTTTCACATATAGGCCTGGTTAGAACTCCGGTTTCACATAATACTCATCTCTATTCATTTTTCCTCTGCATCGATTTCATATTGGCAGTATAAATGCATTCTAGTAGATATACATGATATAACACATACTCGTTTTCAGTTTCTTAAACATAAATACAGGACAAAAACAAAGTAATTTTACAAAAAAACAGACAATTTGACACAGTGGTCGAGTAATTCAAACTGTAAGATGGCATAAAAATTTAAGGATTCATTCCTTAAATTATTTTTCCATAATCTAGATTGTACATTGGACAAACTGTATTATAGTAAAACACCATTTCCTTTGACGGAATTGGAGGGTACCCATACAGAAACCAGTCAGACAGAATTACGCCCTACAGGGCTTTTCTTTGGTATTGATGTCTGTTCTCCCATTTTTCAGGTACAGAGGTTAACTTTAACAGAAACAGAAGGGACACTTTGAGGAAATTACTTCCTGCCTACTGTGCTTCTTGTGCACACTCAGAATAAAGCAAGGGGATCTCAAAAGTGAACATCACGGTGAGTGCAGGAGACACAGGGCCGAATTGAACTGCTAGGATTGTTAAGTTACTGTGCTTCTGGGCTCACCTGTCCAGGAAGCCAGCAGGCCTCCCAGCAAGCAATATCACCCACAAAGGAAACTAGATCCCTTTGCTAGTAATACTACTTACCGGGAAAGTCTGCAAGGTCCCTGAGCTTGGGCACTAGAAATTTTGCCAAATTGAAATGAGGCTTTGTCACCTGTCACTGTAGTCAATCACAGAGACAGGGTGAAATCCAATCCAAGCTTCATTAGCAGAAAGCCAATAGTCTGGAGGATGGAGAGAATAATCTCTGAAGACTGTCGTGTCCATTATGAAGTGCTGGCACATTATACAGGGTAAGTTACATTTGGATGTATACATAATGTATTTTAACAACAAGATAGCATCTTTTGGTCCTGGGGGAGGAGGGACAGGAAATAAGGAACAATCAGGCAATGCCCTTCTCAAACATTCTACCTTTAGGGTCTCTGCTTAATTTCTGAGATGACTATCTGGGTGGGTTTAAGCTCATCCTATTCTCTTTGTCTTGTCCTCCTTCTAGGACCACAAGGTCATCCCAACCAATGTTTAAATTACTTCATCTGCAGGGTCCTCACTTGAGACTCAATAACTAAACCAACTTTATTTTGTTTAGATCAGTAAATCTATGTTCCCACAGGGTCACTATGAGTCAGAACCAACTCAATGGCATGTAACAACAATTTGAAAGGAACCTTGAGATATTTAAAGAAATTTTTATGCCAACAGCTATTAGACTTTAGAGTGTATGAATTATTTCAAGATATTTAAGTAAGTTTGATAGAGCTGAGTTAATTTAACAAATATAATGTAATATTCACATGGGCTTGCATTTCAGAGGAAGATGGATGCACTTGAGGTCTTCTGAATTATGTGTTAATTCCTTTTTTCATTTAAAAGATTATATTATAGGACATATAATCAAAACAATGTTTTAAAAATTCAGTAAAATGTTATCTGGTATAATCAAAATTACATCCTTCTTACTAAAGTTTATTAATTTAACTTTTGATCTTTTAAGAAGCTTTAATGTTAATATTTGAGTTCTGGTGTGGCATTAAAGGTTAATGCACTGGACTGCAAGGTCAGTTTGAACCACAAGGTTGGTAGCTCAAGCTCACCAGCTGCTCCTTGAAAAACCTATACATGGTCATGATGAGTCGGAACCAACTCTGAAGGATTTAACAACATGTTAGTATTATAAAACAGAGTTGGGATTCTCACTGTTGCAATAACAACATTTTTCCTTGGCTACTGAGTTAAAGGAGTCTTGGTATGGTGCTGTAGGATCAACACTGGACTGCTAACCACAAGGTTGATGGTTCAACCCCACCAGATGTTCCTTGGAAAACCTAGATAGGGTCACTATGAGTTGGAACTGACTGGATGGCACTCAACAACAACAACAACAACAACTGAATTAAAGAGTTAACTTTTATGCAATCTGCCATAAACACAAGCATTTTAACAGAACAAATTCCTGAGCATAAGTTCCTGACAATTTGGAACTTCATGAAAAAGCAGAAAGGATTTGCATTTATATTAAAAAAAAAAAAAAAAAAAAGTGTTAAAAGGTTTTATGTAATGAAAGAATCATTTGATTCTTGTGTGGACTGAAAATTCATGTAGGTATTTCCCTTTATGTTTTTGCCTAATTTGGACAGCAAATGCAGAGTATAATGTCATAATTTAATTAATATAAACTTTTGATTGATAAACTTGATCACAGCTTTGGTACTTTTAAATATAACAGCACAAAGTCAGCGGTTTAATTAAGAAGCATGATTTAATATAGAAATATTGTTTCAAAATTGCTATGTGGTGGAGAGAACAAATAAGATGGTGGATCAGGTAGAGGTGCAATGAGGAGCTCCATCAGCAACAACACAGAATACCAGACCAAGCAGGCTCAGGGGATGGTGCCATACTCTGAACCACATATAAAGGAATATTTAGAAGGTTGGGAGGCTTACAGTTAGGGGAATTGGTTGTAGTTGTTGTTAAGTACCGTGGAGTCAGTTCCAACTCATAGTGACCCTGCACAGGGGTTCCAAGGCTGTAAATCTTTATGGGAGCAGAACGCCTTATCTTTCTCCCATGGAGATGCTGGTAGTTTTGAACTACTAATATTAAGGTAGTCAGTCTGACTCATAACCACTATGCTACCAGAGCAAGAAATCCATTGCTTTTTAATTCAGGACATTCAGCTGCTCCTGGAGCAGCCATCTTGGGAGAGACCAAGCAGGGAAGGATCAGAGCAGCCATGGACACCTGACAGAACCTCAAAGAAAAAGGTGTAGACATTCTATATTTTTTTTGCATCTGTTCATTGGTCTCTCGCTGTCTGCACACCCCCATTCAGGTGACTAAAGGGGATGCCTCAGCGAGTGGACACCCCACCCCCACACCCGGAGGGTTCTACTATGCATGTACACAAATCTCCTCAAAATTTAAAGTGACATTTTCCAATTAAAAACAAATGGCAGTGCAAAATGGCCACAGCTAGCCCTGAACTGTTTATCACTAGTAAAAAGGCGTGAACAGGATTGTGGAGCAGGACAGTCAGACTAAAAAGAAAATAGGCTGAAAATTAAATCCTGAAAATTATGTCACAATGACCAACAGTGACATCTTGAAATTTTTCAGGAAGTAGAGGGAAAAGGGAAGCCCATCTCTTGATCACATCTACCTGGAGGCAATCAGAAAGCATAAAAAATACCAAAATACACCCCCATCTATGTATTAAGGCCACAGATAACTCGTGAATGTACCCAAAAAACAAAACTAGATGAGCATATCAGCACATGTCCAGAAACAAGATAAAGTGACTGAGACAAATGAGCTAGAGGTAGACCTACACTCCATACTGGAAGATGGGCAGACTTTTGAAATGCCTGAGAAGAAATTCAGAAAAATGGTTTAAAATGTATCAAAACACTATACAATGGAGTTGAGAAAAATAAGGAAGAAGTCAGGAAAGTTCTACAGGAACAATCAAATAACATAGAGGCAGCATTGGAACCAATTCAAACCCTACAGAAAGAGGTTCAGACGATTAATAATAGAATATCAGAAATGGACAATACCCTGAAAAGGCAATGGGATAGAACTGAAGTGATAGAAGCCAGAATTAGTGAGCTAGAGGATAAATCTCTGAACAGTACTAAGATAGAAGAACAAACACAGAAAAAGATAAAAAAAAAAAAAAAAAAAAAGAAGGCCTAAGATTCA
>NW_006408523.1:25108910-25130480 GCF_000296735.1 Chrysochloris asiatica | reverse complement strand
AGATAGAAGAACAAACACAAAAAAAGAAAAAAAAAAATCTGAAGAAGTCCTAAGATTCATGTTGGACAACATGAAGAGGAATAACTTAAGAATTATCCTCATTCCAAAACAGGAAAAATCACACAAGTCCACAGGGGAGATAGTTGAAGAACTTATGGAAGAAAATTTCCCTAACATCCTGAAAAGCAAAAAGATGAGCATTCAAGAAGATCAATGAAACCCAGGAAGGATAGACCTTAAAAGAAAATCACCAAGACATATACTAATCAAGCTCTCCAAAATCAAAGATAAGCACAGAATCCTGAAAGCAACTAGGGAAAAGAGAAGTGTAACATACAAAGGCAAGCAAATCAGATTAAGCTCGGATCTCTCAACAGAAACCATGCAGCCAAGAAGGCAATGGGGAAACTTATATAAAACCGTTAAAGAAAAAAAACTTCCAACCAAGAATCCTCTACCCAGAAAAGCTGTCAATCAAATATGACAGTGTAATCAAAACATTGCAGGATAAAAAGAAGCTAAGAGATTTTGCCAAAGCCAACCCTGCTATGAAAAACATCCTAAAGGAAGTTCTGTGGACTGAGAACGAACAGGAACAGACAACAACCTGAGAATGACATACATGGCAGCATCACCATGAACTCAATCGATAAATGGAATAGTCAAGAACAGAATAAAATTATAAGAACAGAGGATCTGGGAGGTCAGTCTATGATCAAAACAATACAATATGAAAGAAGGTAAACACAGAGGAATAGAGATCCAGGTGGTGAGAAGGTCAGGTAGATTACAGGATAAAATAGACGGTCTTAAATTGAGGAACGAGTTAATGGAATATAAGGTAACAATAACAATGGGGTTGGGGTGGGGGTTTAGTTCAGGTGTTGGGGAGGGTAATACAAGAAGGGAGGAGGAGGTGGAAGAACAAGATAGATAGGGGAACACTGAGACAGGTTTGCATGGCCTATGTGAGACAAAGGTAAATAGTGATGCATGCTCAACTTTGGAACAACAGGGCTCTGTTATACAGGGATCTAGCAATAGTTTGGAACCGACTCCATGGCACACAACAACAACAACAACAGGCATAGTTTGAAGAGGGGTAATAATACTAAAATGCTTGACAGTCTTATGAATATTAGTTTACTTTGCCTACTATTGTAAAATAGACACTTGAGTGGGATAGAAAGGAATGTTGGGAAACATGAATACAGAAGACTTGTAAGCCCATCTTCAGTCTATAACTGACTGAAATACCTAAAAGGGGTTCTAGAACTTGCTCAGTGAAATAGACCTCTTGCAAAGCCTTTTCAGAGTATAGGACCTTAGGTGGAATCCTGAGTCCCATCCAGAGCATGTATGAGGTGGGACATTCCCACTAGCAAGGGCAAGCAGACGAGCCTGGAATAGCTAGAGTAACAGAAGATACATCATCAAAGAAAGACCTTCAGGAAAAACAAAACAGAAATGTCAGCATGACTGGCTACTACAAGAATAAGCAAGCTGTTCGCCAGAAAGCTATCAAGGCAAGCAATCAAACTCCTTCAGGACAAATTTACCTCTAAGACTGACACTCAAAGGAAATGCATGAACAGTCATGTAAACTTGCTGGCAACCACATTGGTCTACTGGTGAGTGAAAGAGGGGGAAATGCAGCAATGAAGAAATAGACTGAGTTCAACCACAGTCCATTGACTCCTGTTGACCTGGAGATGAGAGAAAGAAGAGGAAGGGCTGGTTGCTCCAAAGTGTTGTGAGACCTGGGGATACCTGAGCCCATAGACAAGGACATAGCCACAGAGGGCTAGAGCTGAGAGTGATTATCCAACTAATATTAAGTGAGGGGAGATGCACAAGAACACCCAAATGGGTATTGCAGACAGTACCCATTTGACCTAGCCTCTATGGCTTGATAATCAGAACTTGACTAGAAGAAAATTATTTAAAAAAAAAAAAAAAAATTAAAAAAAAATTTTTTTGATAAAGAAAAAAGGGTATATTGCTATAATTTGATGAATCTGACCTATACTCATGGAGGTGGTGGTGGTTGACTGTGTGCCATAGAGTTGGTTCCGACTCATAGTGACCCTGTACAGGGTTATCAAGGCTGTAAATCTTTATGGGAGCAGAAAGCCTCATCTTTCTCCCACGGAACAGCTGGTAGTTTCAAACTGCTTATGGAGGTAGTAACTCTAAATACCAACAGAGAGGGAAGGAGTCTTCACATCAAGTATCATTGCTATCCTATACAGGGTAAATAGGGATGTGCAACTTAGACATTGGCTACCTAAAATGTGGGGGTGATAAAGGCACGAAGTGACTGGCTTACAAGGTTTCAGGAGGGAGTTTAGTTTAAGAGTGTGGGGGTAAGAAAGAGTTCCCACTGAATAGCTTTCATCTTGTCTAGATGGGTCTGTTTAAAAGAGATGGGGACAAGATTCATATGAGTCAACAGCGAATAATTGTCATCATAATTAATGGCAACTGTCACAATTGTAAAGGTAGAAGTTTTGTAACAAAAACAAGTGAGTGGTTAATCTTACAGTCCAGAAACGGAGGACCCTAGGACCATCAAGGGAGAATAACACAAGTGGAATGCAAGGCGTTGTCCAGAAAAGAGCGACATCAGAGATGGAGGTAGAGATAGGGACATGGAGAAAAGGAGCAGCTGAGGACTCTAGATTTATGGAAATAGAGGGATTGACAGCTGGCAGCCAGGAGACAGACTTGCAGAATGTGCCCATTGGTACTGTAAATTATTATATATGCCTGAGTGTTTAAACAACAACAACAACAAAACGCTAAAGTGAATAGAGAGAACTACTGCTAACTGATTGTACATGGAGGGGAATATTACCATTGTAATGAAACAAAGTGTCTGATTTGTTGAATGTAGAACTGATAATCTGCCCTGTAAGCTTTTTCTTAATTCACAATAAAAACTTTAAAGAATAAATACATTTTTAAAAAGGGAACATTTGCATCAGATTTTCCCAAAGCAATCTATCATTTAATTTCTTGATTATGGATCTAAATAAAATGAAATCTTTAACAACAACAACAAAATGTTGCTTTGTGGCATATCTAAAGTTTTTTCAGGAGCTAATGTTAATCACTTATGTTAGAGGCTATTGCTGTCTAACAGTTATTTTTAACTGACTTTGTCTTTAGATTACTTTCATCATTAATTCCATTAAATTTTTTTAAGGTTTCACTTTTGAAGTGAATGATCTAAAAGGAAATGATTAGCAGTTTTTGAGACATGGCTATTATCTTCATGTAATAGGGGAATGGCTAGAGACCAGAGCTCAAAAAAAAATAATAAAGGAAAAAGAAGGAACTTGGCTCCTACCCTCTGTTGACATACAGCTTCTGTTCACAGCTGAGAACAGTTAATCTGAGCAAAATTGAGGCTTCAGAGAATGGGTTATGTACACCACCAAAGCTCTCTGGGGCCTACTAACACTCTTCCCTGCAGTCCTCTGGGGCCTTCTAACTCTCCACTTTAAGGAAGTGTCCCTTGCTTCTAAGAGGACCTTCCCCCCAGTCTCTAGAGAATAGGGGTGAAAGTAAAAGTAACCTATAGGTCAGTAAACCTACCAGGAGACTAGACTCCATGAAAGTCATAATTGTTGCTGTTGTTAAATTTCTTAGAGTCAGTTCTGACTCATAGTGACCCTGTATTGTATAGGGTTTCCAAGGAGTGACTGTTGAGTTTGAACCACTGATCTTGCAGTTCAAACCAACCTTGCAGTCCCATGCATTAACCTGCCATGTCACACCAGGACTTTAGTCTAAAACGAATAAAACAAGTTCTGAATTATGTTAGTACAAGAGCAGATGCATCTTTATTTTTGAAAACACTGAGTAGTTTCAAGGTTATCCTCTTTGGCAGAATATATTCCAAGGGAAGATTCTCTATAAGATGATTCCAATTTTTATTAGAAGTAATGAAAGCAGTCACAAATTTAGTATCTCTGTTAAAAACTATGAACAGAGACCTAACAAATATACTGTGTTAGACAAGATCAGTACATTTAAAATTTTTATTTTAAAGTTTGTATTGTGAATTATGTGATAGTTTACATGGGAGAACATTAGCTTTACATTCACCTATTGTATATCATTTCATTGACATGGTTACAATCCCCTCCATGCATCATCAACCAACAAAAGGGTATACACCGCAATCCTGCCCCTTGGTCAGTTGTCAGCACACAGCCCCTCTCCCTCTCTGGGTCTAGAGTCCTCAGCCACTCCATCTCTCCATGTCATCATCTCTGCCTCCATCTCTGGCATCACTGCTTCTCTGTGTAGGGTCAGGCACTCCGCTCTTCTCCCTTGATGGTCCCAGGGACATCTGCTCCTGGACTGCAAAATCAACCACACCCCTCCTTTTGTTACAAAACGTCTACCTTTACATTTCCAAACCTCACAGTCAAGTCCTGATAACAATTATTCACTATTGTACCACAAGAGTCCTATTCCCATCTCCTTCCATCAGCCCCGCCCAGACAGATTGGATACTACTCAGTTGAGATTCTACCTTCCTCTATGCCCTCTAGATCTAGAGTCCCTCTTGAAAGCTTGTAAGCCAGTTATTTCTTGCCTTTGTAGCACCTCCATTTTGGGTAGCCAGTGTCTACTCTGTGTACTGAGGGGGTTGGAATGTGTACCGAGGGGATTGGAATGACCCTCACTGTGAAGACTGGTTCCCTCTTTTGAGCTACTGCATCCACAGGTGTAGGTCAAGTTCATCAAATTGTATCAGATTACTCTTTTTCCCCTCTTCTTTCTTGTTCTAGTTGAGTTCTGATCATCCAGCCATTGAAGCCAGGTCAAGTGGGTCGGAACTGACTCGAGGGCACTTCACAACGACAACAACAACGCTAAGTGTAACTGCTTTCAGGAGAAGAGGTTACTCCCCCTTGCTGAGTTGTTGTTGTTGTTAAGTGCCATGAAGTCTATTCCTACCCATAGCGACCGTGTATAGGGTTTCCAAGGAGCGGCTGGTGAGTTTGAACCACTGACCTTGCAGTTCAAACGACTTTGCAATCTGACACATTAGCCCACAGCACTACACCAGGACTCCATCCCCTTGCTTAGTGGCCTCCGATACACACGTTTCTATAGTAGATAATGCCTGTGAAGTACCTCAAGACAAAAGGTCATTAGGGGTTGTGGGGGGAGGCTGCGGTGTAAAATCAGAAGGATCAGGAGAACAATAGCATTCCTCAGGAGATCCATTCTCTTGCAAGTTTTATTTTGCCTCACAGTTTGCAATGGTTCCAAAATCAATTTAACTAAAGACCAGGAGGTCCAAATCTCAGTGGGAATATTTTCTCCTTGCCTATGATGCCTTTTAAAATTTCATTTATTCTATTCCATGTTTGCAAATCTAAAGTGCCCTCATCTGGGAACCAGGGACAGTATTGTTCTACAGTATTTAATAGTTGAATTAATTTTTCTCCTGATATTGACACCCCTACATTAGTTAAGAGAGTGTAGTAAAGAAATGTAGGGCTTGTATTTACTGTCCGCCTGACCCATGGCACTGCCGTGCTTAATCCAAAACTTTATGACCTGCATTCAATATTCCCCAATTTATTTTTACTTACCTTCCAGGGATCCCCATGTCCGTTACTTACGTTTTAGTTTCTCTTTTGCCAAGATCTTCTCCAGTATCTGCTTGGGTGCCAATTGCAGGATACAGCCTGCGTGACCAGGAGGCAGACAGGGAATGAAAGCGGCAGGGGACTCAGGATGATCAGTCAAGAGTAACTTTATTGCGTACACTGAGCTCTGATAACGTAATGGTTACGAAACAGGCTGCGAACCGTAAGGTCAGCAGTTCGAAACTACCAGCTGCTCCGCGGGAGAAAGATGAGGCTTTCTGCCCTCGTAAAGATTTACAGCCTCAGAAACCCTGTACAGAGTCGCTATGAGTCGGAACCGACTCCACGGCACACAACAACAATAACAACAGCTTTAAGTAAAATTATTAGGCAGGAGACGTATCCGGGCACCACAACAAAGCTAAGGTTTATTATCACTAGATAACAGTTTGGCATACATATTTTCTTCTCAGTTTAGATTACTCCCCCAGCCATCTGGTCAGTGTCTTTTGCTCCCATAATCTTTGGCATGCAAGGTTTTCCTTGTGGTTCTCATCAAGGCATTCCTGTTCTTGAGAACTGCCTCAGAGCGGGCTTCACACACGTCCTGTTCTTCTAACATACCCCCAATCAATATCTATTTTTGGCCATTTCATGGGAGGTAATGAGCTCTGATTTGTGCTTTGAAGAATCCTAGAACATGCAAATTAGTTTCAGCATTTGCTCCAATTTTCAACCCTGTGCTTTGTCCTTAGGGCAGAAAAGCCTTTAATATATATCTGGGATCAGAAAAAACAAATGCAAGGTTTATGATGCTACCCATCTGGTGAAGTCCTACCCAGGTTCTCAATTGGACCTACTGATTGATCTAGGAAAACATGCCCAGTTCCTTCCACATGGACAGTTACTTCCCGATAACCTCATAGCTGCCTGTACAGAAAAGAAAATCCCATTGTTTTTAGATTGTAAGAGGGATATGATCACAGCTACTACTTCATTGTAACCTTTATTGCTAATCACATTAGACATCATGCCAAATACTTGAATGTATGAAAAACTTCAGATACCGATATATCTTTGGAATTGGAAAAGTTGTAATAAGCTGAATTGCTGAGAAAAAATAAAAAAAATAAAAGATGATTTCAAAACACTTCAAAAGGTTTCATTCTATACTTGAATCACCTAAATAAATACATAAACATTTTTTTTAAAAAGTGCTGAAGACTGGGGGCGGGAAGTGTAGGGGGCAGGCTTGCAGGGTACACCCTTTGATTGTTTGATGATGCATGGAGGGGATTGTAACCCTGGCAATGAAATGATATATGATAGAATGAATATAAAACTAATGTTCTCCCATGTAAACTATCATATAATTCACAATAAAACATTAAAAAAAAAGGGGGGGGTCATGGGATGCTAAGCATTGTTGCTTGAGCAGTTCCTCTTTCTAGTAATGGTTAGCCCCACTTGTTTACTCTGAAGCACACTACACTGGTTTCACACTCCTTAGACCTGACTGGGTGCATATGCCTTAGGAATCTCTTTATGTTCATGATGCCAAGGAAAGGAGATATCTGCACTAACTTAGTAAAAGAGATAATACTGATGAATCTGTATGTGATTTTCTTCTACTTATATGTCAGTCACTTTTGTTTTTAAAAGTCCTATTTCTCTTCAATGTGAACACTTCATAAGCAGTGTTTTATAATGTTTAAAATTGGTTTTATTCTGAAACCCTAGCTATTAATTTTTTATTGAAGTCTTTCATTTGTAATACTAAATAACAATATATAAGAATTAAGTTAATTTAGTAATAGCATTAAATTAAAATCTGCTTTCAGTTACATATATGGTATGGTCTTGGTCTGTTAGTTTATCTTTATGATCTAATTTAACTTTTCCTGGTAACTGTAAGAGTACACTAATTCCATTACCATTTTACAGGTAAATAAACTCAGATATAGTGATTAAATATGGTTCAACTTTGAGTCAGTACTAAGTGGACGACTGGGGAGTTGTAATTTTTATATGTTTTCACTCACAACTTGTGAAATTTTATTTTCTAAAGCCTTTAGAATGGAAGTTTACACAGAACACAGGACACAGGTACAAACGCTGTGTCCTGCAACTACAGAAACTGTTTTCAGTGTGGACTAAGATGTGATGTAATGATGCAGTTCAGAATATGATCAGAACTAAGAAATTTCCTATTTTTCCTTCATTACAACTTCACTCCTAATGGTTGTTTATTTATTTCACATGATAAGTCTAATTTATGTTGTTGTTAAGTTGATTCCAACTCATAGCAACCTTATACAGGGTTCCCAAACTTTCAATCTTTGTGGGAGCAGAGAGTCTCATCTGTCTTCTGCAGGAGCAGCTGGCTGGCTCAAACTGCAGAGCTTATGGTATGCAGTCCAGTGCACTTGTTGTTGTTGTTGTTAAGTGCTGTCGAGTCAGTTTCAACTCATAGTGACCCTTTATAGGGTTTCTGAGGAGTGACTGGTGGGTTTGAATCACTGATCTTGAGGGTCAAATCTATCTTGCAGAGCATTATCCTGCAGTGCCACACCAGGACTCCAGTGCACTTGTGTTGTTGTTGTCAGGTGCCATCGAGTCGAGCTACCCCATGCACAGCAGAACGAAACAATGTCCGATCCTGGGCCAACCTCATTACCACTGCCACACTTGACGCCATCAATGGTGCCACCTGGCTGATCCATTTCATTGGGGGTCTTCCTCTTTTTCCTGACCCTCCATCTTACCCAGCATGACATCCTTCTCTAGTGCACTAATAGTGCTCAGCTAAATTGTACGTGCATATTTTATAAACCAAGATTTAGTAACTAAACAAAATTATTTAGCATTTTGGTTAGTAATTTGTATTTAAGACTATGTTCTAATATGCTTGGATACTTGAACTGTCTCTTCATATTTTATTTACCTTGAGAGAAACATATTTTTGATCATTAAGTAGTTAAATATTATTGTTGTTGTTGTTGAGTGCCTCGGAATTGGTTCAAATTCATAGTGACCCTATATAGGGTTTCCAAGGAGCAGCAAGTGGATTTGAACCACTAACCTTGTGGTGCACAGTCCAGTGCTGATCCTACAGTGCCACACACACCAGTAGTCCCAAAATATGTATGCATTTTTTATTTGAGAAATAGAGATTCTGGATTTTCATATGTTAAAGACTTAAGAGAAGACACAGAAGGAGGCTTTAGTTGGAATACAGAACAGATGGCGATACAGACTAATGGATCTCTTTCATTAGATAATACTGTTTTAAGCTTAATAAGCTAAGACAATAATGAAGAACACGTAATTTTTGTTTTACTATTGAGAAAATTTTATATTTTATTAGTGATATATATTAATGGAACAGAAACCAATAAATGCAAGAACCAAAATCTCCTTACTTAGAAAACATGGTATTTTCAAATTAAGAATTATTCTCAACATAGAAGTTGAAAAGTTAATAATGCTTAAAATGTAATGTTTAAATATCAGCATCAAAAATAAAACTATGGCTTTGAATATTTTGTATTTGCATTTTAGAAATCTAATTTTCATTGTAAAATTATAAATTGGATGATAACATTCTTCTTCATTGTGCTTTATTATCACACTTAGTCTATTGCATATAGTAAATAGTATGAAGTATGTATTCGTTTTTTCTGAGAGTTGCATATGTGTTAACTCCCTTGACATACAAAGGACATTTGACCAGAAAAACATAATACTTTTTAATTAAAGTTTTATTTTCTAAATGCTGCTCATATCAGCTTTGAAACAGTAGTTTAAAATGGGGACATCTCAGTCTCTGGTGATATCAGTTATTGTCTCTCTAAAGGATCATGTTGGAAGTTTTCTAGTTTTACATTAATTTGTATGGTGGTGGTGGCGGTGTGCCGTGGAGTCAGCTCCTATTCATAGTGCCCCTGCATAGCGTTTCCGAGTCTTTAAATCTCTACGGGAGCAGAAAGCCTCATCATTCTCCCACGGAATGGCTGGTAGTTTGGACGTCAGACTTAAGGTTAGCAGCATGACTCATAATCACTATGCTACTGTTAAGTTGTTAAGTGCCGTCGAGTCTGTTCTGACCCATAGCGACCCTGTACAGGGTTTTCGAGGGTGTAAATCTTTACGGGAGTAGAAAGCCTCATCTTTCTCCTGCGGAGCGGCTGGTAGTTTCGAACCGCTGACCTTAAGGTTCGCAGCCCGATTCGTAACCACTACGCTACCAGAGCTCCTATGCTACTAGAGCTCCTTAAGTTTTATGTGAAGTTGTTGTTAAGTGCCATAAAGTTGATTCCTGCCCGGGACTTGCCTCAACATAGTTGTGTTGTTCACGAGTGTTTGGTTCACGAGGAGGGGAGATCCAGCGGATAGAGACAGTAAAAGAGATACAGAGACTCAAAGAGAGAGACAAAGAGACACTCCGAAACCAGAGTGAATGCTGGACTGACATCAGGCAGATCCTGCATTACAAACATCTCAGCCACCAAGGCCATAATATCCTGCATAGTAAACATCTTAGCTAAACAGGCAGTATGGTTGCAAGGCTGGACTGTGCCCCTTGCATGCTGTAACGCACGCCTTGCCAGTCGTAATGCACCTGGATTCGTTCTGCGCCTTCCTTTTATTTAGGGGAGGTACTTTACACAAAGTTAGGAGGGACTAAGACAAGGTACAGCTGTCAATCTTACTTTTCCAGACATTTAGGCAACTTTACATCATACTTCGCAGGTTCGAATCTCACGACTGCAACTTGGTTTCTCAAGCTTAATTAACATACCTTTTAGCACCTAGCCTCAAATGGAGGGAGGAAAGGGAGAATTGGGAGGATTCCTATTGTGTCAGCTGCCCAGCCCAGGTTCTTCAGGAAAAGAGGCGCCTGGGTGAATAGGCAGCACCTGGAAACACTGTAGGGAGGACATTGCTATTGTCCTTGGAACAGTCCAGGGAGCCACCCAATTTACCTTGAATGAATTCTCTGAGGGAAGAACTTTGCCTGTTGGAATTTTACAGTCTTGGCTTTTAGGAAAATATTACATTTATTTGTGTATATCAAGGGCTTCATGTCTGCAATTAATAAAACATAACTGGATATTAAGATTAAAAATAATTTGTTATTAACTGCCAGGTGGCTAGATCTGTTACACTCGGACCTATAGGGCCTCGAACCTCTGACCAGGCCTTCATGGTCTGCGACAGATTCCGACCCATAGTGACCCTGTATAGAGTTTCCAAAGAGCAGCTGGTGAGCTTGAACCACCTACCTTGCAGTTCAAATGACTTTGCAGTCTGACGCATTAGCCCACAGCGCCACACCAGGACTCTTTAATCTTTATGTTGTTGTTGTTGTTGTTATGTGCCATCGAGTCAGTTCCAACTCATAGTGAGCCTGTAAACAGTTTCCGAGGAGCAGCTGGTGAGCTTGAACCGCCGACCTTGCAGTTCAAACGGTTTTGCAGTCTGGTGCACTAACCCACAGCGCCACACCAGGACTCCTTAATTTTTATAGAGAGCTTCAAATATACTGAAGATTATCTCCAGATAAATAAAATTATCTTGTAAAATTCTGCCATTGTATGTTACAAGTAAATTCTAAGACCAAGTATTTTAACTGATATCCTAGACTGCAAGGTTAGGTTGACCCTCAAGGTTGGTGGTTCAAACCTACCAGTCACTCCTTGGAAACCCTATACAGGGTCGCTATGAGTCTGACACGAAGAAACTTGACAACAATACGCTGGGGAAAATGAGAATTACAGCGTTAACCTTTTTTTTTTTTTTTCCAAATGACATATGCAATAGTTCTGGCTTCCAGCATCGTTCTTTAATTAGTAGAATGATCCTAGAAAGAAAAGGATCCATTCTGTGGGCTAGAGAGTGAAGAAAAAGAGAAAAAGAAAATCGTTTTCATAACTTATCTCTTCACTTGGTACATGCTCAAATTCAATAATTAATGTTACTGAATGAATTATCCTGAAAAATGTTCTGGACTGCAAAGTCAGTTTGAACCATAAGGTCACTGTTCAAGCTCACCAGCTGCTCCTAGGAAACCCTATACAACGTAGCTATGGGTCAGAACCAACTTGACTCCACTTAACAACATTCATGTTGACTAAAATGATCAAATCTTTACTGCACAAACATTTGCAAATCATCTACAGTAATTTTGATGCTTGTTTTTGTTATGTGTCCTCGAGTTGGTTCAGGATCACAGAGATCTTGTGTGGGCTTTCCAAGGAGGGGCTGGTTGGTTTGAGCAGTCAACCAAGTGATTAGCAGTTCAATACTTACCCTACAGGGCCACACAAAGAACAAGGTCTAAATTTTTTTTTTATCATTTCCTGTTTAGTGCTTAGTATATTTTCTGAATCTTAGAAAAGATGATAGAATATTTATTGAATGAACATATGTATACAAATTTAGATTCAGTGCTTAATATGCTGAAGAGGATAATTTAGATAAAAATTTTAATTGAAATTTAAGTTTAAAGGTAAAATTAATATATTGTTGTTAAGCACTGTCGAGTCAGTTTTGACTCATAACGACCCTGTATAGAGTTTCCTAGAAATGGCTGGTGAGCTTGAACTGCTGACCTTGCAGCACAAACTGACTTTGCAGTCCATCACATTAATCCAGAGTGCCACACCAGGAGTCTAAAATTAGTATAAGTAATTTTAAATATTCAGTGATAATATTTTCTACATATTTTTGTGAAATAACAGTTAAAATAATATTAAAGAATATGCTTTAAGTAGTGATAGTTAAGCTGTCAACGTTTTAATATTTGGTGGCAGATACATAAAGAAGCTGCAAAAGTTAGAGTAAAAATTCCATTATTTCTTAATTGCATTTTTATAGGAAATTTTGAAGCCCCATATATAATGTAACATCTATTAAGTATTTCATAGTTAAACATATTTTCTGATTGACTTCATTGTGATAAGATATGCTCCTTAAATTAAAAATACAAGCATTGGAATACGGAAATGTTTCATAATTTAACAAACACTAAGTGTATGTTGTTGTTATTGCAAAGTTAATTTTGACTCAGTGACACTGTAGAACGTTTTTGAGGAGCAGCTCCTGAGTTTGAATAACTGACCTTGTAGTTAGCAGCCCAGTGCTTATTCTACAACACCACATCAGAGTTCCACTAATTGTAATATTGTTATTGTTAAGTGTCACTGAGTCAGTTTTGACTCATAGTAACCCTGTATAGGGTTTCCAAGGAGCGGCTGGTGGGTTTGAACCAACAATCTGTGGTTAGCAGTCCCAAACTGACCCTTACAGCACTATACTAGAACTCCAATTAATTGTATAGTGGTGAAAATTAATTTAAAGACAGGAGGGATGATACCTAAAAGCAGTTGTTAAGTGTTTCATGGTCTCCGAAAATTTGTGACCAGATAGTGTTAAAATGCATGTTACATCACATTCTTTAGTGGAAAATCATTACCAGCATTAAAAAATGACACCCTTTTCCTCAATGTATCTTTATAGATTGTTACAAATGTCTAGCAACGTGTACCTTTCTATATTTCATTGTAATATGTGACTTTCTGTTCAGCACTTCTATTTCCTCATTTCTTTCATTTGCTTTAGTATCTCTAAGGAGCAGAGCAAGTTTCAGAGTCTCTTCTGACCTCCATTTTGGCCTTTTCTTTTTTTCCTATCTTTTTGATGACTTTTTGCTTTCTTCCTGGATGGTGTTCTTTCTTGGTGCCATCCCACAAATCTTCTGGTTTCAGTCATTAGAGTGTAATGTATCAAATCTGTTCTTGAGACAATCTTTAAATTCAGGTGGGATATGTTCAAGGTCATGTTTTTGTTCATGTGAAGTTGTTTTAATTTTCTTCAGCTGCAGCCTGACCTTGCATAAGAGCAATTGATGGTCTGTTCCATGTCTGGCATTGACTTTGTTTTGAATGATGATATTGAGCTTTTTCCACAGTCTCTTCCCACCATACTGTCTATTTGGTTTCTATGTTATTCCATCTGGTTAGGTTTAAATGTATAGTCATCTTTAATGTTGTTAAGAAAAGATATTTGCGATGGCTAAGTCATTGTTCTTGCAAAATTCTATCATTTGATCTTCAGCATCATTTCTATTACCAAAGCCATATTTTCCAACAACTGATCCTTCCTCTCTGTTTCCAGCTTTCAAATTCTAATCACCAGTAATTATTAATACATTTTTACTACATAGTTGATCAATTTCAAACTTGAGAAGTTGGTAGAATTCTTCAATTTTATCACCTTTGGCTTTAGTGGTTGGTGTGTAAATTTGAATAATAATGGTATTAACTAGCCTCCTTATGGGCATATGCACATTATCTAATCACAGACATTATTGTACTTCAAGATCAATCTTGAAATGCTTTCTTTTATGATGAATGCCATGCCATTCCTCTTAAATTTGTTATTTCCCACTTAGTAAACCATATGATAAGCAGATTCACAATGGCCAATCCAAGTACATTTCAGCTCACTAATTCCTAGGATGGAATTAGTGTGTGGTGTGGTGCTGTGGGTTAATGCGCCAGACTGCAAAGCTGTTTGAAGTAGGCAGTTCAAGCTCACCAACTGCTCTTCGGAAACCATATATTGGGTCGCTACAGGTCAGAATGGACTTGAAGGTACTTAACAACAACAACAACAATTCCTAGGATATCAATCTTCATGCATCCCATTTCATTTGACAACTTCCAGTTTTCCCAGATTGATACTTTGTACAATCCATACTCTGATCATTAATGATATTTGGACATGCTGCTCCTCATTTTGAGTTGTGCCTCATTAGGTCCCAAAAGCTTTACTCCAGTTGTGTCATCATTATCAACTCTAATTTGAGGTGGCAGTTATATTTTGAGTGTCTTCCAATCTGCAGGGATCATCTTCTAGAACTCTATCTGGCATGTTCTAGTGATATAAGGTTTTCATCTTCTGATACTCTATCTGACAATGTTCTGCAGCTGTTCATAAGGTTTTCATCTTCTGACACTCTATCTGACAATGTTCTGCAGCTGTTCATAAGGTTTTTATCTTCTGACACTCTATCTGACAATGTTCTGCAGCTGTTCATAAGGTTTTCAGTGGCTAAACATTCTGAAGTAGTCTGCCTCTCCTTCTTCTTAGTCTGTGTGAGTCTGGAAGCTCTGCTGAAACATTCACAATGTATGATCTTGCTGGTGGCATAGCTTCCAGCATCACAGCAAGACACAGGCCACCACAGTATGACAAACTGGCACTTACATATATCATTGCTCAACATTCACATGCGTATGAGGCCATTGGAAATATTATGGCTTGGGTCAGGCACACCTTTGTCTGCAAACTGACATCTTTACTTTTGAACACTTTATATAGGTATTGTGCAGCAGATTTTCTTAATGCAATACAGCAATAAATTTCTTGACTGGTGCTTCCATGGGTGTTGATTGTTGACCTGAGCAAATTGAAGTCTTTGACAAATTCCATCTTTTCTACATTTATATGGATATTGTTTATTTGTTCAGTGGTGAGGATTTTTTTTTTTTCTTTATATTGAGGTGCAACCCATACAGAAGTCTGTGGTCTTTGATCTTTCTCATTAAGCATTTTAAGTCATCTTTGCTTTCAGCAAGCAAAGTTGTATCATCTGCATGTCCCAGGTTGTTAATGAGTCTTCCCACCACTAGTATGCCAGCTGATGCATTAGAGTTATGGTGTTAGAGGAGAATATTGAAAGTAACATGACTGCCAAGAGAATAAACCAATCGGTGTTAGAAGAAGTACAGTCAGAATACTCCTAGGAAGGCAGGATGGCCAGATATTGTCTCTCATACTTAGAACATATTATCAGAAGGGAACAATCCCTGGAGAAGCGTATCATGTTTGGTGAAGTGGAGGGCCAGAAAAAGGGATGGCTCGGTACAGTGGAAGCAGCAATAGGCTCAAACGTAGCAATGATTGTGAGGTTGGTGCAGGACTGGGCAGCATTTCGTTCTGCTGTGCATAGGGTCACTATGAGTCAATACCAACTCAATGGCACCTAACAACCACAACAACAGCAATGAATATTTATTTTGAATAGCACTAGAATATTATCAGATACAGTGCTAGAAGATGAGCTCCTCAGGATGGAAATTTCTCAAAATACAACTGGGGAAGAACTGCATCCTTAAAGTTGAGCTGACCATGATGACTCATATGGAGTAAAGCTTTAAGGACCTTCATTTGCTGATGAGGCACAACTCAAAATGAAGAGAAACAGCTGCAAATATCCATTAATAACCAAACTATGAAATGTATAAAGTATAACTTTAAGAAAATTGGAAGTTGTCAAAAATGAAATGGCACACATAAACATCTGTATCTTAGGCATTAGTGATTTGAAATGGACTAGTATTAGCCATGTTGAATCAAACTATCATGTGATTTACTATGCTGCTAATGACATATTCAACAGGAATGACATCACATTCATTGTCCAAAAGACCATTTCAAGATCTGTCTTGAAATACAATGCTGTATATGATAGGATAATATCCATGTGCCTACAAGAAGATCAGCCAGTACACTGATATTCAAATTACACTCCAATCACTAAATCCAGTAATGATGAAAGGAAAGAGTTTGACCAACTTTTTTACTCTGAAATTGATCAAACATTTAATCAAGATATATTGATAATCACTGGTGATTTGAGAGTGAAGTTTAGAAACAAAGAGGAAGGGTCAGTAGTTAGAAAACATGGCATTGTGATAGAAATGGTGCTGGAGATCACATGATGCAATTTTGTAAGACTAGTGATTTATTTGGAGTCCTGATGCAACCCTTGGCGATTCAAACCAACCTACTGCTCTTCAGAAACCCTATATTGTGTCTCTATGAGTTGGAACCTTCTTGAATGCACAAAGCAATAACTTCTTCATTGAAAATGCCCTTTTGAAAGAACATAAAAATCCACTATACACATGGACCTTATCACATGGAACACAATTGACTACATTTGTGTGTAGAGACTGTGGAAAAGCTCAATGTTGTTGTTGTTAGGTGCCATCGAGTCGGAACCGACTCATAGCGACCCCAGGCACAGCAAAACGAAGCAATGTCTGATCTAGGGCCAACCTCACTACCACTGCCACACTTGAGTCCATCAATGATGCCACCTGGCCAATCCATCTCGTTGAGGGTCTTCCTCTTTTTCTCTGACCCTCCACCTTTCCCAGCATGACATCCTTCTCCAGTGACTGTTCTCTCCGGACAATGTGTCCAAAGTAGGAGAGACGAAGCTTAGCCATCTTGGCCTCCAAGGAGCACTCTGGTTGTACTTCTTCCAAAACAGATCTATTGGTTCTTTTGGCAGTCCATGGCACTTTCAGTATTCTCCTGCAACACCACAACTCAAAGGCATCAGTTCTTCTATGATCTTCCTTATTCACTGTCCAGCTTTCGCATTCATATGTTGTTGTTGTTGTTGTCAGGTGCCATCAAGTCAGAACCGACTCATAACGACCCCATGAACAGCAGAACGAAACAATGTCCGATCCTGGGCCAACCTCACTACTGCTGCCACACTTGAGTCCATCAATGATGCCACCTGACCAATCCATCTCTTTAGAGGTTTTCCTCTTTTTCTCTGACCCTCCACCTTACCCAGCATGACATCCTTCTCCAATGATTGTTTCCTCCGGACAATATGTCCAAAGTATGAGAGACGAAGCTTAGCCATCCTGGCCTCCAAGGAGCACTCTGGCTGCACTTCTTCCAAAACAGATCTATTGGTTCTTTTTGCAGTCCATGGCACTTTCAGTATTCTCCTCCAACAACACAACTCAAAGGCTTCAAGTCTTCTACGATTTTCCTTATTCACGCATCCACGTGAGGCTATTGAAAACACAATGGCCTGGGTCAGGCGCACCTTAGTTCTCAAGCTGACATCTCTGCTCTTAAATACTTTAAAAAGTTCCTGTGCAGCAGATTTGCCCAGTGCAATACGTCGTCTGATCTCTTGACTGCTACTTCCGCGAGTGTTGACAGTTGATCCAAGAAAAATGAAGTCCTTGACAACTTCAATCTTTTCTCCATTTTATTAGTATTTAAGGAGTTCTGGTAGCGTAGTGGTTACGAATCGGGCTGTGAACTGCAAGGTCAGCAGTTCGAAACTACCAGCGGTTCCGCGGGAGAAAGATGAGGCATTCTGCTCCCGTAAAGATTTACAGTCTCGGAAACCCTGTGCAGGGTCGCTATGAGTCGGAACCGACTCCACGGGCCTTAACAACAACAACAACAAAACAAAGCCAGGGGTCACTGTGTAGTAGACCAGCAATTGCTCATGTGCAAGTTCAGTCTGAAACCTAAGAAAAATGCAAAAAGTCCATGAGAAACAAAATATCACTTGAACATACACCACCTGAATTTAGAAAGAACAGAATTGATTCATTAGACACTAATGACTGCAGACCAGAAGAGTTGTGGGAAGTCATAAGGATCACTATAGAGGAAGAAAATAAAAGTTCATTAAAAAAAATGAGAAGGAAAGAAAAGACCAAAATGGATGTCAGAAGAAACTATTAAATATGCTTTCCAGCACCAACACACTAAAGTATATGGAAAAAATGCGGAAGTCATAGAGTTAAAAAGAAAATTTCAAAGGGCAGCATAAGAAAACAAAGGAAAATATTGTAATGAAATACAAAAATACTTGGAGTTAGAAAATCTAAGTGGAAGAACACACTCAGTTTTCTCAAGCTGAAAGAAATGAAGAAAAAAATCAACCATTGACTTACAGTATTGAAGGATTTTATGTTCAAAATATTGACTGATCTGGAAGGTATCAAAATAATATTAAAGGAATACTCAGAGTCACTGTAACAAATTAATGGTCAATGTTCAACCATGTCAATAGGTAGCATATGATCAAGGAAGAAGTAGTAGCTTCAATGAAGTATTGTCAAAAAATAAGGCTCCAGGAGTTTACAGAATACAGATTGAAGTCTTTCAACAAACTGATTCAGTACTGGAGTCCCTCTCACATCTATGCCAAGGAATTTGGAAGACAGCTACCTGGCAACTAGTTGGAAGAGATTCGTGTGTCTGTCCATTACAAAGAGAGTTGACCCAACAGAATGTGAAAATCATAGAATAATATCCTTGTTATCACAGTCAAGTAAAATTATTCCTAAGAAAATTTAAGAATGACTGCAACAGTATGTCAACACGGAAGTACTAGAAATTCAAGGTGGATTACGGAGAGGTAGGGGAAAGAGGAACATTACTGTTGACGTCAAATGGATCTTGACTGAAAGCAGGGAATACAAAGGAATACTTTTATGACAATGCAGAAACTTTCAACTGTGTGAATCATGACAAGCAATGGATAACATTGCGATGAATAGTTATTCCATAACACTTGATTGTGCTCATGAGTAACCTGTACATAGACCAACAGGCAATCTTTCAGACAAAACAAGGACATAGTGAATGTTTTAAAATCAGGAAAGGTGAGCGTCCAGAGTTGCATCCTCTCACCATACTTATTCAGTCTCTATACAGCAGAGCAACTAATTCAAGAAACGGGGTTATATGGAGAAGAACATGGTATTACTATCAGAGGAAAACTCATTAATAATCTGTGGTATTCAGAGGATACTACTTTGCTTGTTGAAAGTGAAAGGAACTTAATATACTTACTGATTAAGATCAAAGACTATAGCCTTCAGTGTGAATTGCACCATATTGTAAAGAGAACACATATCCTCACAACTGGACCAATAAATTGTTGCTGTTGTTTTTGTTGTTATGTGCTGTCGAGTTTGTTCTAATCCATAGATACCCTGTATAAGGTTTTTGAGGATCGGCTGGTGAGCTTGAACAGCCAACCTTGTGGTTCAAACAGACTTTGCAGTCCAGTGCATTAACACAGTGCACCACATCAGGACTCTGGACCAATAAATAGCATCATGATAGATAAAAAAACGATTTGAGTTTACAAAGACAGATTTTGATTGGGTCTGCAATCAATGTTCATGCTAGTAGCAGTCAAGAAATCATATGACGTAATGCTTTAGGCAAATCTGATGTACAAGACCTCTTTAAAGTTTACAAGCATAAAGATACCAGTTTGAGGATTAAGGTGAATCTGAGCCTAGCCATGGTATTTTCAGTGACTTCATATGGTGTGATGTTGTAGAATCAGCAATGGACTGTGAACCAAAGGTCATTGGTTCAAACCCAGCAGCTGTTCCTTGGAAACCCTATACAGTATTGCTATGAGTTGGAACTAAATCCAAGGCAGTTAACAACAACAACAACATATGCATGTGAAAGTTAGGCAATGAATAAGAATGCACTTGAGTTGTGGTGTTGGAAAAATATATTGAAGATACCATGGACAATCAGAAGAACAAACAGATCTATTTTGGAAGAAGTAGAGCAGGATTGTGCCTTAGAAGCCAGGGTGGTGAGACTTTATTTCTCATACTTCAGACATATTACCAGGAGGTACTCATCCCTGGTGAAGAATATCATGCTTGGTAAAATGCAGGGTCAGCAAAAAAGAAAAAGACATCCAATGAGACAGAATACCAGTGGCAGCAGCTATGGATTCAAGCATAACAATCATTGTGAGGTTGGCACAAGACTGGTTGTGTTTCATTCTGTAGTGCATAGAGTTGCTGTGAGTTGGAACCAACTCAACGGAACCTAAGGACAACAACAAAAACAATTAACAATATATACATTTATATGTAATTGCTAATATAAAACGTATATGACTAGTCACTTGTGAAATGAGACTGGTAGGCATTTGGGGAGGAGTTCTGTTGTGGCGCTGTGGGTTAACGACATTGGTCAGCAAAGTTGGTTTGATCTGCAAGGTCCGTGGTTCAAGCTCACCAGATGCTCTTCAGAAATCCTATACAGGGTCACTATGGGTCGAAACCAACTGGATGGCACTTAATAACAATAAATACTGGAGAAATGTTCATTTTCTTGAGCTTAATGTTTCTTTTACTTATTAATATATCTTTTTAAAAATTATATCTTATATGCAAAACAAGTATCATTTTGAATCTATTCAAAATGTAAAACTATTTTTTCTGGTAATCTTTTACTATATTTATAGTATATTTACTGTATTTATAGTCTATTTCTCATCTTCTTGGTTAAAAATTTAGAAGTTCCAAAACTATTCTGCTTGCTCTCAGGTGATAGACATCCTTTTAAGACATTTAATGTTGTAACATGGTCTCAGTATAACAATGTAACTCTGCATGATGCTGATCTTTATTTATGTGGAAGACTTTCCTTCTCTTCTTTCATTTTCTTTCCATAAATCTACTTATAAACATGGTGTTTGAGCTCTCCAGTAAAACAGTGTGAGAAATTTAGGAAGGAAGTTTACAGATCAGAAAAAAACTGTACACATGTATACATCATCACAAAATATGTCAATAAATCAAGAAAGAGCCCTACACTACCCCAAAATTCTTTGTTTAAAATCAAGTATGGGGTTATTATTACAATTATCAAGTAAGATTAAGCATTAAATCCATTAGGAGCACAGCACAGCCCAGAACCGACAGGTACACTAGTGTCAATAAATGGACAGTGGCACTGTCCAGTTGGGTTGTTGTTGCTGTTGTTAGGTGTTATCAAGTCAGTACCCATTCATAGTGAGCCTATGTACAACACAACAAAACACTGCCCTGTCCTGGGCCAACCTCACAATTGTTGCCAAGCTTGAGCCCATTGATGCTGCCACTTTGCTAATCCATCTATCTCGGGGTTGGGGGGATCTTCCTCTTTTTCTCTGACCTTCCATCTTACCAAACATGATTTCCTTCTCCAGTGACTGGTCCCTCCTGACAATATATCCAAAGTATGAAGGAGGAAGTTTGGACATCCTGGCCTCCAAGAGGCACTCTGCCTGCACTTCTTCCAACACAGATCT
>NW_006408523.1:25102882-25104785 GCF_000296735.1 Chrysochloris asiatica | reverse complement strand
TCCAAAATCACAGCAACTCACAAGCCACCACAGTACGAGAAACTGACAGATGAGTGGTGGTAGTAGTTGGAGAGTAGATTCAATAATGGGCTTTGGAAGTCATTGTGTTTTAGAGGCAATAGAATGGATGGTTAATGCATAAAAACTATAGTATATGGCCTTATGGAAACAAATCTCAAAATATTTAATGTGGTTAAGAATGGTTAAATAGTTTATAGCTAATTGTGTGGTGCTATAAGATCAGCACTGGACTGCGAAATACAAAGTCAGCAGTCCAAATCCACCAGCTGCTCCTTGGAAACTCTGTATAGGGTAGTTATGTGTTGGAGCCAACTTAGCAGCACTTAACAACAACAATGAACATTAGATAATTGACGGAAATCTGTTTCCCCAAACTACTAAGTCTCAAAGACATTTTATGGGTCATAGTCTCTAAAAAACCCCAAAACTATTGTACATAGGATTTATCTTAATAAATAAAAATATACATATAACACAAAAGCAAAAATGATGTCAACCACTTGAAAAAAATTTTAAATACTATAAATAATATAATTTACCAGATTTGTAAAATTCATGTGATGTCATGTTCAATGATACTATATATTTGTGAAAGCTAAAAAATTACAGATTCTATCTAATAAATAAAAAGACAAAGTAACAATACTCTGATACGTCTATTAAAGACTAATGAAAATAATTATGAGAAAAGTTAGATAAAAAATCATATTGCATAAAGATTGTTGTTAAGTGCTCTTGAGTCAGTTCCCATTCATTGTTGTTGTTGTTAAGTGCCGTTGAGTCGGTTCCGACCCATAGCTATCCTGAACAGGGTTTCTGACCCATGGCGACCCTGAATAGGATTTCCAAGGCTGTAAATCTTTACAGGAGCAGAAAGCTTCATCTTTCTCCAGCAGAGCAGCTAGTAGTTTTGAACTGCTGACCATGAAGTTCACAGCCCAATTCGTAACCACTATGCTACCAGAGCTCCCATTCATAGCGACCCTTTATAGGGTTTCTGAGAAGCAACTGGTGAATTTGAACTACCAACCTTGCTGTTCAAACTGACGTAAAGGGAGTACAACTTGGACTATATGCTATTTAATTTAAGACTATCTTTGAACTGTTTATAAATAAATAGCCTGATGAAGTGAAAATTTAAAGTAGATAATTATGTAGAAGGAAAGCTAAGATTCTAAAAATTTTTTTATTCAAGTCCTCATTCGATTTGACAATGTAAAGAAATATATATTTATCTATTAGCAATAATTAAAGAAGACTAATATATGTCTTAATACAAAGGTCAATGTCTGCTTTGCGAGCAAATTTATTTTAATATTTGGCAGCATGCCTGATGCATAGCAATCATTCAATGAACATCAGTGTTTCATAAATATCCATAGAATGTTTATTAAATCATTCAGTAGCATATTAACAGAAGCTTCACCAAGCTAAACTAATTAATTTTTTTTTCTGATGCACTAATTATAATTAGGTGTCATAGAAATAAGACACATCATAAAACACAAAATTAGAACATTTCAATATATGATTAAAAACATATGATAATACTAATATGCCATTTTGACAAATTCTTAAAAACTGAGAAGATAACTATTAAAATCATTAATCTTAAATCAGCTTAAGCTAAAATGCTGGTAATTATGGTAAATCTGAAATTTAAAATGATGGTTATGAGATGTATGAGAATGATGATCATTAAATATTCAACAAGTGGGAGGGCTGGTGTAGCGCTGTAGAATAAGCTCTGGACAGCAAGGTCATTTCAACCACAGAGTAGGACTTTCAAACTCCCCATTAACTCCTCAGAAACCCTATCTATACAGGGTCTCTATGACTCAGAACTATCAACACTCACGGAAGCATCAGTCAAGAGATCAGA
>NW_006408523.1:25101016-25102112 GCF_000296735.1 Chrysochloris asiatica | reverse complement strand
TGAGTTTGAACTGCCAGCCTTTCAGTTCAAAACTACTCTGCAGTATGGTGCTTATGTTACCGTGCCAATTCTAAAAACACATATTTTAGTAATAATATTTAAAAATTAAAATACCCCAGAATCAAAGAAATGCATATATATATGAATAGTTGTAAAAGGAGTATATTGACAGAATTGCCCGCAGTTCAAACCAGATTCAAAAGAGGATGAAGAATGGGGGTCCTCATTGCTGAAGTCAGATAGATCTTGGCTGAAAGCAGAGACTGTGAGAAAGAACACAAATATTTGTGTTCTACTGATACTGTATAGACAGATATTTAATTGTGCTCATAAAGAACCTGTATGTATACCAAGGAGATACTTTTCTCCAACAAAAATTTTACCTTTACTTTTTGTTACTTGTCATAGAGTTGCTTGTCTAGAAGGAAAAAAAAATTTCCCCTATGCTTGACAGTGAAAATATGGACTTCTATATTTGTTGTTTGTAGTTAAGTACTGGACTGCTATATGAATGTGTTCAATTTTCTTGCTGTACTGATCCTTCTAATTTACTATAAAATGTCGCTTCCAGTTGAAGCTGCAGAGTGGAAAGTTATCTTGTTACTATCTCTGTTTTGTTGTTTAACTGTATTTGGATAATTAATTTTTCTCTTTCTTTAGTATATTTCAGCAATCAAAAATTGATTTAGTAATCATTTTATGGATCCATGCTGCCAAAAAGATGATGAGTGCTCAATTGCTAACTGAAAGGTTGAATGTTGGAATCCACCACGTTGCTCTGCAGAAGAAAGGACTTAGTGAGTTGTTTCCCTAAAAACTGCTTCATAGGAAACATGTGGGACATTTCTAACCTGTAATATGAGGTTGGAGTCCTGGTATGGCACTGCAGGTTAATGCGCTGGACTGCAATGTTGGTTTGAACCACAATCTCACCAGCTGCTTCTTGGAAACCCTATACAAGATTTCTAAGAGTTGAAACTGACTCGATGGCATTTAAGAACAACAAATATAAGTTTGTACTCCTGGTGTGGCACTGTAGGATCATCATTGGACTGCAAACCACAGGGTGAACTGTTCAAGCCCACCAGCTTCTCTT
>NW_006408523.1:25098224-25099311 GCF_000296735.1 Chrysochloris asiatica | reverse complement strand
GAATACTCTATACAGGCTTGCTATGATTTGCAACCAATTTGAGGCACATAACAGTAAAAACCACAGTAATATAAGGTTGGAGTCCTGGTGTGGTGCTGTAAAATAAGCACTGGACTGTTAATCACATGGTCAGTAGTTCAAGCCCACCAGTGACTCCCTAGAAACCCTTACAGAGTCTCTATGAGTCAGAACTGACTCAATGGCACGTAACAGCAACAAATATAAGCTGCTATAAGTTTAATTGACTAGACATCACACAAGAGTTTCCATATATGAAGTTCTGAAAGCGTAATGGGCAAGTGCTGCGTCGCCAATCTAAAGCTTGTTTGTTTAAACTAACCCAACAGTTCTGCAGAGAAAAGAACTGCCAATCTGCTCTAGTAAAGAATAAAGCCTAAGAAATATGATGGTTGCATGGGGTTGCTATGGTTGAAATCAACTCATTGGGCACCCGACAACAAAAAATGTCCACACAAATCCTAAATGTCCATATGTTTGAATCCAGCAGTTTCTTAGTAGTAGAACATGAATAGAACAATCAGCATTATAAGTGCCAAAAGAATTACCTTCAGACTAATTTGGAATGAATTATTGGGAAATGTATTAATGTTCACATTTTGTTATTGTTTTTATACAATTTATTTCCTTCACTGTTCTTAATTTTGAATGTCTGTCTTACTTTCAAAGTGAGACATTAGGTTCTGTATAAAACATGATCAGTTTTGCATTTCTTTGAAAATCAAATATCATTTTGCTTTTTAAAATCATTTTTTAAACAATATTTAGTTAGTATCTATATTGTGCTAATCACAAATCTTGACACCAGGCATGTGACAAGTTAGAAAGTTGATCACTGTCGTCCATCAAGCCATTTTACTCATGTTCTTCATGGTACTTGTCATAATTTGAAATTATACATTATATCACATATTTTTTTGTTTAATATCTATCTTCCCAAATTCTGGAAGTCACATGGAGAAGCAGACTCTCTAATTGATATTAGCACCTACACCATGCCTGTTAAGTAAGTACCTATGTTTAATGTAATGAATAAATGAAATACTGTTGTTGTTGTTGTTGTCAGGTG
>NW_006408523.1:25082339-25095744 GCF_000296735.1 Chrysochloris asiatica | reverse complement strand
CAAACTACTTCCGAATCGCTAGTCACTGAAAACTCTATGCATAGCAGAGAAACATTGTCAGATATAGGACTGGAAGGTGGGAGGGCACTCAGAAATGAAATACTAGAAGTTTCATAAACATTTTTTTTTTTAAAGAATAATTAAATGTTGAGGGGAAAAAAATTAAATCTATTTCTGACCGTCACTTTCTTATTAGAAAATTTAGACTTTATATGAAAGAAAATATTCTTACTATTGCATACACTGACACATTTTAAAATACAATGATGGTGTATTATTGGTGGGTTCTGCTAGATTCAATCCAACTGGAAGAAAAAGAACATAAAATGGTCCTTAAAAGGTTTGCCAAAGAGTTTAACTGAAATTCTGGTTCCAAAACAGAAAACAGATATAAATGTTGATTGATACAATTAATTAATTTTAGAAAAATTTTCCTGAAAATTATTAATAAAGTTTCTTATGATATATTGAATAAGGCTTTCCTTTAGAATTTTTCTTTGTAGGCATGCTGTTGTTGTTGTTGTTTTAAAAGCTGTCAAGTTGGTTGAGACTCATAGCAACCCTGCTTAGGGCTTCCAAGTATGACTGGTGGGTTTGAATCATTATCTTTGTGATTAGAAGTCCAATGCATATCCTACAGGGTCATGCCAGGACTCCATAGGACACATTAATAGGAATTGGAGCAATTTTCTGATTATGAGAGTTTGTTATTAAAGTTTTTAAAGCTGAAAATCCTTGGAAGTCAGGATGGCCAGACTTTGTCTCTCATATGTCTGACATATAACAATGTCCCTGGAGAAGGTTATCATGTTTGGTAAAGTAGAGGAACTGAGAAAAAGAGGAAGATCCCCAACGAGATGGATTGGCACAGTAGCAGTAAAAATGGGTTCAGGCATAGCAATGATTATGAGGTTGGCACAGGACTGGGCAATATTTCATTCTGTTGTGCTTAGGGTCGCTATGAGTCAGTACCGACTCGATGACACCTAACAACAATGCTGTAAAATAAAATTTCTAAAAACGTTTCTGAATGCTATGTATACATTTGCAACATATTTTGTGACAAACTTTAAACTTATTGTTCTGTTTATAGATATTTAACTGAGAGGGTTTAGCTGGAAACTTTAAATTCCTGACTTCCATTTATTTTAATGTTAATTCTGAGACACTGTTACATGTTCAATGCAGGAAAACGCAGATGATATTGCAGTCTACAATATTTCTTTAAAGAGAGATATTGCACTCATTATATTTGAGCTGGGGCCACTGGACTGTGAACCACAAGGTCCGTGGTTGGAGTCCGCCAGCTACTCTTTGGGAGAAAGATGAAGAGAAATCCTATTCAGGGTCACTATGAGCAGGAATTGATAACAACAACAACATATAGAAGTATGGAGTCCTGGTGTGGCTCTGTAGCATAAGCACAGGGCTGCAAGATCAGTTTGAACCACAAGTTTGGTGGTTCAAACTCATCAGCCGCCCCTCGGAAACTCCCTACACATTGTGGTTGTTTGTACTGTCTGGATGCTGACTGACAGGTTTGAACTGCTGACCTTGTGCTTTGCAGTCAGATGCTTCTCCTGCAGACTACTCCAGAACTCCATACATACACATTTGAAAACTGGACATTTTGTCAGAAAGGGTTACAAAATATGTTGCAGTTCTGTAAAAGAGAGTATCAAAGATGAAATCTCATGTTCAGGCCTCAGGCTAACTATGTTGAGTTTGAGAAGCGTTGAAGAATACAAGAGGTTGAAGAGAAAGGGCATTCCAAGTGGGAGAGAAAAGCAGGAAAAGCGGTAGTAACAAAGGGAGCAGGCAGGCAGGCAGGATTAGGGGGTAGCTGAGACATGACCGGAACTACTTCAAATATTGTCATTGTTGATGTGAATCTATTAAAGTGACGCTATAATAATAATTTGCTAGATTATTTACCTTGTTTCAATGATGACAATAATCTAAATTTATTTTTTAATATGGAGAAATTGCTCCATAAAATAAATATTCACAATTTGCCAATTGCAAGATTTGTTTTGTTTTGTTTTAATTATCTTCATCTTTGACAGATTGTACATTTTAAAAAAAATTATAGTCAAAATACTATATTGGTACTTCTTGTTTTTTTAAGTGCTGCCAAGTCAATTCCAACTCATTATGACACTGTATACTAGGAGCTCTGGTAGCGTAGTGGTTACGAATTGGGCTGCAAACCTTAAGGTCAGCGGTTCAAAACTACCAGCCGCTCCGTGGGAGAAAGATAAGGCTTTCTACTCCCGTAAAGATTTACACCCTCGGAAACCTTGTACAGGGTCGCTATGGGTCGGGACCGACTCGACGGCACTTAACAACAAAATGACACTGTATAGGGTTACCAAGGAGCAGCTGCTGGGCTTGAACTATTGACCTTGTGGTTCACAATCCAGTAGAGACCCTACAGTGCCACACCAGGAGTCCATATTGGCACTAGATGAATCTAAGACATTTGTTTTTTAATGCATGTAATAGTATTACTTACGTTTTTGTTAGAAAGCTGAAAGCAAAACAAGGGCATTGAAGCAGAAAGCAGCTTTACTCAAGAATTAGCAACAAACAAGAAAAAGTGAAGTTAACAAGAATTAGAAGGCGGGAGAAAGGATTTCATTGCACATATTCTGGACTTCGACTACGGAAGAGTTATGGCTATCTCTTGTTGGAGTTCCTCACACAGGGTTTTCCATATCTGATGCTGGAAATGGACAACATCCAAATGGCAACCAACAAACCTGGCAGCTGGAAAAATGCTGACAGTATTGAAAACAGGAAGAAATAAATCCCCTTCCTCCCTCTTCTTTCCTTCTAATCTCCCACTGATGCTTTGCAGGAACAGAACACTATGATGCAAACCAGTGACTACCTCGTTCCATCCCCGTCATGATGATCTCATGTGCATCAGAGTAGAACTGTGCTACCTAGAATATGCAATGACTGATTTTTGCTAAAGTTAATTTCCAAGCCTTTCTTCCAAGGAACCACTATGCAATAAAGCTTCCAATCTTTCAGTTAGAATCTGAGCACATTATGTATATTCATTGACACATTGAAGTTGGCACGGTGGCTCTCTCACTGTAAACGAGTCTGAAATATGAATTCAATTTCTAGCACCAGTACTACATGGAAAAGAACAGCAGGTTTGCCTTGTATCTGAGACACATAAGTAAACATCCCTTGCAATATGATTATCAGAGATTATAAAACAATGTGGGTTATGGGTTGTTTAACATAACTGACATTACATACATATGCTCAAAATTAATCTGTGTCATAAAAGTTTGCAAAAAATAGAAGAATATTTTAGTCCACATACTTTCATTACTAAATTTGTAAAGCTTTGATAGATTTCACTTTCTTTAAGATGAAATGTTGTTGTGGCCCTTTGTTGGTTCTAAAACTCTGTGATAATTCCCACCAGTTTGTTAGCAAATTATTTTATATAAAATTTGACTGTACATATAATACATTTTATAAGATGAGGGAATACAATCTGGGGTCCAACAAACCTGACTGACTTTACTTTTACAATCGTGTATATTCTATGAGGGGCTACACAAAATTCATGAAAAAATTCAATTGTCTTTTAGTTATGTTTTTCTGCAAACATTGTGATGCCTCCTTAGACTTCTGGAGCATTATTAGCAGTATCTTGAAGCTAAGGAAATTAAAACTTTTGTGACAAACAGTTCATCTAAGGATATTACCAGTAGCTACTTTTCAAATGTTTTATAAAATTGGAAGTAATTACTATAAAAGGCCTAATACACTTCTGAGGATCCTTGGTAGGGTTAAGCATTGGGAGGTAAGCCCAATGCTTGGGAGGTAAACCGCAAGGCTAACACTGCAAATCCATCAGCTGCTCAACAGGAGAAAGATGAACTTTCTGTTCCCAGGAAGGTTCAAAGTCTCAGAGACTATATGAGGCCACTGAGAGTTGGAAATGACTTGAAGGCACACAACAACATACTCCTGAAACATAGTAATCATGTAATAAAATGTAACTACAATAGGAATTTTAATATTATGTAGATTTAATCCTTAAACCATGATATATGTAAGGCAACAAAGCCACGTTACAATGAGATTATTTAAACCTGCAGTTATAATATCGATAAAATCATACAACATTTAAAATGTAATGCATATAATATACAAAAATGGCTGGATAAAATTGCTTTACAAATCATTTTGTTTCAGAAACTCACTGTAAAATGATGAATATGCATGCTATTCATAAAGTTTTTAATATGATGACTTGCAGAAAACCAGTTACTAGTGATTTATATCCCCAGACTAATATTTAATTGTTCAATCTCTATTATATAATTTATTCTTTAATTATATAACCCTGACTTAGGCAAAATTTTACTAACTTTTAATGATTTTTACCTCAAAGGAACCAAATCAGATACGTATAAACAACTGTCATGAAAATATAATGATTCTTGGATTATAAAAAATGTGTTCTAGTATTCTAGAATCCTCTTATGTACATTTAAAATGCATTCATGAAAATTTAAATACAAAGATAGACATGTACAAGCTCATTTAAGTATTATACACATATCTGTAAACATTTATTTATTTTGTAATTATTCAGAGCAGTTCCTAACTGTCTGGTGCTGTACTAGGGTTGTATACTTTATAAGGCATAACATTAACATACTCAAGAAACAAAGAAATGTATTAAAGATAAATTCTATTTATCTTAGAATAGGTACTATTCTATAACTCAGGGAGATTTTCAAAGGGGATATATTTGTCAAGGTGACTCATGGAAAACTCAGAATATGCTGAAATCTGAAAAATAAGTAAGACTTCACTAACACAGAAAAAATGAATTTTATGCAAATAGATTAGTGTGAACAGATACAGAGACCAGATAATAATGGATGTTGCTGTTTTAAAGTGCTGTTCATTGATTTGGTTCTGACTCATAGTGACACTGTATAGAATTTCCAAGGAGTAGCTGTTTAGTTTGAAACTCTGACCTTGTGGTTAGCAGTCCAGTGCTTATCCTACAATGCCACACCAGAACCCCAGTAATGGGACAGAGAAAGGATACTGTTGTTTTATGTGATCAAGTCAATACAGACTCATGATGATCTTATGTACAACCGAATCAAATGTTGCCTAATCTTGCTAGTGGTTGTTGTAGAGTTTATTTCTATTCATAATGACTTCATGTGTCAGAACAGCCTGCCTCATAAGTTTTTCTCAGCTGTGATCTTTATGGAAGCAGATCATCACATCTTTCTCCTGCACAGTTGTCAGGTAGGTTTGAACTACTATCTTTTCAGTTAGCTGCTGGACACTTAACTGTTTGTGCCACCAGGGTTTCTACATCATCATTAAAAATTGTCAATAACGTTCAAGTCTGTTGTTGGTGTTATGACAATCAATTCACTGAGCATCTATCTCCCTCGGTCTCTTTGTACTTCACCAAATCTGGTGTCCTCCTCTATTGATTAATATTCCAAAGCACGCAAATTGGAAATGTTCTGTTGCAATCTAAAAGATTGTCATCAACTAATGCCTGAAAGAGTGTCAAAGCTTTCTTCCTATTCTGTTTTAGTCTAGAAGCTCTGCTGAAAGTTGTCCATAATAAATGACCATGGAGGTATTTAAAAGGGACATACTTTACAGCATTAAGGCAACATGCAAGTCATAATTTTAAAGCCATGGAAATAAAAACTAAGAAACTTCCAGATTGAAGGAAACTATCAAAATGACATGGAGTCCTGGTGTGGCACTGTGGGTTAATGTGCCAGACTTCAAAGTCATTTGAACTGCAAAGGCAATTCAAAAGCTCACCAGCTGCATCTTGGAAACCCTTTACAGGGTTGCTATGGGTCGGAACCAATTCAATGACACTTCACAACAAAAACATAGAAATAAAACAGATTAGGCAAAGGAAACATGAAATTAAACGAGACAGAATTTCTAAACTAGGAATTTGGGGACAAATTTTGAATCTTAAAAGGGCCTTGAAGATTAGATGACAGTTAGATACCAATGTCAATTACTGATTTTGGCAGTTGAGTTATGATTATGTAATACGATGTCTTTATTTTTAGAAAAAAACAATGTCAGATATTTGAGAGAGCTGGTATCTCATGCAAACAACTTATTCTCAGTATTATCAATGAAAATGTGATCTACAACGCTTTAGTAAAGTTTTAGTAGAATAAATGAAAATTTATCACCGAAAAATGTCATATATTAGTATTCATAACTGATCTTTTAAATGCAATAATAAAATATGCTTATGTGTGCAGTTACTGCCTTTAGCAATGAGTATGTTATTAGAGCATAAAAAGTATTGCTGTTGATGCTTGTCACTGGGTCAATTCCAACTCATAGCTACCCCATGTGTGCAGAGGAGAACTACTTCATAGGATTTTCAGTGTCGTGACCTTTCAGAAACAGATTACAGCCCTCTCTTCCTGAATGCCTTAGGGTGGATTCAAACTGCCAATCTTTCAACTTACAGCTGTGCACTTAACCATTAGCTCCAACCAGGGTCCCATGAGAATAAAAATACAATAAAATCACTAAAAGCAAACTTAAATGTCCATCGAAAGGAAAAATGCATTTTATTACAACTACACTAAAATGTATTTAGTGTTATTTAAGGAGCTCTGGTAGCGTAGTGATTACAAATCGGGCTGCAAACCGCAAGGTCAGCAGTTCGAAACTACCAGCTGTTCCGCGGGAGAAAGATGAGGCTTTCTGCTCCCGTACAGGGTCGCTAAGAGTCGGAACCGACTCCACGGCGGATAATCAACCAACCACTGGTCTGTATTGGAATCCTGATGTGGCACTGTGAATTAATGTGCTGGATTGCAAAGTTATTTGAACCACAAGCTTGACAGTTCAAGCTCACCAGCCACTCCTAGATAACCCCATACAAGGTCGCTATTGGTCGGAATCCACTGGATTGCACTTAACAATAACAACAACAATAACAACAACAACATGGTCTATATTACTTCTTTCCACCTCTCATACACACTATACTTTTTTCCTATAATAAATCGCCACCCATTCACTCCAAGACATCTGTCAGTTTGTCTTATTTATATAGTGTTCTTCAATCTGAAATCTTCCTGGTCTATATTTTCAATATCATTGCAATTTTGAAAATTTCAGGTAAGTTATACTCTATAATTCCCATTAAGTTGGGTTAGTTTGTTGCTTCTTCATGATTAGATTCAGGTTTAGAAGTGTGATTGTGTTCTTTCCATTGCTTCCTAGCAGGTGGCACCAATTTTTATGCAATGGATTTGCCTTCAGCTAATAATCCAAATAAATAGTAATCCAAAGGATCAGGTGTTGGCAAGCATCTCCAATCTTTGAAGGAAATGACCCTGGTGATCTGTTTCATACAGCCTAGAAACGCTATGGATAAGTTCTATGTCATATAGGTTTTCTAGGAGTGAGACTCTACTTGATAATAGACAACAATTACTGAAGATGTTTCCTCTAAACACTTGACTTAGGTCCTATCTTTCAGACTTTTCTATCACGATATCACTCACTCTCTCTCCCTTCATAATTGGAGTTTGATGTTGAGGTGATTTGATACTAGGTAAATATTCTGTCACACAACAATTTTTCAATATATCTACTTTTATCAGTATGAATTTATAGTTTTTTTATTGTATGCAATGTATTATAATCTATCACTATCATTCTCTATTTTCTTATTTAACTTCAATTTTTCAGTGAAACTCCTTCAGACTAATGACTCTATGTATGTATCCCTGATCTTTGACCTCTTCTTTACTTTTGACCAAGCAAAAGAAAATTCAGGGTTATTTTGCACTCTCCTGGCTCAAACCTGAAACAGGGCATTCTACCAAGTAGTTTCAACTCCTTTTACTGGAAATTCATATTTAGAAACCATAATCTAGAAGTCAGGTGTTCTTATTGATTGGGGGTATAATTGTTCCCAAGCCTCTTTGGTGGATAGAGTTAGAAATTAAATGAATGAATATACATGTTTATTTATATCTGTTTCCATGCATTTATATCTATTTTTACTTCTTGAGTTCATATCACTGATCAGAAGGGACCTTCATGAAGCTATTCACACTCTAACACTTATGCCTTAGTAATCCCCCATCCCACTCTCTCTACAGATCAAATCCTTAGCCTGATAGCACTCAACTGCTTCACACTTCCTGCAGTGCTGTCCTCTTTAATGTCTTAGACTCTGATTCTGTGCTGGACTCTCTTCATTGTACACTCTTATCATTCTCGTCTTCCCCAGCTCTATTCCAATATCCCACTCCAGGCTACCTACCCACCTCTGAAACCTCTGCTCACTCCAGTTATATACATACTATTGTGCATTTATGAAATTCACAAACTCCACTGGGTTCATTCTGCAATAGGCCCAGTTTAGAGAATTTTGTCTGATTCTTTATAATTGCTTTCACTCATAAAACTCAATTCTTTATTTTATCTGAAATACTTTTCCCTAGAAAGAATATTCTAGAAATCCCTCTTATGCCTGCTTATGCACTATGGGTTAAAGCACTTGACTGTAAAGTTGGTTTGAACCTTGAGGTCGACAGTTCAAGCTCAGCAGCCACTCCTCAGAAACTGTATATCCTGTCATTAGGCGTCAGAACAGACTCAATGACACTTAACAACAACAACATGTTATCACCGTGATCACAATATCTCTTAATTTTTTCTGAAAATAGATATTGCATTTATGCTAAAGTTTTATGGTATGGCCTATATTATTAGCTTTGGTCTATGGTCAACTTTTATTCTGATTTTTAAAAATACTTTTCTCTTTTGAATTATTGATAACATTCTTATGTATGAAGGTTTTCTTTTTTATTTTATTGTTTTTGTTCATTTTTGCTTTTCCTTTATACCCATTCTCTAAAAGAGCTACTGGGTAATGAGAAGATAGGTATCAGAGATTTTATAATTTTTGTTTCTAAATCTTTCTGGTATAATGAAAAGTTTATATTTAATGGATAAGTTAAGTTTATCTTTCAGATGATATGTCCTCGAGGTCATTTTCATTTTTTGCTTGTTCAACACTTGTTTGCAGCCTTAAGTTTATACTTGTGGTCATTTTACTCCTCCATGTTTCACCAAGAAAGATGCTGTTGACTACATTTCTTTGAACATCTTTGTAAGTTTTTATCCTAAGTGAGGTATTTCCTTGCTTGTGTGATGGTTATTCATTTGGCTAAAACTTTAATACAATTGCTTCTGTTGCTGAAATTTAAAGTTCTACCACGATATAAGCATGCTTATACTATGGGGGATCATATACAATATTACTCACAATGCAATATTTTGAAAATCAAAGTGGAATAACAGCTAATTACTTGAATTGAGATAACAGGTGTATACTAATTTGGTCCTAAGTAAATCAGCACTCTCTTTGACAATCTAACACATATATTTATGTTGTCATGGTTGTTAAGTGGCATCAAGTTAGTTCTGACTCATAGTGATCCTGTATAGGATTTCCAACTAGTGGCTGGTGAATTTGAACCACCAAACTTGCATTCAAACAGACCTTGAGGTCGAGTGCTTATCCTATGGCACCACACCTACACTATATACAAATGTAATATTACTCAGGGCTTTTTATTTGTAAATTGAAGTGATTTATTCAAAATAAAATTTACTGACAAATATACTTAGGAAGTCCAGTTAAATATGACTGAATTAAGGCAGTGAAATGGCATGACCAGGATTCTTGTGATAGCTTGGACCAACTTTCTCTACTTAATAGAAAATGTGACCAGTTTCAGTTTCAGACTCATGTTCTACAAGGTTAGTAATACTAGAGAAAGTCTTTCTGATAATAATGCAGAGAAGTTCACTGAAGACTCAAATTGATCTTCCATAGGTCATGTGTCTCTCAAATCTCTATAACCAAAAATCAAGATAATGGGTCAGATCCAATTAAACCAATTAAATGGCTTCCGTACAGACCAAGAAGCTATAGTATCAGAAGAAGAAGGAAAGGCAGTATTGAAGAAAGAAACAAGAATACCAAGTACACTTTGGTTTATTAAACCAATTAAATGGCTTCAGTACAGACCAAAAAGCTATAGTATCAGAAGAAGAAGGAAAGGCAGTATTGAAGAAAGAAACAAGAATACCAAGTACACTTTCATTCTGGAGATAAGCATTCTTGAGCTACTACCTTTGGCCAATTCAAAGACAATTTGAAAATGTAGAAATAATCAAACACACATGTTCATTGAATCATTTCTAACCACTGGGCCAAAAATCCTTCCATGATTTATATAACATGTCTTAGTGATTTATGCTGCCCCAATAATTATAATACTTCATAATATAGACTACAAATCTACATTAACTATTTCTGAAGAAACAACCCAGTAGTAGGTATCCTATAAAATTCTCTGCAGTGATGAAATTAATCTACAGCTACACTATTCAATATGGTAGACATTAGGCACTCAACTAAAGCAGCCAAAGTTTGTCTCTTCCCCCACTTTCTCTGTTTATCTCACTTTAACACTGATTCAATTTATGTCCTCTGAGAGATGTTACCTTATTGCTATTTTAAATATCTTCTAATTCAATATTCAGGAGAATGGTGAGTCCATGGGCTAAGCACTGGACTGTGAATCACAAGGTCAGCAGTTTGATCCCACCAGCCACTCTGCAAAAAAAGATGAGACTTTTTGCTTCTGCAAAATGTGAAGAGCTTTAGCAACCCTATGCAGTGTTGCTATGAGTCGGAATGGACTCAACAGCAGTTAACAACAGCAACAGCAATAAAATGAGGATGATCATAGTAACTTACAGGGTATTTTGAAAAATTAAATGAGCTAATAAATATTAAGCACTTGAAACAGTGCTGAGCACTTTATGAAGAACACATAAAATTTAACTAAACTATACATATTTGAAAACTTCCAACTATTTTGATTTAGTACAAAATATTTAACTAAACATATTTAGATTTTAATAAATAGACAATAAATGTAACAACTGAAATAAATTATTCGATTCATTTTAAAGTTTCTAATTAGAGCTTCTTTATAGTTTATAAGGAGCTCGGATACCATAGTGATTATGAGCCTAGCTGCTAATCTCATGATCAGCAGTTCGAAACTGCCAGCAGTTCCATGACAGAACGATGAGATTTTCTGCTCCTATAAAGATTTACAGCCTTGGAAATCCTATGTAGGGATGCTATAAGTCAGAACTGAATCCAAGGCACATAACCACCACCACCACCAGCGTATTGTTGTAAAGTCCAGTTGAGTCAATTCCGACCCATAGCGAGCTTGTATAGGGTTTCCAAGGAGCAGCTGGTGAGTTTGAACCACCAACCTTGTAGTTCAAATGACTTTGCAGTCTGACACATTAGCTCACAGCACCACACGAGGATTCCTATCACCAGCATAGTTTATAAAATTTCTTCAAGGTCCCAATTCATTTTACTTTTCTAGATTAATTGGCCAATTCACCATTGCCTTAATTCCTGAATTCATATAGAACTACTGCTATGCCACTTTCTGTTAACTTTTCCTTTGCCTAAGTGTAGAATACTTTTATTTTATCTACTTAGAAAAAGAAAACAAAAAACAAAATCCCAGCAGCTATCAGTATTTAGTTCTAGTGTTGCTCTATTACCTTTATAAAGTGTAACTCAAATTCTCAGAGACTGACTCAACTGCTTATATGTTTGTTTATCTACCACTCTAATTCTTAACCTCTCATCTTTCACTCTGATTTGTATTAAATCTTTCATGTGCTCATCGGATTGCTAAACCACAAGGGCAAGCATTGTGTCATATTTCTCTCATGTTTCCAATGTTTAATAAGTACATTTTCAGAAGTAGTGTTCACAAATTGTACTGGATTCTTCTTTAGAAAAAGAAATAGTCTAAAATAAAGGTTTCAAAACTCATGCTGTTATAATAAATAAAAAAATATTTGAAGAATAGTATAAGAAGAATAAAAGTCTTCCATCTGCTTATAATTGAAATCTTTAGAGGAAAGCAAGCTCAAATATATATGAATATAAAGATAAAATTTTGTCTCAGAACGATCATAGATATTTTCTATTTTGCACATAATTATTTCAATGCATTCAATACCAACAAGCTCTCTTCAACCTGCTTTCACAGCCAATTCCAACTCAGAGCAGCCCAGAAGCATAGAGCGGAACTGGTCCTCAAAATTTTTCAGTCAGTCTTTATGGGAGCAGCTTGCCTCGTCTTTCTCCCACAGAGAAGCTGGTGGGTTTGAACTGCCAACCCTGTGGTTAGTAACCCACTATACCACTGGAGCGCCTTTCTAAATGTAATCATTCCCACTTCACACTGGCTTCTCTGTTTAAGCACAACCCTTAGCACACCCACAATATTATTATTTCTTTAGATGCAATTGAATTTTTCATACCATAAAAGGTTAAAATATAACAGTAATTTCCCTGAAATACAATGTTATTATAATGTCTTACATTAAAAAGACAGTTGCTGTTAATGAGCAAATAAATTTCTAAAAATTTAATATGAGGAACCTTTAAAAAGCTCTTAAAAAATGGAAATAAAAACTAATGGAATCTTTCCACAAACTTTTTTTAAGCCCCCCTCCCCCCATACTTAAAGGATATACATATGTATATCCTTTGGGCTTCAAAATCCCAGAATATTTTAGTTAAATTATTCCAAGAAAATTTTGAAGATCCCTCTTATATCTATCTCCATACACCTGTCAATTTCCCATACTGAGATTGCTTGCATTTTGCTATGATATTGAAAACTATGTCATTGGTGTTTGAAATACCAGCAGGTCATCATTGATGAACACTTCTCAGTGGAGCTTTCCGACTAAGTACACACTAGGAAGAAGGAATATGCTATCCACTTCTCAGGGGTCACCCCTAAAAATCTTATGAATAGCAGTGAAACATTGTCTGATATGGTATCAGAAGATGAACCCCTCAGGTGGGGAGGCACTCAAAATATGACTCAGGAAGAGATGTCTCATTAAATACAGGTGATCTTAATGACATGAATAGAACAAAATTGTTGAGACCTTAATTTCTGATGGGGCAAGATTCAAAATGAGAAAAACAGTTGCAAGCATCCGTTAATATTGAAACATGAAATGTATGAATCAAGGAGAATTGTAAAGCATTAAAAACGAGATGCAATACATAAAGATAGATAGCCTAGGTATTAGTGAGCTGAATTGTCACATATTGGTCATTTTGCATACACAACCATATAGTTTACTATCCTGGACTGACATATTTAATAGAAATGGTGTCACATTCCTTGTCAAAAATAACATTTCAAGATCTATCTTGAAGTACAATGTTGTCTAAGAATTAATAATATCTATA
>NW_006408523.1:25073689-25081459 GCF_000296735.1 Chrysochloris asiatica | reverse complement strand
ATTGTGGGTCTTCCTCTTTTTCTCTGAGCCTCCACCTTACCAAACATGATATCCTTCTCCAGTGACTGGTCCCTCCTGACAATATGCCCAAAGTATGAGAGACGAAGTTTGGCCATCTTGGCTTCCAAGGAGGAATCTGGCTGCACTTCTTCCAAAACAATCTATTGGTTCTTTTGGCAGCCCATGGCACTTTCAATATTCTCCTGCAACACCACAACTCAAAAGCATCTATTCTTCTATGGTCTTCCTTATTCACTGTCTAGCTTTCATATGCATATGAGATTATTGAAAACACCATGGCTTGGGTCAGGTGAACCTCAGTCCTCAAGCTGACATCTTTGCTTTTCAACACTTTAAAAAGGTCTTGTGCAGCACATTTGTTGCTTGATTTCTTGACTGCTGCTTCTGTAAGTGTTGATAGTTGATCCAAGAAGAATGAAGTCCTTGACATCTTCAATCTTTTCTCTGTTGATAAGAATGTTGTTCATTGGTCCAGTGGTGAGGATTTTTGTTTTCTTCACACTGAGATGCAGTCCATACTGAAGGCCGTGCTCTTTGATCTTCATCAGTAAACGTTTTAAGTCCTCTTCACTTTCAGCAAGCAAGGTTGTATCATCTGCATATTACAGGTTGTTAGTGAGAATTCCTCCAATCCTGATGCCACATTTTTCTTCATACAAACCAGTTTCATGGATTATTTGCTCAGCATACAGGTTGAATAAGTATGGTGAAAAAAATACAACTCTGTCTCACAACTTTCTTAATTTTAAACCATTCAGATTTCCCATGTTCTGTTTGAACATTTTAACAACTGCCTCTTGGTTCAGGTAAAGATTCCTCATGAGTATATATATATATATAAGTTTGTATCCCAGAAATGGTTCACAATTGAAGAGGTGTGAGTCCCAGTTTTGGGTTAGATGACCCAAGATCAGCAGGCAGGCAATGAGATCCTGCAGGTGGTAAAGCCAGGTAGGCAGACAGGCAGGTCCAGCAGGCAGGCAGGTAGGCAATCATCATAGACAACTGTTCAGTGTCTCAAAGCCAAAAAACTAGAGATAAGAAAATGATCCAGATTCATGATCAAGACCCAGTAGAAAAGCTAGCAAGTTTTGCTTTGTTATTGTTGTTAAGTGCCTTTGAGTTGATTCTGACCCATAGATAGATTTCCAAGGAGCAGCTGGTGAGCTTGAACCACTGACTTTGCAGTTCAAACGACTTTGCAGTCTGACGCCTTATCCCACAGTGCCACACCAGGATAGTGTCCATTATAGTGTCCACACCCATGAGGAAACATCTTTTTAGTTGATTGGGTTCTCATAATCAATCATCATAGAGTTCATTACTCCTGCTTTTAGCCAATCATAGAGTTAACTACACTGTTCATAGACAATCATCATAGTATTAACTATAGAGTATAAGACCTCACCATGGGGCTAACTACAGCTCAACTACCAAAGGACTGGGAACCCTGGCCCAGTCAATATGACACAAAACCTTAATTATCACACAAGCCAACTAACTACCTCATGTAATAGAAAGCAGTCAGCAAACTAAGAATAGAAGGGAACTTTCTCAACCTGTAAACGGGCATCTACAAAAATCTAAAGGTCACATCACACTGAAAGATTGTAAATTTTCTCCCTAATATCAGCAATAGGTTCAAGGTGTTCTCTCTCTGAACTTCTGTTGAAGATTGTATTGGAAGTGTTAGTCAGATCAATTAGGCAAGAAAATGAAATGATAGACTAAGAAAGAATTGAACTGGAAAGAATCAAAATGATCTCTATTTGCATGATCTGATCTTATACATACAAAATCCTAAAGAAGCTACAGGTAAACTATTAGAGCCATGAAATAAATCCAACAACGTTGAAAGGTATGACAATAATACAAAAATCAGTTGATTTTGTTGTTGTTAATTGCTGATAAACTGCTTGCGACTCACAGTGAGCCTGTATAGAGTTTCTATAAAGCAGCTGGTGGGTTTGAATTGCTGAACTTGTTTATCCTACTATACAATACCAAGACTCACAGGAATGAGCAACTTGAAAATGAAATCAAGAGAACTAATTAATTTACAATAGTATCAAAAATAACAAAATACTTAATAGTAATTTTTACCAAAGAGCTGCAAAACTTGAACATTACAAAACGTTGTTGAAATAACATGGCTTTTTTACACTCAATCTTCTCCCCATTAATCAGTGCTCCTATTTTTCAACTTAACTTCATTTTATTTTACCAACTTTCCCACAGGTCTTGTTACCAAATTAGAATAAATCCATGATAGAATAAATGTTACCAGATTAGAATAAATCCATGATAAACTAATGGCCTTGGTTTGTGATTGACAGGAAGGCAGAGCTAATAGTCCATTTTGTGAGAGTTTAACCAAAGAACTGAGCGTGGTGCACAAGTCATTGTGGAAGGACAGACAGAAGATTTTGTAGGTTATCATGTATCTTCATGTATGTTTCACCCATGCCTTCGGTACCATAATTCTTTAAAACACATCTGATATATCTTTAAAAGCACATCTGAATGTGCTCTGGTAGCTTACTGGTTATGAGTCAGACTACTAACCTCAAGGTCAGCAGTTCGAAACTACCAGCTGTTCTGTGGGAGAAATATGAGGCTTTCTGCTCCTAGAAGGATTTACAGCCTCAAAACACTTATGCAGGGTTTCTATGAGTTGGAACTGACTCCACGGCACATAATCATCACCACCACCACCAATATACAGTAGAGAGGCAGACATTGGTCAGAAACATGACTTGGAATTAAAGTATTTTTAAAAAACCATGGTAAACTCAGTTATCAAATAGGGATTAGTTGGCCATAGGACTACCAAGGAGTACTGGTGTGGCACTGTGGGATAATGTGCTGGACAGCAAGGACAGTTTGAACCACAAGGTTGGTGGTTCATATTCATCAGCAGCTCTTTGGAAACTCTTAACAGGGTTACTATGAGTAGGAACTGACTCAACAGCATTTAACAACAACAGGACTACCAAGGATGGAGACAGCCAATGATTTGGGTGTGAGAATATATTTTTCTGAGTTCTCCTGTCCTATTGACTGCTTTTTCTCATAGTACATATACTCTGAGTCTAGAATTACTGCTAACTTTATCTGCATTCTTCTATTCTTGGGGAAGTGACACCAAGATTGAAGGTGAAGACACACTAATGAAAATCCCAAATCATCAAATGATCAGTTACAATGACAACAAAAGGTATTTATTCCCTATAAATCTTCATCAACCAATTACCCTCATCAACTACTTTTGTGCTCATGGCCATCTCAGCAGCAAATACTATATGCATGTCCCAGGGATGTTAAACAACTTGTCAAAGGACAAACATCTATTAAGTTGTAGAGGCAAGATTTGAACCTAAGTGTGTCTGATTTTATAGCCCATGCTCATATATCTACCAAAGCATGCTAGAATGGCATGAAGTTTTTTTTAGGAATGGTGACAGGTGGACAAATATACATTAAAACAATTTGAAATATTGTGATACTAGAAAAAATTAAATTTATCCTTGCTATCTAAAATGAAGTAAGTATGTACATGTGTTTGTATATCTTCATAGTTTTCATGTTTTATTATTCAACCTATAAAAGTAATATTATTAGTTTAATAATTTATATTTTTCATCTATTATTATAAAGTAATTTAATTATTTTTTATGATAAAAAGAAAAAAACAATAACTCTAAGCTCAAATATAATACTTCACTGGTACTTATGCTGGCATATTTATGAACTCCTTATCTCATAATTTCTAGATAATTTAAATTTGATGTTTGTTGTAAGTGGCGTTGTGGGTTAATGCGCTGGGCTGCAAGGCCGGTTTGAAACGCAAGGTCAGTGGTTCAAGCTAACCAGCTACTCCTTGGAAACCCTATACAGGGTCGCTATGGGTTGGAATCAACTCAAAGGCACTTAACAACAACAATAATATGTTAAATAATTTTACAAAACAAATTCAAACTGTACTAATCAGGATATGAAGTAGAAACAAATACATAGATTACATATATGTAGTATGTAGTATGTATATAATTTATGTATATATAATAACATATAATGTATATGTATATGAATTCTGCAGACTTACAGAAAGTAATATACCATTTCATTTTGTTTAAATATGAGGAACAATCTATTCATAACATCAGAATACTACTTATGTTATCATAGTTTAGTTTATAATGTACAAAATCCACATTCCACCTGTGCATTTCCCCATCTAGAAATCATTATTGAGGTTAAAACATCCCTTCTGAGGCTGGTTAATGACCCATAAAAATTTAAACTTATTCAATATTTTTAGACCCAAGAAAATTAACAGCCTTTCTTGTTATAACATTAAAACATGCTTTTATAATTAATAAAATGTTCCACACAGCTACAGCAAGTAATAAACTTTTAAACAAATTGCATCAATTTTTGTTTTTACTAGTATTACCAGGATAGGCAATATAATGGAAATGTAATGGAAAATGTAATGGACAATAAGAATGGAGTGCATAAAATACTTAGAATTGGCTTTGTGATGAAAAGTGGAATCAATTTCTAAAATTGACTGAAAAATGTTTTACAAATGCATGTGCTTGTGTGCATAATGTATGTAAATAAGAACAACATGTCCAGTTGTCATGTCAATGTGCTTCACAACAACGTATATATGTGGTGGGGGTTGTGTGTCTTCAAGTCAGTTTTGACTCTTAACAGCCCTGTATAGGGTTTCTGAGGCTGTAAATCCTAACATGAGCAGAGACCCTTATCCTTCTTCCTTGGAGTGGCTGGTGGATTCAAAGTGCCAACCTTTCGCTTAGCAGCCTCACATGTAACCCACTGTACCACCAGTGCTCCCTCAATTATGTAGGTAAATCTATGCAATTCAACTCAGATGAAAAGCTAAATATTATGTTTATGTTGTTAATTTTTAATTCTGTGAAGGAATTTAAAATTTCAAATTAATTGTAAATATGTAAACACATAAAACAAATAATGATGGGCGAACCAAAAGATAGTGAATGGTACTGTAGGTTTAAAGTACCATAAACACTGTAATGTTGGTTTCCACAAAAATAGGGAGCCAAATTAATGGATCAGGAAAAAAAAAAAAGAAAAGCTTAGAAGCATATGAAGTCTTCATTATAGAGGATGATTATGATGCCACACCATAGCAGTTAGAAGAGAATGCACATTCCCAGTTCAAATAGAAGACCTATTTGGAAAAAAAATTAACAAGTTAAATTGCTACATAATGTCTACAACAACAAGGACTACAAACAGATAATTTGAAAATAATTATGTTTGTTTTCTGCTTTCCCATATTGTCCTTTTCCCCCCAAATATTGTTTTTTCACAATTTGAACTGGGAAGACAATATTGGTTATATCAGTTGCTGTCGATTTGATTATGACTCATGGTAACCCACGAGTTCAGAGTGAAACTGCTCACGAGTTTTCAAGGATCTAACCTTATTAGGAGCAGATCCCCATGCTTTTATTCCAAGGAGCTTCTGGGTGGGTTAGAACTGCCAACCATTTGTGTCACTTGGGATTCCAATTGTTCTCTGTCATTTGAACTGGGAAGAATTTATAAAAAAGTTACAAATATTAGTGGGGTATCCTGAGATAACTTCCTAATACCGAAGATGAGTGGAAGATTATTTTCACTAGAACTCATATAGGCTCACAAAGTTCTCATATGCTTCAGGAGAAATACTTGTGTGATAACTTGAATAATGGTCTTTAAAGTGTTCAAGAACAAAGGTGTCAGTTTGAGGACTACAGTGCTCCTGGTCCATTTCATGGTATTTTCTTATACATGTGAAAGTCAGACCATGAATTAAGACGAACGTAGAAGAATTGATGCATTTGAGTTATGGTGTTGGAGAAGAATATTAAAAGTACCATGAACAGCCAAAAAAGAGCAAATCTGTGTTGGAAGTACAGTCAGAATGCTCCTTAGAAACCAGGAAGGCAAGATTTTGTCTCTCATACTTTGAACATATTTTCAGGAGGGACCAACCACTAGAGAAGAACATCATACTTCATAAAATGGAGGGTCAGCGAGTACTATGAAGACCCCTATTGAGATGGATTTGAGTCTTACTGATAATATTTATGTTGTTGATGCCTTTTTAGAGTCCTAGTGCGGTATTGTAGGATAAGCACTGGGCTGCTAACTGCAAGGTTGATGATAAAAACCCAAGAGTTGCTCCTCAGAATCCCTATTCAGGATCACTTTGAGTTGAAACTTTCTTGATGGCACTAACAATGACAAAGACAATTCCTTTAAAATATGAGTGTGTATATGTTTGTGGATACAGTACACCTCTCCCTCAAAACAAATTAACAAAAAAAAAACTCATTTTAATCTCATTGATTCTAAGTTATGTTACAGTGTACAACTGAGTGTCATAGAATTTTCTTGGCTGGAATCTGCGAAACACAAGGTCAGCAGTTCAAACCCACTGACTGCTCCTCAGAAACCCTAAACTGGGTGGCTATGAGTCAGAACCGATTTGACTGTACTTATAACAACGTCCTTTATGGAATCAGTTTGTTAGGCCTTTCTTCAGCAACATTAATAACTAACAGGGTTCAAGCAGCCACCCTTTTAGTTAGTAATCTAGTGCAAACTCTTTGAGCTATCCAGGGATGCTATTTCCTTAAAATCTGTCTTGTAATGAAAACACTTAGTTGAAACTTGTTTTCTGTTTTATTCAGTACTTTTTAGTTTTTTTTTTTTTCTCATTCTTTGGTTAATTTGACAACTTTTGCCACTGATTATATTATTTCTGAAGTCTTAGTATGGCTTCAAATAAGCACTGAGCTTCAAGTTCCATTTGAGCCACAAGGTCAACAGTTCACACCCACCAGCTTCTCCTCAGAAACCCTTTACAGCATTGTTGTAAGTCAGAAATGATTCAAGGGAACTTAAAAACAACAATATATAATGTCTACATTGAACTATTCCTGTTAACTATTCAGTACACTGTTTTTTATTTGTTATAAGAAAGCAATGCATTTTTTAAAAATTATAAACCCTATGCTTGTTAATAACTGGTACTACATGCTGTTATAATATCTGTATTTTCATTAAGTCCATCTTTACTATGAGGCAAGTTCCTGAGGAGATCTGGCAAGTCTTTATTATTGCCATGCCAACCACAATTCCCCACAGAAGTGCCTATCACTGTGCAGGAATAGAATATGGATTTAATAAATAAATCACTGCATAATAAGAAAGTCCTGAAATGAATGATCTGTTCCTCATAGTTGAGGGACACATACTTTATTAGGTATGCTATAAATAGGACCTTTACAAAGTGCCCCACCCCCCACATTCTTACTTTGTATATTATATAGATCCAGTTGTTGGGAGAAATATCTGTCAGACTGAAAAATATGCTCTATACAGCAGCAGCTGACAGAAAAAGTGCAGGACTGCTTACAGCATTGGAGGGGTTGGAGAAAGGGATCAAAAGTATAGGGATGTTTTTTCATTCTACATAAATGATGCTGGGTTTTCTAGCTCATGGACACTCAAAATCCTTCTTCCACACACAACTTATAGGCCAAAACCAATTTGTCCAAGATGTTTTTGTATTTTGCCAAACTATTAGAAACTGCTAAAGTTCCTTGTTGGTGATGGTGGTTGTGTAATATGGAGTTGGTTTGTACTCAGAGTGATCTTATATAGGGTGTCCTAGGTGGTAAATCATTCTTATTAACCGAGAAAAGA
>NW_006408523.1:25069227-25072664 GCF_000296735.1 Chrysochloris asiatica | reverse complement strand
CCATGTACAGGATTTCATGGAACAACTGGTGAATTTGAATGTCCAACCTTAAAGTTCAAACTGACCTTGTAGTCAACTGCTTATCCTACAGCACCACACCAGGACTCTATGCAAGGATTAGAGAACAGAAAAAGAGAGCACAGAAATGAGAAAATATTATCTGAAATAACACTTGAACGTGTTAAAAATAAATACCACAATTGGTCAGAATTATCTTCAACTAAGGTAAACAGAAAAGTGAATAGGTGATAATTATCATGATGTGCTCTTTATATAATACCTTCTGCTCCATATTCTATGATTTATGTCCTCTGAGTATGTAACTCCTATAACTGGATTTTCGTTATCCTGATGGCCAGATAAATTTAATAAAAGGGAAGTTCAAAAACTTCCTAGAAATAATCCACTGTATTTTAATTTGATTTTACACAAAGTTTTTGAACACCCCAGTACAAATGTCATGAAATAGCCAAAGAAAGCAAATAAAATTTAAAAAAGAAGAAGGAAAAGAGAAGGAGCATTTAAATATTGCAGAACTGAAATCTAACAAATCTGACATTCCAATAAATGTAGATGGATTTGGCACAGTAAGTTAAACATTGGGCTGCAGCAGAAAGATCATCCATTTGAACTCACCAGCTGCTCTGCAGGAGAAAGTTGGGGGTGTAGTTGGCTTGCACATAGATTTGCAGCCTCAGAAAATCTACGGAGTACTTAGTTCTACTCTGTAATACAAGGTAAGTCAGGGTCATCATCATGGCAGTTGTTGTTGTTGTTGTTGTTAGGAGCCATCTAGTCGATGCTTACTCACAGCAACCCTATGCACAACAGAAGGAAAGAAACACTAACCAGTCCTACTTCAACCTCACAGTTGTTAACTACGCTTGAGCCCATTGATGTTGCCACTTTGCCAATCTATCTAGCTGAGGGTCTTCCTCTCCTTCTCTGACCCTCCACCTTACCAAACATGATATCCTCCTCCAGTGACTGGTCCCTCCTGACAATATGTCTGAAGTATGAAAAATGAACTCGGGCCATTCTGACCTCTAAAGAGCACTCTGGCTGCACTTCTTCCAACACAGATCTATTTGTTCTTTGGCAGCCCATGATACTTTCAATATTCTCCTCCAACGCCATAACTCAAATGCATCAATACTTCTATGGTCTTCCTTTTTCAATGTCCAACTTTCACATGCTGAGCTTATTCAATGTCCAGCTTTTAGTATATGAGGTTATTGAAAATACCATGGCTTGAGTCAGGTGCACCTTAGTCCTCAAGCTGACATCTATGCTCTTCAACACTTTAAAAACATCTTGTACAGCAGATTGCCAAATGCAATACATCGTTTGATTTCTTGACTGCTGCTTCCTTGAGTGCTGATGGTTGATTCAAGATGAATGAAGTCCTTGACAACTTCAATCTTTTGTCTGTTGATAAGAATGTTGTTTATTGGTCCAATGTTGAAAAACTGTGTTTTCTTTACATTGAGATGCAATCCGTACCAAAGGCTTGGGTTTTGATCTTCAACAGTATTTTAAATCCTCTTCATTTTCAGTGAGCAAGGTTGTATCATCTGCATATCGCAGTTTGTTAACAAGTCTTCCTCTAATCCTGATGCCTTGTTTTTCTTCATATAACCCACTTTCTCAGATTATTTGCTCAGCATACAGGTATGAATAAGTATGGTGAAAGAGTACAACTCTGTTGCACATCTTTCTTAATTTTAAACCGTTCAGTGTCCCCATGTTCTAATCGAACAACTGCCTTATGGTTCATGTACAGATTCCTCATGAGCACAATTAAGTGTTTCAGAATACTCATACTTCATAGTGTTGTCTATCACTTGTCATGATACACAATTAAAGGCCTTTCTGTAGTCACTAAAGCACAGATAAACATCTTTCTGGTATTCTCTGCTTCCAACCAAGATCCACCTGACGTCAGCAATGATATCCCTCATTCCATGTCCTCTTCTGAATCTGGCTTTAGACCTCTATAAGTTCTCTGTCAATGTATTTGTGCAGCCATTTCTGTACTACCTTTAGTACAACTTTATTTGCATGGGACATAAAAGATATTTTCTGATGAATCCTGCATTCCATTGGCTCACCTCTCTTTGGAATGGGCACAAATATGATTCTCTTCCAATCAGTCGGCTACATGGCTGTCTTCAAAATGTCTTGGCAGAGATGAATGAGTGTCTCCTGTGACGCATCACTTTCTTGAAATATATCAGTTTTTATTCCATCAATTCCTGGTGCCTTGTTCTTTGCCAATTCCTTCAATGCACCTTGGACTTCTTCCTTCAGTATCATTGACTCTTGATTATATTCTACCTCTTGAAATGGTTGAACATCAACCATTTACTTTTGGCACAGTGATTCTGTGTGTTCTCTGTGTATATATGAAATATGAATCTAGGAAAATTGGAAATTGTCAAAAATGAAATGGAATGCATCATGGCAGTAGGTTTAGCTTTTTGTTTTTTTATTTAAAGGTTTCCTTGTTTTCTAGTGGCATGAGTTGAATTGTGTTGTAAATGCTATCTTGTCTGCCTATAGTTGCAATCCTGGCATGTTGCTGTGAGATAAAGCACTAGGCTTTATCAGAATTGGTTTGAACCACGAGGTTGGTGCTTCAGCCTCACCGGTCACTCTTTGGAAACCCTGAACAGGGTCACCATGAGTCAAAACCAACCCAACAGCACTTAACAACAACAATGCCAGCAGATATTATTTCATTAGTGAATATGTTGTCTTTGTTAATTTAATGGTTCAAAATTAGTGTAGGCTATGTCTTGAGTCCTGGTGTGGCACTGTGAATTAATGTGCCAGAAAGCAGTCATTTGAACTACAAGCTCGGTGGTTCAAGCTCACAAGTCGCCCCTGGGAAACCCTATGTAGGTTCACTATGGGTTGGAACTGACTAGATGGCACTTAACAACAACAATGTCTTCAGTCAATCATTTTTGAGATTTAAAAGAGATTAAATCAATCAAGATAGCAAGCAGAGATGGGAAAAGGCAGATGCCTAATCCCATGGAGATCTCTAAGGAAGCACAAAACAAACTGAAGAAACAAAACTTTTCCCTATAGTCAACAGAGACAAGGCCTTCACCATGTACCAGCATCTTGATTTTGGAATTCTACCCTCCTACTTCCATCACTTGTCTGTTAGTTTGTTATAGGGTTTCCAAAGAGTAGCTGATATATCCAGCCAGAATTTAGAGACCATCTCAAGAGCAGATTTGATGCATTAGGTACTAATGCCCAAAACCTTGCAGAATAGTGGAATAACATCAAGAATATCACAAATTAAGAAAGCAAACGATCATTAAAGAGATAGTAAAGAAAAAAACCACCACTCACCAGTCAGTTTGTCAAGCTGTGAGGTCTTGTGAGTTGCTGTGATTCTGGAAGCTATGCGACGGGAATTC
>NW_006408523.1:25065004-25066066 GCF_000296735.1 Chrysochloris asiatica | reverse complement strand
TTCTGCCAGCACCATCTGTTGAAGAGACTATCCCTTCCCCATGAGACATATTTTGGTTGCTTCACTTGTTTTTGAAATAACTTCAGCAATATTTTGATATTAATGAAATTATTTATTAATTTCCATATTCAGTTGGACTAATTTTCTCTGGAATGGGCAAAATATTAATCTTTTCCATTTGGTCAACCATATAGCTGTCTGTCAGGGTTGCATCTGTTTGTAACTCAATTGGTATTTCATCAATTCTTAGAATCTTGAAAGAATGAGCAAATCAGTCTTGGAAGAAATTTAACCAGAATGCTCCTTAGAAGCAAGAACAATGAGATTTTGTATAACTTACTCTGAAGATATTGTCCAAAGGAACCAATCTCTGGAGAAGGATATTATGCTTGGTCAACTCGATGGATTGACACAGTGCCTGCAAATATGGATTCAGCCATGTGTACTATTGTGACGTTGGCACAGGTCCAAGGAGTGCTTCATTCTGTCATATGTTCAGTCACTATGAATCAAAATGACTCACTGGTACCTTGAAACACACAAAATTTTATATTAAAAACAACAACTACAATACAATTTCTTATTTTGAAAGTCAGACTAATAAGCACTTTCATTTTCAACACTAGAAGCTAGAAGATACCTGTTTTGAATACCATTTTCAGATAATTAAATAGCGTTTACAGATAGCTGAATATGATTTACAGAAAATTGTGAGTCAAGAATTTTATATTCTTCATTCCTCTTGGGAGAAGAACAAGTAAGACACATTCAGTTACCTATGGATGCAACAAGTCATTGTTGTTGTTAGGTGCCATCAGGTCGGTACTGACTCATAGCGACCCTATGCACAACAGAATGAAACACTACCTGATCCTGGGCCAACCTCACAATTGTTGCCATTCTTAAGCTCATTGATGCTACCACTTTGCCATCCCATCTCGTTGAGGGACTTCCTCTTTATCTCTGACCCTCCACCTTACCAAACATGATATCCTTCTCCAGCGACTGGTCCCTCCTGAAAATATGTCCGAAGTATGAGTTACAAAGTTTGGCCATTATGGC
>NW_006408523.1:25062587-25064904 GCF_000296735.1 Chrysochloris asiatica | reverse complement strand
TCGATGGCACCTAACAACAACAACAACAAAGGAATAAAACACCAAAATTTATACTAGAATAGACTCTAAATCTTGCTCTTAAACATAGAGAAACAAAAGCAACTTGAAGAAATGATTAAGTGAAAAATGAACAGATAATCAAAAAGGGCAGTTCAAGAAGACAAAGTAAATTATTATAATGAAATCTACAAAAACCCGAAGTTAGAAAACCAAAATAGATGAACACGTTTAGTGTTTCTCAAGAGTAAAGAACTGAAGAAATCACTCAAGTCTCAGGTTGTAATATTGAAAGATTTTACAGGCAAAATACTGAATACTGTAGGAAGCATCAAAAGAAGATGAAAGAAATAAAGAATCACTATACCAAAATGAATCCATCAACCCTTTGAGAGATAGCATATAAGTGCAATTAATGTACTGGTGAAACAAGGCTTCAGGAATTGATGGAAAACAATTTGAAATATTTCAACAAGCTGATACAGAACTGAAGGAGCTCACTCGTCCATGACAAGAAGTTTGGAAAACATCTACCTAGTCAACCAATTGGAAAATGTTTGTATTTGTGCCCATTACAAAGAAGGGTGACACAATGGAATGCAGAAAGCATCGAACAATATCATTAATATCTCCTGCAAATAAAATTTTGCTGAAGATAATTAAAAAACAGTTGCAGCAGTGCATCAATAGAGACACGCCAGATTCAGAAGAGGATGTAGAATGAGGGATATCATTGCGGATGTTAGATGGATCTTTACTAAAATTAGAGAATACTAGAAAGTTGTTTACTTATGCTTTATTGACTATGCAGAAGCATTCAACTGTGTGGCTCATAATAATTTATGGATATCATTGAGTCTTCAAGAACACTTAATTTTGCTCACAAATAACCTGTACATAGACCAAGAGGCAGTTGTTGGAACACAAAAAGGGGGTATTGTATTGTTTAAAATGAGAAAAAGAGGGGGTATTGTATTGTTTAAAACTCTGTGTGTCAGAGTTGTATCCTTTCATCATAATTATTCAATCTGTATGCTGAGGAAATAAGTTAAGAAACTGAATTATATGAAGAAGAGCATAGTATTAGGAATGAAGGAAGATGCATTAACAACCTGCAATATGCAAACGGAAGTCTTGCTTGCTGGAGTAAAGAGGACTCGAAATACTACTTACTGATACCCATCAAAGCCCACAGCCTTCAGTAGGATTACACCTCAATGTAAGAAACACTTCCAGTTACACTTACTGTTACCACTCACAGAGACCATGACTTTAAATCATCTTTAACATATTAATACAGTGACAATAATGATAATAATGTGTTGATGTAAATCTGCTGCACAAGACCTTTTTAAAGTGTTGAAGAGCAAAGATGTCAGCTTGAGGACTAAGGTGCGCCTAACCAAAGCCATGATATTTTCGATAACCTCATATGACAGTGAATAGGGAAGACCATAGAAGAATTGATGCTTTTGAGTTATGGTGTTGGAGGAGAATACTGAAAATGCCATGGGCTGCCAAAGGAGCCAATAGATCTGTTTTGGAAGAAGTGCATCCAGAGTGCTCCTTGGAAGCCAAGATGGCCAAACTTCGTCTTTCATATTTTGGACATGTTGTCAGGAGGGACCAATCTCTGGAGAAGGATATCATGTTTGGTAAGGTGGAGGGTCAGAGAAAGAAAAGAAGACCCCCAACGAGATGGATTGGCCAAGTGGCTGCATCGATGGACTCAAGCATGTCAATGGTAGTGAAGTTGGCCCAGGATTGGGCAGTGTTTTGTTTTGCTTTACATAATAATGTCTCTATGAGTTGGTAACTACTCGATGGCACCTAACAACAACACTTTGAAAAGTAGCATTTATTTGTTCTTACAAAACTTTGTGTACACCCTGAATTTTTAATGTAATAGACTTTATGAGTATTGGGCTGCTGACTGAAAGATTGGTGACTTGAACTCACCATTTTCTCTGTGAAAACAATATATAAGAGTCTGCTTCCATAAAGATTTACAGCCTTGGAAATGCTGTATGAGCCAGAATCAGCTCAATAGCAACAGGGTTTTAACAAGTACAGGTGTTGTGGAGTTGCGACCTCAAATGTATATATGATCTAACATTGCCTGAACGAACATGATATGTTGCATGCCTACATTTCTGCTATAGCAACAATAAATAACAAAATATACAACACAGAAAAATCTTCCTTCATTTTGTATGCAGGAATCATACCTAAAAGATGGAAGATGATGAAAGATAGATAGATAGATTAGATAGATAGATAGATAGATAGATAGATAGATAGATAGATAGATAGATAGATA
>NW_006408523.1:25056844-25062482 GCF_000296735.1 Chrysochloris asiatica | reverse complement strand
AGATAGATAGATAGATAGATAGATAGATAGATAGATAGATAGATAGATAGATAGATAGATAGAAATAGACAGATAGATGTTGTTGTTAGGTGCTGTCAAGTAGGTTCTGACTCATAGTAACTCTTTGCACAACAGAACGAAGTAATGCCCAGTCCAGCACTGTCCTCACAATTGTTGTTATGTTTGAGCGTATTGTTGTTCTTACTGTGTCAATCTATTGTGTTGGGGTCTTCCTGTATTTCACTTCCCCCCAACTTTACCAAGCCTAAAGTTCTTCTCCAGGAACTGGCCTTTCCTGATAACATGTCCAAAGTATGAGAGACAAAGATTTGTCAACCTGGATTCTAAGGCACATTCTGGCTGTACTTCATCCAATACTGATCTGTTTGTTCTGTTGGCAGTCCATGGTATTTTCAATATTCTTTTCCAACACCATAATCCAAATGCATTCAGGCTTCTGTGGTCTTCACATGCAAATTAGGCAACTGGAAATGACATGGCTTAGATTGTGGTGTTCCTTAGTACTCAAAATGACATATATGCTCTTTAGTACTTGAAAGTGGTTTTGTGTAGCAGATGTATCTAATTCAGTATTCACCTGATTTCTTGACTGCTGCAGGAGCGTCGATTGTGGGTCCAAGTAAATAAAATGAAGTCGTTGACAATCTCAATCATTTTTCTATTTATCATGGTATTATTTATTGGTCCAGTTGTGAGCACATTCATTTTCTTTACATTGAGCTGCAATCCATACTGAAAGCTGTTGTCTTTGATGTTTATCAGCAAGTATTTCAAGTTCTTTTTGTTTCCAGGAAGCCAGATTGTTTTATCTGCATGCCAGATGGGATGTGGTCTCTTCTTGCATAAAAAACCATGGAGAGATGTTGATAGGGAGTATCAGGAGAGAAGCATGGGTTGGTGAAAGATGCTCTGTGGCCTGCCTGAAGCCGCAGTACATGGTAAGGGACCTAGCCATCTATTCAGCCACCGAGTGATAGAAGACACCACAGATGGTGAGCAGTCAGCCAGACGCTCCACACCCCTCTTTGTGTGTACCTCTTTCTCCACAGGCAGGCTATTTCTGGACTTATCTGTCAGCAAGCCCACTTTTTTTTTTTTTTTTTGCATTTGACATTATTTAAATTATTTTGTGTTCCTTTATATTTTGACCAGAAGGTTCTAGCTTGCTCTCAAATCAAATATGCTACACTCTACTTCCTTTCTTGAACTCATGACATTAACCTCTGCTTACTGAGACATCATCCCAGTGTCTTTAGTGGCATCTGTTTCATGACAGACTCCTCTTCATTCATTTTAGAAAGAGAAAAAAAAACAAGAAACATCAAAAGCTACCTTCCTTAGTATTTCAGCAAATTGTCTCAGCTATCTACAGCTAATTCTTACATTTTGTCCTTTGACAAGAGTTAGAGAAGACAGGCCTTTTGTTTCCTCACCATGTTTATTTTATCTAGATCTCTACAGTGACACAAAGTAGTAAGTACTAGGCTCCCCACTCACATGGAGTTGATTCTGGCTGATAGCTAGCCTACATCATGGCTTTCAAGACTGTAACTTTTTATAGGAGCAAACTGCCTCACCTTTCTCCAACTGAGCAGCTGGGGAGTTTGAACAACAGAGACACGTGGAAGAAATGTCATTGACCTACTTCTGAAAGGTGACAGCCAATGAAGAATTTAGGAAGCACAGTTTTCCTTTGACACAGAGGGATTGCCATGATCACAACTGAGTTGATAGCAATTGGTCTTATTGTTTATTTTACCTGCTATATAGCTCTGGTGGTGGTGGTTATGTGCTAGGGAGTAGGTTCCAATTCATAGCAACCATGTACAGGGTTTCTGAGGATGTAAATCTTTACAGGTGCAGAAAGCCTCATCTTTCTCCCACAGAACAGCTGGTAGTTTCTATCTGCTTACCTTGTGGTTCACAGCCCGATTCATAACCACTATGCTACCAGCTATATATTCCTGCAATTCAGCATGTTGGATTATTTTGTGTGACCTTAGCTCTGTCTGTGTAGAAACATATTTTCATGTATCATCTTTCCATACCAATTTGTAGTTTAAAAGGACTACCTGAAGCACAACGTTTTACAAGTTTCCCAAATCAGAGGATAACCTATATGAGGTATGCAAAATGCTACTCTGAGATACTGAAATCATGTTACAATGTTAATATATTTTATAAAAATAGATTATAAACTACATTAACCTAAGACATGGAATGGCACTGCTGCTGTCTCTTGCTCTTTAGATACAATAGCACACATCCCATAGGACCAATCAGAGGGAAGAACTAAGAGCCCATCTGAGGAGGTGTGCATAGGGCTGTTGCTTTGTACTTCCAACAAATCTTAAAGTGTTTGGATTTACTTATATTTGTTAGGCACATTTAAAAAATATATTATCACACTTTTGTTAAATTAATTTTCAAAAAATTGGTGATCATCTTCAAGATATTCCTATAAAAGAGAGAATGACAAAATACAAATAATGAAAATGAAAGAGTAAGAGAAAGTGGGTAACTATTCTGTTACCACTTACCACTCTTTTTACTTCTTTATCATTTTTACCTTTAGGAGCGTTTGCAAGTCACAGTGTGTGACAACATTGATAAAAATTTGAAGTATAAACCAATTATGAAGTAGATTATATAGAAGACTATTCGATAACAGTAAGGAACTCTGGTAGCATAGTGGTTACAAATTGGACTGCGAACCACAAGGTCAGCAGTTCGAAACTACCAGCTGTTCCGTAGGATGTTCCGCGGGAGAAAGATGAGGCATTCTGCTCCCGTAAAGATTTACAGCCTTGGAAACCCTGTACAGGGTCGCTATGAGTAGGAACCGACTCCACGGCACATAACAACAACAACCTTCAATAACAGTAGTGTCATGCTATTAAAATTATTTTATTATAGCATATATTGACTCCATTCTGCCTTTTACATTTCTGTCACTTTATGCTTTTTAATGTATTGTTGTTGTTTTTATGTGCTGTCAAGTCAATTCCAACTCATAGCAACCCTGTATAGGGTTTCCAAGGAGCAGCTGGTGGACTTGAACACCAGACCTTGTGGTTTGCTGTCTAGTGTTGATCCTCTAGCAGCACACTAGGAGTCCTGTAATGTGTAAGTACACATATATTCAATGAACTGTGGTGTTGTAGGATCAACACTAGACTGCAGGATCAGTTTGTACTGCAAGGTTGGCAGTTCAAGGTCACTAGCCACTCATTGGAAACCCTATACAGGGTTACTATGAGTCAGAAACGACTTGTCAGCACATAAGAACAGCAACAATTTTAACAAAAAAGGTTTAACATTTTTCTGGAATAGTGTCTACCTGATAACTTTCCAGCAGCCCCTCCTTGGGGAAAAGATAAGGTTTTCTGTTCCTGCAAAGATTTACAGCCTCGGAAACACCAAACACGGTCACTATGGTTGGAATCAACTCGACAGCATTTAATAAGGGCAACAACAGCAATAAGTAAAATAAATAAATAACTAATTCAAACTATGTTTACTTTATATTGCAAGAGTTTAGAAAAATTTTGTTCATCAAAAGTATTAATTATAATGCTCAGAGGCAATAACGTGCCTAGCTTCATATTTCTTTTTACTTTGAACAAATATTTGTATTCAATATATGCTTATGATTTAACCTAGTACATCATTTAAAAGTTTTATTCAGAACCATAATAATTATTCTTGTACAGAAGTTTAAGCTTTTGAAGAGTAAATTATTTTCAAACAAGAAAACATAAAATATTGTTCATTTTTCTTAGAAACCAGTTAAGTAAACTTGCAGAACTGAAATTTGTAGCTTTGTCCATTAACTGCTAACTAAAAGTATTCTGATCTTAACAAAACATATTAATTCAAACAAAACAAACTCATAATATGTTAAGTGACATAGATATGTGGAATTATATATATGGATGTATATATATATATATATGTTATAATTATATATTCCCTAAAGAACTAGAGGCCTTTTACTTAAATATAACAATACCATTCTCCATACTAGAGGCCTTTTACTTAAATATAACAATACCATTCTCCATACATTGAAAGTATCCTGTCATATCAGGTTTCCAATATGCTTTTGTGACAGATGAAAAATAAGCAATAAACAAGGAAGCTGATAAGGTCACACACCTGTAATACTGTTTTCAGTTTGAGACACTTCAGTGTCATAAAGATGCTGACAAATGGAAAGGGTTTTGAAGAAAACTCTGAAGAATGATTAAAGAACTATGAAGTTAGACTTAAAATGAGAGATGACGAGAATGAAATATGTTCACACTAGCTCAATTGTGACAGAATAGGATGAGCCAAGTTATCTTTTTTGAAATATCTATAAGTTATAAATGCTAAAGGAGTTGAAGTGCTATTTTACAAATGCATACATACATTTTATATACATATATATTTCCAACTATATACATAGTTGATTTGGTAAGGTTTTAATATAAGAAAGTGAATATTTCAAAGCAAAACTTATTAAAGATTAATTTCCTATGCAATCATACAATTATTTATTTATACTTATCTTAGTACTGATTTAAAATTCTTAGTGAACAAGTACATTTTAATTTGTCTACATTTTCTATTGTCACCGTATCTACGGTACAATCATTTCGTTATGATTTGGCTTTACATGTTTGGTGGAATAGAGGTCTGGGCAAATGATTTCCAGTTTTGTAATCTCAGATCAGTCATGAATTGTCAACAGCCCCTTAAGCTGCCCTATCCTTTATTTCTTCATCTATAAAATAATGATATTACATCGGATGACTTCTAAATTTTCATAGGATGACATTAAAAACTTTATCAGATCAAAATTATTTTCAGCAAGACTGAGATACATCCTGTCCTGTGGAACTTACATTTTTTCAGGGGATTAAGGAAAAAAGTAAAAAGTAAGCCAGTAAAGACTTAATATGGCAAGGAGTACATAAATGCTATTAACAAAATAAACCAACAAAATTTCACGATGACTGTGAGGGGATGAAGTGCATTTGTAGTTTCAGTGTCCAGGAACATGCATCTCTCAATTTGTGACAATAACAATCAGAGTCATGAATATACATGCAGGGGAAACTAGGAAATTCTGTTAAATTATGAGGGATGAGAACTTCTGGCAAAATGACTATCTTCAACTAAAAATATAATATTCTGTTTAAATAGAAACAATAAGGGGAAAGGTCATTTCTCAGAAGTAAATTAATCTATGAATACCAAATTTATGAAATGTTCACAACCAAGCAAGAACATGAAAAAATTGGAATGAAAATTGAAAAGGTAAGAGATATATTTGTAGGAAAGAGCCTAGAGTCCTACTGTGCATGTAAGAATGTTGAAAAAGAAAATGAACAGATGCTGAAATAATAAGTTTTAATAGTGAATAGAAGAAATAATTTCAATTCCTAATTGAAAAAAAAATAACTTTTATAATTGCAATTCGTCACAAAGTTCACGGACAATCCCATGGAAAAGCTGGATGAATTATGGTAACATGTATGAATCAAAAGAAGAGATATAAAAACAAATAAAATTTATATAGTGTTGTTGAAAGAATATAATCCTGATGCACATCTTTCCTGATTTTAAACCA
>NW_006408523.1:25042168-25051657 GCF_000296735.1 Chrysochloris asiatica | reverse complement strand
ATATATATATTTGTTTGTAATATATATGTGGTTGTTGTTGTTAAGTGCCATTGAGTCAATTCTGACTCATAGTGACCCTAGGTATAGGGTTTCAAAGAAGCAGCTGTTGGATTTGAACCACCAACCTTGTGATTCACAGTCCAGTGCTGATCCTATGGCACCACACCAGAAGTCCTGTATAAACACATAAAACAGTATTATTAATCTTAGGATTCATATTGATTTCACATTCTCAGAATAAAAATAAAAAATAATATATGTTTTAAATTTAGCAACCTTGGTATCCTGGTATAAGTTTTCTAACTTATTTTTGCAAGGATTACTAGTTGGTGGGATAAGAAATAATCAGGGCTATGGTGGTGGAGTCTTGGTGTGGCACTGTAGGTCAATACACTAGACTGCAAAGTCATTTGAACAACACGGTTGGCAGTTCAAGCTCACCAGAAGGTCTTCAGAAACACTCTACAGGATTACATGGGTCGGAACCTATTAGATGGCACTTAACAACAACAATGGTGGTAGCATTGGAAAATTAAAATATCTTGGTGCTACTAGGGTTGGTGTTAGCTAGCTATATGTTTTATAAGCATTGTTGTTGCTGTGAAGTGCCATCAAGTCAATTCTGACTCATGGTGACCCTGTATAGGGTTTCCAATGATGAGCAACCGGTGGGTTTGAACTGCAACCTTGTAGTTCACAGTGCAGTGCTGATCCTACAGCATCACACCAGGAGTCATTAATAAGCAGAGAAATCATTGAATTAATTTAATAATTAATTTTTTTTAGTAATGAGCTTTTGTGGGTAGGTGGAAGATCCTAAATTAAAATATATTTTATAGTGACCCTTTTATGAAGTTTTAAACAGGACAAACACAAGACAAAGACAAATCATTCCCATGAGGCTCCACTTCAACTCAGTGAGCCTGAATAGGGTTTCTGGGTCTGTAAAGATTTGTGGCAACAGAAAGTCTCTTCTTTCATGGAATATGTGATGATGTTTTAAGAGTATTTTTCTGCTTGATTTTCTTTCCTTTCATATGTAAATCATAGTTCTTAATTTTTTAGTTTTTAAATCCATTGTTGTTTATCTATGTTAAGTATCCTTTGGTTTATTTTTCAAGTAGACATTTTTTCCATTTATATGCTGTAATTAAAATTGTTCCTCTATTTTATTTTCCATTTTATTTTGTTGCAGTAAAGAATATCTATGCTCTACACTTAAAAGTCCTTTAAAAATAAGAGCATAATAAAATTTTTAAAAATGACAATTAGCAAATTATTATTTTCATTATGTTTCAGAAAATCAATTCTGGAAAGTTGAGAAAAAATTTGTTCCTACCAAGCAACTTGAAGTGAACACTTTGACAGATTGGAGAAGCATTGAATTCACATGGGAACTTTTCTCTTGTGAATCTGTAACTTGTTTTCATTTGTCCCAGTTTTGATAAACCTGATAGCTCCTTCACTGGAAGTTGTATTGTTTAATTGACCACTAAAACACTTCAGGAGAATATTTATCTAATGTGAGGATTCTAAAGGTTAATAAGTTCCATAACAGTTTGACAACCAGTAACTGAAGACAATTAAAAGTAAGGAATTAAGAACAAGAATTCTGTTTTATACAGTCACTTCTCAAAATTTGAAAGGAGAAGAAAATATGTTTTTTATAGGCCAATTTGCAAAAATTACTTAATTATGATAGCATTTGTAAGGTGATTTTATGTCTACAGACAACAGAATCCATGTACTGACACTGAAAATAACAACTAAATAACCTAGAATTTTGCAGATCATAGTAACCAGTATAGGGTTTCAGAGGAGTAATTGGTAGGTTTGAACCTTTGACCTTGCTGTTAACAGTCTAGTGCTTATCCTACAGCGGCCACACCAGGACTCCACTATTCTTGCTATCCAATTTAATTTAATATGTAGTTAAACAACTTCTAAAGCACACAGAATGCAAAATACCAATTATGAAGTTTTGTCTGTTTTCAGTTTAAACAATCTCTTCTCAGTTCTGCTTTAGAAATTAGACTCATTGGAAGAGGGGGTAGAGCTACGGGGTAGTATTTTGGGACTGTTGAAATAGGAATTTGTAGAGACTGAAAAGTCAATATTCACTTTTTCAAATGATTAAAATAAAAATTAAGAATGAAAATTGTATTATGGAAAATGTTCTATTTTTAGAAAGAAAAAAAATTAAGAATTACTATATCTCATATATTTAAACTAAATGAAAGGTTCTTCTGAGTGTGTGCCAGTGCACAGGCCACGTGTCCATGAAGCCAGGCTTGTGTGTACACAGGATCAGTGAGAATTCACGTGGGACTAAGTCAGTGGAAAAGATAAGGATCCTCTGTACTGATAACAGAGCAGTCAGCAGTGAAGCAGAGAGAGAAAATCCTAGTGGAAACTAGCATATCTGGAAACTGATACAGAGACCTGCAGATATGTGCTACATTATGAGTTAATGTAAATCCCTTCTCAAATTATCAGGATTAGATAATCCTAAGGGAATTTATTTATCTTTTAAAATTACCAGAACATTTAATTCATACTGAGTTTACCAGATAAGACTAATAATAGCCTTCATCCCGCTTTGATGATGAGTTTGAGAGGAAGATCAATTCAATTACAGAATAAAAATAAACTAAAATTATTTGTTTCTATCTTAGTATTATTACTGAAATTTCAGTCTTATTAAATTACATCTTACGAACTTGAGAAAAGTTTGAAACTTCACATCAATTTAAATATAATTTACCCTTACTCAATTGAATGACATCCTTTATTTTTTAAAAAGAAAAAAAAAATGTTTATTTAGTCTTTTCTTCTGAATTGCCTATTCAAAGAACATTTTCATATACAGCAGAATATTTTAGTTGAAGTCAGTTGTTAAAACTCGATTGATGGTAAAATTAAGATTCTTAAGAAAAATAGAATTAACTAGGAATAAACCTAAGAATAATATATCATCAATTTTCACAAACATTCACACATTCCTTTTATTAATATACAAAATGGAAAAAATACTCTGGCATATTTTAGTACTTTGAAAATATGAAACATAAAGGAAGACTTTTTCAAAATAAAAAAAAGTTTGGAAATAATGGTAAAAACTTTTAAATACATTAAATGATTTATGTTGCTTTGTTGTTAACAAGTCAGTTCTGACTCATAGCAACCCTGTACATGGTTTCCTAGGCTATATATCTTTGCTGGAGCAGGAAACCTCGTCTCTCCTGTGGAAAAGTTTGTGGGGTTGAACTGCTGACCTTGTGATTTGCAGCCCAGCGCTTATTCTCTAGAGCCACTGATATGTACAGTATGCACTTATGTATAGCAAAAAATGCACAAAATTTTTAACAGAGACAAAAGAAAACAACCTCACCATTTTCCAGAGTAATTCATTCTGAGTGGGCTGAAGCTATATGCTAGGAATGAGATATTATCTTGTAACAGACTGTTCTGTTTTGTTTTTTCACCAAAATGTTCTGAGTAAAGATTAACGGTAGAAAAAGAAGCAGTTTGCTCTTGAGGAGTGGGTAAATGAATATTCTTCACAAAGCAGATTGATAGAAACAGCTATAACATCAAATAGAGAAAGATTCGGTATGAGTGATGGTGGTTGGTGGCTATCATATGACAAGTATAATGTGGCAACAATCACAGTTATATGCTGAAATTCAGTTTATATTTGACATAGTGAGATTCCCTTTTGTTCCTCACAGAAGATTTCATATCTGTCTGTCTATACATTTCTTTAGTCTCTTTACATTGTATACCAGTGACTATCATTTTGGGCCATTCAAATACTTTCATTTCCAGTTACAATGAAAATTCTATTGGAAATCTAAGTTGTATTGGTTTGTCGGTATTTTTCTATGATTTCCTTATAACAAATAATCTATATTAGACTTTACTTTAACAATCACGGTGATTTGTTACTTTTAAAATGTGTTGTTGTTGTTAGGTGTTTCAAGTAGGTTCTTAAAATGTGTGGAATATTAGAATATTTAAGGGTAAAAGTAGAAGCAGACTTGAAAAATATCAGTATATTATAACTATGTGTGATTTGGACTAAACAGATAAGTTTTTTGTTTTAGGAAATCCAATGAGTAATGTGCACCTTCATGGAATTAATATTTAATAGAGGTCATTGTCTTAGTTAACTATAGCTATTATAACAGAAAAACCATGGAGGAATTTTGACAAATAAAAATGTATTCTCTCACAGTTTGTTGTTGTTGTTAAGCGCCATCAAGTCAGTTCTAACTCATAATGACACTATATAGGGTTTCCAAGGAGCAATTCGTGGATCTGAACTTTGTGATTCACAGTCCAGTGCTGATCCTACTAGATGTTTCTCGCAGTTCAGAAGGCTAGAAATTTGAATTCTCCCAGCTAGCTACAGGGAAAGGCTTTCTCTTTCTGTTGGCTCTGAAGGAAGTTCCTTGTCATCAATTTTCCCCTAAGTTTAGGAGTTTCTCAGGGCAGATCCTCTGGATCCAAAGACACACTACTCTGCTCCTCATTCTACTTTCTTGATGGAAGCAGTTTCTCTTAGCTGCTGATTCTCTCTCCTTTTACCTTTTGTAAGATAAGAGGGAAAATTCCCTTAAATCAGATCAGGCTATGATCTAAGAGTATTGCACCCCACCCAAAGCCCCTTTAACACTTCTAGATCCCATCAGATTACATATTGGGGATGATTGCATTAACCCCCTGCTAAACCACTGAGAATCGTGGTCCAGGCAAGTTGACCCATAACTGGGCGGACATAACTCACAACAGGACATTCCACCCTTCAGCCCCCACAAAACCATGTCTTTGCCACACGGAAAACACATTCACCCCATCATATCATCACAAAAGTTTTAAATATACTCCAAGTTCAAATTCCAACCTGGGGCAAAATTCCTCTTCATCTTTGAATTCAGAATACAAACAATCTGCTTTCAAAGTACAATGGTGGATTAGGCACACGATAAATATTTTCATTGCAAATGGGGAAGAAACTGAAAGGAAAGACGATTGAAAGTCAAAGAAAAACAGCGGAACAATTTGCATTAGCTTTCATGGCCTAAAAAGAATCCTCTGAGACTATCTAGGAAATGACCCTGCCCTCAAGACTCTAGGAGTTGTAATAGCAAAGGGATTTTTAGTTGTATAGTGGTTACGAATCGGGCTGCGAACCTTAAGGTCAGCGGTTTGAAACTACCAGCCGCTCCGCGGGAGAAAGATGAGGCTTTGTACTCCCGTAAAGATTTACACCCTCGAAAACCCTGTACAGGGTCGCTATGGGTCGGAACCGACTCAACGGCACTTAACAACAACAACAACAATTGTTGCCATAGCCAATACTCAGACAGGGCTCAGAGCAAAGAACAGTGTTTATTGAGAATCAATATACAGCAGGAGAGGGGACTGGGAATCTCCCATATCTGCCTTACTGAGTGGAAGGCAGCCTGGGGCTTTAAGGGGAAAGAAAATCAACATCACAGAACTTGTGGTCAGACATTGTTGTATTGTTTTTCTAGTTCAGTAGTTTGAGCGGTCATGTTCTGAACATAGTAACTGATTCAACCATTTCTGTTAGCTGATTTTGCTTTTGTTTCAGGAGTGAAGTTGTCAGTCTCCCAATCTCCTTCCCTCCCGACACCCCCATTTGGACCACAAGTTCTGATTTGAGATTAAAAAGGAGTGATCAATCATAGAATGGAGTTAGGGAGGGAGTTAATTTGTAAACTATAGCCAGTGTTCTTTGGGTTCTATTTTACTTTGTTATTGTTAAATGCCAGCAAGTCTCTTCGAACTCATTGTGACCCTGTATGGAGTTTCCAAGGAGCAGCAGGTAGATTTTCATTGCTGACCTTATGGTTTTAAGTCCAGTGTTGATCCTATAATGCTACACCAGGATATGCTAAAAACTTCTCTGTGCCTCTGTTTCAGTGTTAGACTTTCTATCTGGAGTCTGGGTGGAGGTCCCTCCCCTCTTAGCTTTAGTGTTCCGCCTTCCAGGCCCACCTCAATGACAAATGGCTTTGGATGACCCCATTCTGTTAGTCCATCTAAGAGGTTACCCCACCCCTTCTGCCCTGGTCATACCTGTTTTGGGGCATCTTGGTCATGGTAGTCCTGCCCTCTCAGCTTTGTGTAGCAGATATGGAAAAATTCCCCTGTAATTCATGAAAAACAGTCCCATACTCAAGAACTGAATTGGAGAAGATCTGACTTTTCAAAACTTGGAAAGCCATGGTATTTCACTCTTTGAAACGCGAGAGGTTATGATCGTACACTTTGAGACTGACGCCAAGGCAGCTCTGCTTCCTATGCTCCTCATCTCTTCGGCTTCTTCTTTTGGGTTCCTTGGTCTCTTGGATTCTTGGCCTCTTTGCCCAGCCTGGTCTCTGTCCTGCTTGGGCCAGCATTACTAAGCTGCATAACTTTATTGACAAAGTTGCCGTACTCTGCCAGTAAGCCTCTACCTGAATGAAGGCGCTCAGCTCTCTCATTCCTGTGTTGGCAAGCAGAATTTCCCTGACAAGTGACTGGAGACACCCTACCACAACAGAAAGTCTCCTACCCATACTTACTCAGTTCTCTTGCTCCCTGGGACAGCTCCCACACTATATCGTGTCAGTTTTATGCTTCTGCTATTGTTTTTCTGCCACAGCTTCTCATTGTCTGCGCTGACTCCAGTGTTACAACTATCCTCATTTCTTTTTGAGTCCCCATAAGGATTTTCTTTGACATCAGTAATTCCACCGATAACCTCTCAATGCAATATAGACTTTCACTATTGTTGTTGTCGTTGAGTGTCAAGTCAGTTCCAATTCATAGTGACCATGTATAAGGTTTCCAAGGAGCGACTGGTGAGTTTGTACCTCCAACTTTGCAGTTCAAACCAATCTTGCAGGCCAGTGCTTTATCCCACAGTACCACAACAGGATGCCTAGACTTTCACTATTGTTGTTGTTGTTATTAAGTGCCATCGAGACAGTCCAACCCATAGCAACCCAGTATAGGGTTTCCATGGAAAAGCTGGTGAGCTTGAACCACCGACCTTGCAGTTCAAATGACTTTGCAGTCTGATGCATTAGCCTACAGCGCCACACCACATCTCCTAGACTTTCATTATTGTTGTTGTTGTTGTCAAATTCATCAAGCTTCTACTCATCACCCAATTCTAAAACCAATTCCATGTTTTTGATATCTGTTTAAGCAGCACTCCATTCTCTCAATATCAGATTCTGTCTTAGTTATGTAGTGCTGCTGTAACAGAAATACTGAAAGAGGATGGTTTTTTAAAAACAGGCATTTAATTTCTCAGTTTAGAGGATAGAAGTTTAAATTCAGGGTACCAGCTACATGGGAAATCTTCTCTCTGTGTCGGCTCTAGAGAAAGATGCTTGTCATCAATCTTCCCCTGGGGCTGAGATTTTCTCAGTACAGGGACCCCACCTCTAAAGGACATGCTTAGCTTCCTGCTTTTCTTTATTGGTGAAAGTAGGTCCCTCTGACCTTCTCGGTGATCTATCCTTTTATCTTTTGTTATATAGAAGGTGATGCAGTTCTCATCACTAAGTTAACTCCCCTTGATTCTGAGAAGAGCTGTGGTCTGATTGAGGATATTGCATCTTATCCTAATTCCCTCATCACATCATATTATATCATTGGGAATGATTTGCATCACTATATAACTTCCACATTACACCATTATGTCAAACCAGTGAGGATTAAGGTCCAGCCAAATTGACACATAGTTTTTGGAGACACAATTCAAATCATGACTTTAAAGTAATGAAATATCATTATTTTAATAGAAACATAATTGTGAGAGATGGTACAAAATGGAAAGCTAAGGAATATTTCTATACAGAAAATATATAACATGTTTTTTTGTGTGTACTTTCTAGTTAGTTCCTACTCATAACAACCCTGTATAGGGTTTCTAATTTCTGTAAATCTTCACAGGATCAGAAAGTCTCATTTTTCTCCTACAGAGGAGTTAGCAGATTCGAACTGTTGACCTTGTGGTTAACAGTGCAATGGATAACCCACTTTACCACCATCCCCTCTCATGACATCATTGTTGCTATTGTTGGTAGTGTGTTGTGGAGTTGGTTTGGACTCATTGCAATCCTATATAGAGTTACTGAGGCTGTAAATCTTTACAGGAGCAGAGAGTCTCATCTTTGTTTATAGGAGTGGCTGGTAGTTTCAAACTGCTGACTTTGTGGTTAGCAGACTGACTCATAACCCATTATGCTAGCAGAGCTCAGAACTGTACTTACAAAAAAGTATGTAAAGTATATTTTGAAGAGAATTTAACACTAAAACCTGTATTTCTTTTATTACTGGAAATACTTAATATTGCTAAGCTAGAAAAGCAACCTGAAAAAAGGATTAAAAAAAAAAATTAGAAAAGAGTTTAAGATTCATGCTAGATAACATGAAGAGGAACACCGTAAGAATTATTGGCATTCCGGAACAGGAAGAATCAGACAATAATCAAGCTTCCCAAAATCAAAGACAAGGAGAGAATCCTAAATGCGGCCAGAGGAAACAGAAGTGTCACTTCAAAAGGCAAGCAAATCAGATTAAGCACTGACTATTCAGAACAAACCATGATGGCAAGAAAACAATGGGGAAACATATACAAACCCTAAAGAAAAAACTGCCAACCAAGGATCATCTAGCCAGCAAAACTATCAATCAAATATTATGGTGCAATCAAAGCATTCCAGGATAAACAGAGTCTAAGAGATTTTGTCAAAAACAATCCAGCACATCAAAACATCCTAAAGGGAGTACAGGCGTGGCAACACCACCTGGAAGAGTCGACAGATAGCAGAGTCCAGAATAGAATAAAACTACACAATGAATTCAAAGGAGCTGGGAGGTCAACCAAAGATCAAAATTATATCAATGTCAAAGAAGGGATAAATGTAGCAACAGAGATCCAAGTGGTAAAGATGTCAGGTAGATTACAGGATACTATATATTCTCTTAAATGGAGAGAAAAGTTAACAGACTATAAGGTAACCCCAAAGAAAGTTAATGCTTAACAACTTACCATGAAAATGAACCACCAAACAGAACAAGCAAACATGAACACTAAGCAGAAATCGACAAGAAATAGCACAAAACACAAACTTAGCACAAGAAGGCATACAGAACAAAGGAACAAACAGCACTACCAAAAATTAACATAATGGCAGCAATTAATTCATACCTATCAATAATTACAGGAGTCCTGGTGTGGCACTGTGAGCGAATGCGTCAGACTGCAAAGTCATTTGAACTTCAAGGTCAGTGGTCCAAGCTCACCAGCTGCTCCTTGTAAACCCTATACAGGGTCGCTATGGGTCGTAATCGACTCGATGTCACTTAATAACAACAACAACATCAATAATTACATTGAATGTCAATGGATTGAATGCACCAGTGAAGAGACAGACAGTGGTAGATTGAATAAGAAAACAA
>NW_006408523.1:25022060-25039080 GCF_000296735.1 Chrysochloris asiatica | reverse complement strand
TGAGTGAAATTACTGTCACAAAAGGAGAAATACTGCATAAGACTATTATTGCAAAAGACTAAAGAAGAGAACCCACCCAAAAGGGGAAAAAAAAAATCTATATATATAATTGCTGATCACCGAGATGTATGGGATGAGAGGAGGGGATGGAGGGAGTGGAAGACAGAACACGGGATAGGGAAGAGACACAGGAAAGTTTGGGTGCTTACTATTGTGAAATAGACACTTGGGTTGGGGAAGAAGGAATAGCCAGAAACATCACAATAGAAAGCTTATAAGCCCATCGTCAGCCTGTAACAGATTGGAATACCTTAAATGGGGCTAGAAATTGCCCAGACCCAAAATGGGAGGTGAGACCTATAAAGGCAAAAGAAGTGACTGGCTTATAAGCTTTCAAGAGGGAGCCCAGTTCCAGACAGGGTATGAGTAGGTAGAACCTCCACTGAATGATTTCCAATCTGCAGGGACCAGGCTGGCAAAAGGAAATGGGGATAAGATTTTTGTGGTACAATAGTGAATAATTGCCTTCAGGACTGACTGTGAGGGTTGGAAATGTAGATTTAGATTTTTTTTGACAAAAGGAGGGGAGTGATTGATTTTGCAGCCCAGGAGCAGTGGTCCCTGGGACCATTAAGTGAGAAGAACGGAGAGTGTGACCCTACCCAGAGAGGCAGGGATGGCGACAGAGATGATGACGTAGACAGATGGAGTGGCTAGGGACACACACGGGACTCAGGGAGGGAGAGGGGCTGGGTGCTGACAGCCAGACAGGCTGGCCTGTGGATTTGATGATGCATGGAGGGGATTGTAATCATTGCATTGAAATTAAATACAATATGATGAATGTGAAGCTGAAGTGGGACAGAGGTAAATAATGATGTATGCACAACCTTGTAACAACAGGGCTTTGGGATACAGGGATTGAGACATGTTTGGAATGGGGAAAAGGGGAGAAATAATGTTAAGATGCTTGGCTGTCTTTTGAATCTTGGTTTCCCTGGCATACTATTATAAAATAGACACTTGAGAGGGAGAAAAAGAAATAGCCAGAAATATCACCATAGAAAGCATGTAAATCCATCTTCTAACTATAACTTATTGGAATACTTAAAATGGGGCTACAATGTGCTCAGTGAAGGAGGTTTCCTGTGGAGCCTCTGCATTACATAAGACCATAGGTGGAATCCTGAACCCCATCCAAAATCTTCTGAAGTAGGAAATTTCCTCTTGAAAGGATCAGAAGACCCACCTGGAGTGGCTAGACTAACAGAAGATACTTCCTGAAAGAAAGACCCACAGGAATAATACAAAACAATATAGGCAGACCAACTGATTACTACAAGAACAAGCAAGTTGCTCACCCAGTAGACATCAAGACAAGTGGTCGGGTCCCCTCAGGGCAAACCTCTTTCTAAGACTAAGACTCAATGGGAATTCAGGCTCTGATTGGTGACCACGTTTGTCACCAATAAGGGGAAGTGAGGGAAAAACAGCAATGAAGCTGTGAGCCAAGCCCTACAATGTTCAATAGACTCCTGTGAACCCACATAGAGACCTGGTTGGCCAGCAGTGTGGCAAGACCTGGGGAATCTTGGGCCCAGAGTCAGAGACATAGCCACAGAAGACTAGAGTGGAGAGTGAAACATCCAGTTGATAAGAAGAGAAGGCATATGCATAAGAACATTCATACTTGCAAATAATACCCACTTGACCTGGCTTCAATGACTGGATGATCAGAGCTCAATTAGAAAAAGAAAGAAGAGATAAAGAAGAGTAATGTGATACAATTTGATGAACTTGACCTACACCTATGGATGCAGCAGCTCAAAAGAAGGAACAAATCTTTACAGCTAGCATCATTCCCACTCCCTCCATACACAGAGTGGACAAGGATGGGCAACTTGGACATTGGCTACCCCAGAATGGGGGAGCTAAAGAGTCAAGAAGTGACTGGCTTACAAGCTTTCAAGAGAGAACCTAGATACAGAGGTCGCGGAGGAAGGTAGAATCTCCACTGAATAATATTCAATCTGTCTAGGCGGTGCTGATAAAAGGAGATGTGAATAGGTGTGATTTGCTTGCCTGTGTAAGTGACACTTCTCTTCTCCCTGGCCACTTTTAGGATTCTCTCCTTGTCTTTGATTTTGGAGAGCTTGATTATTATATGTCTTGGTGACTTTCTTTTGGGTTCTATCCTTCGTAGGGTACATTCAGCTTCCTCGATGTTTGTTTTTTCATCTTTCACGATGTTAGGGAATTTTCTTCCAGAAGCTCTTCAAGTATCTTCTCTGTGGATTTCTCTGGTTCTTCCTGTTCTGCATGCCAATAATTCTTAATTTGCTCCTCTTCATGTCATCCAGCATGAATATCAGACTCTCTTCAGATTTTTTTTTCCTTTTTTTCAGCTTGCTCTTCTATCTTAGCAGTATTGAGAGATTTGTGTTACAGCTCCCTAGTTCTGGCTTCCATCTCTTCTATTCTGCTCCTGTTTCCTTTCAGTGTATTGTCCATTTCTGATATTTTATTATTAATCATCTGGACCTCTTTTTGCGGGTTTTGAATTGTTTCCAATGCTGTATCAATCTTTTTTGATTGTTCTTGTAGTACTTCCCTGACTTCTTCCTTGTTTTCCTCCACCCTTTTTCTGAGCATTTAAATTTGTTTCCATATCATTCTTCTGAATTCCTTCTCAGGCAAGTCCAAAACATGTTCTGCCTCTTCTGGGGAGCCTTTGTCTGTCTCCAGTTAATTTGTCTCAGTTACTCATTTCTGTTTTTGGACATGTTTTGAGATCTTTTCTTGTTTTTTGTTTGTCATTTCCAGTGGTCATGAGGGTTTATTAATGCTTAAATGGAGGTTTGTTGTTGTGTTATTAAGCTTACTGGGTGTCTCCTGGTGCATATGATCAGGAGATGTGCTTCCCTTTTTGCATGTATTGCTTAGCAGCTGTTATTGGCTCTTGTCTCAATGGTGGAATATTATGGGGTATGCTTGTAGCTTGGCTATATGGCCACGATTGCTGACTCCTCTTGGGTAACACAGGGAGAAAAAACTCCCACCTCCAGGAAAAATTTTGATCAAAAGGACCAAGAGCAGAAGCAATATAAAAGCAGAGACAAAAACCACCACTTAGAAACAAAAATAAAACTGTGGCCAACTGTCCAGTTGCCTTCCTACAAAGGCAGTGTGTGTGCACCGTAGAAGCCTCCAGCAGTGGGTAAGGGGTGTCTGCTTGCTCAGGTCCCTCCTCTAGTCACCACCGTAGAGGTGTGCAGTTAGATATTGAGAAGTTAATGGGAGAAAAATTGTTTACTATTTTTGTCTCTGTAGGTCAGTTAGGTATCTGCGTGTGTACAGAATAATTCTTGAGATAGTTGTGTCTTTTTATGTTGAGGTTTAACAGTTTGTTTGCCAGGCCAGGCCAGGCCAGGTTTTTTCTTGCTGTACTGTTGTTGTTGTAGTTAGGTGCCATCGAGTTGGTACCAACTCATAGCAACCTTATGCACAGCAGAATGAAGCACTGCCTGATCCTGGGCCAACCCCACTACTATTGTCACACTTGAATCCATCAATGTTGCCACTTGGCCAATCCATCTCACTGGGGGTCTTCCTCTTTTTCTCCGGCCCTCCACCTTACCAAATCTGATATCCTTCTTCAGCAACTTGTCCCTCCTGACAATATGTCCAAAGTATGAGATACAAAGTTTGGCCATCTGTATAGGCCTGAGTAAAGCAAAGGGTCCCACACAAGTTAACTTTAGGGCTGAGAACCAAAGGCTGACGTCATAAACAGCCACCAAGCTCTTTCTGTCTGTGTTGTGGGAAAACTATGGGCTCAGAGTTGCACTCCTTTTTTTGGGGGGGGTGGGGTGGGGTGCACACACCCACCCTCCTGAAGGCATCTGGCCTGGGCAAAGAAGGCTCAACAGGGAAGAGGAGGAAAAAATTTGTAGAATCCCCCACAGTTCCTTTTGCTGGTCTGCCTGTAGCCCCACCCTCTGAACTCTGCCCAGGTGGGGTGGCTGCAGAGGGAATCCTAACTCAAGCATTTCCTAACTTGCAGTATTTTCCTTTATATCGTGATTTTTTTCCACTTGTGTGTGAGAGAAACTGACGCCCTGTATCTTATTCTAGATCCAGAGCTCTGGTGATGTTCCACCAGCAGAGCTTCTCTGGGTTTTCAATCTCTCCTTCATGTAATCTTTCCTACTTGTCTGTTTCTGCTGCCCACCAAAACCAGAAACTGACCAGATAATTCTTACTTAAGAGATTTCTTTAAATGCCTTTAGTCATTTAATCCTCCACTCTTTGTTAAGTGTCTGCATTTACCTATTGAAATATACCTTAATACTTTGGTACTTTATAATGCCACTAGTTTTCAGTTGCTATTTTGTGGAAAATCAGTAACAGGTGAGATGGTAGGGTCTACTCATGTCCTTCCTTGCCAAAATTATATTGTTGAATATGTGTTTGGACTTTGAGATCTCCAGAAATATGTTACTTTTTTTTTTTTTCCCAAACTACTATATGGACATCTAATACCTGATCTTTTTTATGCTTCTCAGTGTGACTGTTCTTTAACTTAGCTAGTATTGTTGCCTCAGACAACTAGATGTGAAACAACTCCCTTTGATTTTTGTGTGCAGAGTTTGAATCAGGTTTAAAAAACAAAAACAAAAATGAGCCTTGACAATGGGGCTTTTCTTCTAGTGATAAGACTTTTGTGAATTTTCAAATCAAGTTTGTCCTTCCCATTGGCTATTTGTCATGGGTAACATGGTTTTAAATTGTTGGTTTTTCAAGCTATTGTGGAGCTGGTAAGAGGGAACAGGAAATAGGGTATGTTAAAAAGCCACAAATCCTGATATTATTGAGATTAGCCATTTCTCTTGACTAAGTATGCTTTTTATTATTGAAAGCCTTTAGTTAATTCACAGAGTTATGAAAAAGTTGATTTAATTTTTTTTTTCTTGTTTGTTTTTTTCAGTGTTCAAAATTGCTTATTGGTGGGGCAGAGTTTCAGAGGTACTTATTAGGCATTTTGGAGGAGTCTTTGCTTTGCTATGGATTTTGAGTCACATATTTGGGGTTCAGGGAGCCATTGGTGGTATTATTCTCCATGAGAGCTAAATTTGACATCTGGTTTAAAGTTGGTTCTAATATCTAGTATCTTGGAGTCCTTGTGTGGTACTGTAGGATAAGCACAGGACTGCTAACCACAATGCTGGTGGTTCAGGCACATCAGTAGGAATCAGCTCTACATCACTTAAAAATAACAGGAGCATCCACTATCAGGTGACATGGAATTACTCATATATTGCACACATATAAAACATACTCCTTTTTTGTGTCTGTAAGTTTCCCACATTTTCTCTCTATAAGGTCTACTGTTGCAAACTATTTTTGTAAGGGATTTGATGCTGATACAAAGGTCAATTCTTCCATGTAGTTTTAGAATACTGTATTAAAAAGATTACTTCTAATGTCAGATTTTTCATAATATCTTTTTAAAATATATATAAAGTGTTGTTATTTGCCATCAAGTCAGCTACAATTCATGGTGACTTTACAAAGTAGTGTCTTTTCAAACAAGATTAAAAAAAAAAGTTTTCTCAAATTTGGGAATATCAGATAAAAGTGAATTAATCTTAGTTAGCAAACTATTCAAATATTATTCTCATCTTTGAGGAGTTGGAAATTAGCTAATATTCTCTTTACATATTTAACAGACAATACATTTTGCAGAAGTCTGCGTATATTCTGAATGCTTTGTTACCAGCTTTGAGATTTTTCTGCATTCTAACCATTAGTTGAATGACATATTGAATTAGGCAAATCTGCTGTACAAGACCTCTTTCAACTGTTCAAGAGCAAAAGTGAGTAAAGTACACCTGATCTAAGCCATGGCATTTTCAATTGCCTCATATGCATGTGGAAGTTGGACAGTGAAGAATTAATGCATTTAAATTATGGTGTTGAAGAAGAATATTAAAATACCATGAACTGCCAGCAAACAAACAAATTTGTCTCGGAGGAAATACAGACAGAATACTCCTTAGATGCCAGAATAGCTAGAGGGTATTATGCTTGGTAAAATAAATGGTCAGCTAATAAGAGGAAGACACCCAAGAAGACAGATTGACACAGAGGCAGCAGAGAGTGGGCTCAACCATAAAAACAGTCATGAGAATGAACAGTGTTTAGTTTTGTTGTGCATAGAGTTGTTATGAGTTGTAATTGATTAGACGGCACCAAACAACAACAATCACCACTAATTATGGAATTCAAACATACGTTTAATGATTTATAGTATTAAATGTTTTAAAAAGTAACATATATCATGCTTGAAGATACAGTTGTAAAAATATCTGAGTAGTTAGAAATATCTATCAAGATATATAATTTTAAGGGTTAAGGATTACTAACCACAATTTGTTGTTATTGTTAGTTGCCATCTAGTTGGTACCGACCCAAAGTGACTTTATGCACAGCAGAATGAAACACTACCCGATCCTGGGCTAACCTCACTACTGTTTCTACGCTTGAGTCCATCAATGCTGACACTTGGACAATCCATCTTGTTGGGGGTCTTCCTCTTTTTCTCTGACCCTCTACCTTACCAAACATGATATCCTTCTCCAGTGACTGGTCCCTCCTGACAATATGTCCAAAGTATGAGAGACAAAGTTTGGCCATCTTGGCCTCCAAGGAGCACTCTGGCTGCATTTATTCCAAAACGGATCTATTGGTTCTTTTGGCAGCCCATGGCACTTTCAATGTTCTCTTCCAGCACCACAACTCAGAGGCATCAATTCTTCTACAGTCTTCTTACTCACTGTCCAGCTTTCCTATGCATATGAGGTTATTGAAAATACCATGGCTTGGGTCAGGAGCACCTTAGTCCTCAAGCTGACATCTTTGTTCTTCAACATTTTAAAACGGTCTTGTGCAGCAGATTTGCCTAATGCAATATGTCATTTGATTTCTTGACTGCTGCTCCAGTGAGTGTTGATACTTGATCCAAGAAATATGAAATCCTTGACAACTTTAATCTTTTCTTCATAATTAGACTGTTATTAAGATGAATAGATCAAATGCTCACCAATGTTCTATTATTTTAGATTTTTATGATTGTGATGTTTTACGTTTCTTTAACATGTTAAATCTAATTATAATCCTTCAAAATAGAAACCATGTACATTTAAACATTTACATTTCTTGACTAACTTCTTTTATTGAAAGTACTGATCTGCATCTACTATCATGGTGTTTTTGTCACATTTCAGTTGTAGCTCAAGTATTTATTTTAAAATCATAATAATGAATGATCACTTTTCACTCAATAGTCACAATTATCTTCCCAATTCTTCATGCGTGGCTTATAAGGACATTCAGCATCTTGTTATTTCCCTTAGTTCACTAGTAACCAACAGACCCCCACTTTTGCATTTCCATGTGCCATGTTTATGATTTAGTATCTGTGTTCCATGGTAAACAATAACACCATGATGACTGGACTTTGCTTGTTTAATGCATTTAATTTTTAGAACCCACACTATCCCTGACATGGATTCTTAGTTTTAGTAATCAGTGGTTGACTAACTGATATCACTTCATTGAAATATTTTGTGTTTTCTTTATCATCCCATCAAAATTGTTTTCAGTTTACAAGTTTCTTTTTTACACTTCATTTCATTCTTGGCATGTGAAGATATTAAGAGAATTTTGTGATGTAGAGCTCTATAGAACAGTAAGGCAAAACATCAATCCTGATTTGCATTGAAATCAAGCGTTCAGAAAGGAAATATGTTATACAGAAAAAAAAAAAGTGACAATGAACTCAATGCATCAGAGAAAAATACTGTAGCATCATTTTTTTTTTTTCCTCCCAGTTAATTTCTTGAGCTTCCACCTTCCCCACAAACAGAAAGTATAACCGCTCCCTCTTGGGCTGTAAAGTCTTCACATTTTTTCAAGAATGCTGGCAGTTTACATTGTTCAGACAAGTGTCAATGTCTGTTTTGTACCACTACATACAGAGAAAAACTGAAGTTTCATCAGGCTGGTAAGGCTCTGGCTATTGAAAAAGAATTGTAAAATCATAAAAATTAATTTTTTCATTATTTTTGTTGTTGTTGTATTTTGGACATTTTTTTAAGCTCACATAAAATTAAGAGTATAATGAGCTTTCCACAAATATCTTAGTCTGTCGTGTTACTTCATCTACCTCTTGCTTTTTAGAGAGGAAGGCAATTCGAATATTTTAAAGCAAATCCAAGACATTGAATCAATTTATAAGCAAATGCCTTGTTACACATATCTAGCATTTAAGAATTACCATTGCTGTTAGGTGCCATTGAATTGGCTTGGACTCATAGCAATCCTATGCACAACAAAAGAAAACACTGCCTAGTTCTGGGCCAACCTCACAATTGTTTTTACTCCTGAACGCATTGCTACCACCACTGTGCCAATTCATCTTGTTGGGGGTCTTCCTCTCTTTCTCCAACCCTTCACTTTACCAAACATGATCTTCTTCTCCAGTGACTGGTCCCTTCTGATAATATGTTCTAAGTATAAGAGACAAAGTTTGACCTTCCTGGCTTCCAAAGAGCACTCTGGCTTACTTCTTCCAACACAGATCTGTTTTGTTCTTTGGTCACTTCATAGTACTTCTAAGACTCACTTCCAACACCATAACACAAATGTATCAATTCTTGTACAGTCTTCCTTATTCACTGTCCAACTTTCACATGCATATGAGGTTATTGAAAATACTATGGTTCAGGTCAGGTGCACTTTAGTCCTCAGGCTGACTGACATCTTTGCTCTTCAACACTTTAAAGAGGTCTTGTGCTGCAGATTTGTCTGATGTTGTTTGATTTCTTGACTGCTGCTTCCCTGAGTGTTGATGGTTGATCCAAGCAAAAGGAAGTCTTTGACAACTTTAAACTTTTCTCTATTTGTGTGGCTGTTGCTTATTGGTCCAGTGGTGACAATGTTTGTTTTCTTTACACTGAGCTGCAACCCATTCCAAAGCTTGTGGTCTTTGATATTCATCAGTAAGTATCTTACCTCCTCTTCACTTTCAGTCAGCAAGATTGTATTGTCTGCATATCACACGCAGGTTGTTCGTGAGTCTTCCTCTAATCCTGATGCCACATTTTCCCTCATATAATCCAGTTTCTTGGATTATTTGCTCAGCATTCAGATTTAATAAATGTGAAAGAATACAATGCTGACAGACACCATTCCTAATTTAAAACTATTCAGTGTTCAAAATATTCAGTTTGAACAACTGCTTCTTGGTCTATACAAAGGACCCTCATGAGCACAATTAAGTGTTCTGGAATACTCATACTTCACAATGTTGCCCATAGGCTGACATGATACACACATCGAAAGCCTTTGTGTAGTCCAAAAAGCACAGGCAAACATCTTTCTGGTATTCTCTGTTTTCAGCCATGATCTATCTGATATCAGCAATAATAGCCCTCATTCCACATCCTCTTATGAGTCTGGCTTGAACTTCTAGAAGTTCTCTGTCAATGTATTGTTGCAGCCATTTTTGTACTACCTTTAGTAAAACTTTACTAGTGTGGTATATCAATGGTATTGATATCCATTCCATAACATTGGTATTTCTACTAATAAAATTAAAATTAGTTTACTATCATCTACCACCAGGGCCACCAGACGTTCCTCGGAAACTATGAGGATAGCTATGAGTGGAAACCGGCTCTATAAGCCCGTAACAACAACAGTCATGGCAGTTTAAATCGTTTTCTGATTGATTCACAAATGTGTCTTTGCAAATTGTTCTAATCAAAATCCAAGCAAGAGTCTAATGAAATCTGCACATTAATATTATTGTTTTGTTAAGTACTTAAATTACTAGAGATTCATCTAAAACAGTCCTTTGAATTCATACTATGAATTCCCATTGCACTGACTAGCATTAAGATTTATGAAATTTATCAGTTGCCTATTACGGCACAGGTCAATAAAATTGTCCCATTTGCTCTCCTGAACATCATTTCTAGAACTCTGACAACGTTCCTACTTTATCCTACACATACAGGGTCTAATTGTATACTCCATTCTCAAACTCAGTGCGCTACACACCCTATGATTATTCTTCAGCAGACCTCAGGGTGATGAAACCTTCAGAGAAAGACTTTGCATATGACTCAATCATCTCAAACTGTACCCATTATTATTATTTGCAGCATAAAATGACAGTCACATCTATTGACTTACACATTTATTTATCTCATCATTAAAAGGAATTCAATGGTTAAGTGCTTGGTTGCTAACTGAAATATTCCAACCCACGTAGCAGCTCCATAAGAGAAAAACTTGGTAAAGAATATCGTTTCGGAAACCCTGTGGGGCATTTCTACTCTGTCATATAGACTTGATAGGAATCCACATAGACTTGGCAGCATACAGCTCCAACCACCACTTAGCCTGAGCTTAGTGGGCCATCACCTCTGCTGGTTGTAGTGGGCTCACCTGTATGTCTGTCTCACTTTCATTCTTCTAGGCTTTTGACAGTTGGTTGGCTGCCAGATATGGTGAGAAGTAAAACTGACCCACGTGTCGCATTCATTGTATTTCTAACTTGAATGTGTTCACAAGGTGGCAATTCCAGGGGTTCTATCAGCAAGAAAAGTGAGTAAGTCTCAATTGTTTTAAACTCCTGCTTGCATCATGTTAATTTTGGGCTTTAAGATAAAGTCAAAAGACCAAGTTTATAATCACCGAGTACTGAACAGTGGGTCAGCTAAACTTATTGAAAAATATCACTCCAATAATTTACCACACATAATTATCCTTCCAGGAGTCCTGGTATGGTGCTATGGGTTAATACGCCAGACTACAAAGCCCTTTGAACTTCAAGGTCGGTGGTTCAAGTTCGCTAGCTGCTCCTTGGAAACCATATACAGGGTTGCTGTGGGTTGGAATTCACTCGATGGCACTTAACAACAGCAACATTATCCTTCCAAAGAATTGTAATTTAGGATGCATTTTTCCACTTTCTTCAGTAGAATAAAGGAAAACAATCCCACACATTTTGTCTACAGTTAAGCATTGTTCTGAAAAGTGACCTAATTACATAAAATTTTGTTTTGACAAAATAATATAACAATGTAATACTGTTGTGTTTATGACACTACCAATTTATCCAAGCTTATAATTAAGCCATATTGATAAGGCTTCTTGATTACTTAGCTTCTGGATTTCCTTCAGATAAGAAGATATTGTATCTGTCTAGTCTCTGTCAAAATCGCATTTTCAATTGCTTCACCTCTACCAGATAACCACATAGCTCAAATCTGACAGAGCTGTCTCTCAAGACACAATGGTAGAAACTGACAAAGAAGCTCTGGGAGACTGCTGCATTTTCAATAATGCAGGGATTATTATTTTTTTTTTTCTTTAAAGCTGCCTTTTCCCCCCACGGGAAAGAGATTTAAAGCATTCAGTGTAGGAGAAAAGCTATTTTACAGTTTTTTAATAGGTATTTCTTCGAACTTGAAAAGTTTCATGTCACTTTCCAGCACGTTATTAAGAGAGGCAGTGCTAGATTAGATTCAAACTTTCCTCTCTCACAGGCAAATCTTCCGCAACTGAAAACACCAGGGTGACAACAGGAGCTGCTGTGCAAGACTATATTGTTCTGGCTGAAAGGACCTAAGTGTCCCCCATCATGTTGAAGTTACTTGGGCTGGTTCATGTGTGTCACACTTACATTAGATAAAAACACTACAATTAGATTGAATACAAATGTCACTTCAAGGAAAAATGCCAAGCAAGTATTATTTTTCAGTAGTCATTGTTGGATGTTTGTGGAAACTTAATGCGATGCTTCAGTGTGGTATACATAAAGGCTGTCATAGGTGGTAGAAGCTGAGCTGAATGGCATTATAAGCTTAATCAGAAAATTAAATGTTTTAGAGCTAATGTGACAGAAAAATCACTTACAGATGGCCATGGGTTGTCTCTTTTTTCTTTGGCCTCAGATATTAATGCCACTAGCTACCTCCCGGTAGCCTGTAGGATTATATCAGTTATATTATATACAAGGATGCCAGATAACTGGAATACCAAATTTGTGAGTTTTCCAATGACTCAGTTCTTACCTTTTCCTGAAGAAGTTAACTAGCCTTCTAAAACACTGTTAAAAAAATACAATATACCTATTAGAGGGGGAAAAAAAAATAAAAAGACATAGCTATATTTTTATTTTACATCTAGGTTTACTTTTTCAAAAAAAGTAAAATTTAAACTGCAGACAGAGCCACAGCCATTGAGTAGATTCTCACTTAAAGTGACCCGATGAAACAAAATAGAACTTTCTATAGGGTTTCAAAGAGTGTCACTCTTTATGGAACTAGATTGCCTCAGCTTTCTCCACGGTGGCTGATGGGTGTGACTGGTACGTATGAACCACAGATCTTTCCATTAGCAGATCAATGCTTAACCTACTCAGCCACTAGGACTCTTGAAAACCAGAGACCGTAGAGTTAAATTTCTGGAATAAATTGGTCTTATTCCTGAAAAGCAGAGTCCTGGTGTGGCACTCTAGGATAAACACTGGACCACAAGGCCATCAGTTTGAACTCACCATCCGCTCCTTGGAAATCTTATAAAGGATTGCTATGGATGGGAACTGACTTGATGGTACTTTACAACAACGAGGACAACAATATTCAAAGGCAACAGCTTTGATTTAACAATTTTAAAAAAACAATCAAAACATTTTAGAGTTGCAAAAAGAATGAAAGGAATACTACAGAGTTCCATTGTGTCTTTTACCCATATTTTCCTGAGCTAATATCTTATGCAGCCATAGATTCATTGAAACTATGAAATTAACTTTGGAGCAATACTATCAATTAAAGTACATATTATATTTGCATTTTACCAGGTTTTCTGTTATTGCTCTTCTTCTGTTGCAAAATCCCACATTGCATTTAGTTGTGATTTCTCTAGGCTCCCAAAACCAGAGACGCTTCTTCAGCCTTTGTTTTTTGTGTGTGTGTTTTTATTTCCTTGATACTTTTTTTCTTTTTAAAGAAAGCTGCAAAATTTATTTAGATCAAACAAAAGAAACTATATGAGTGCTATCAATGATCTCATTGTACAACAAAATGCTTTTTTTAAAACAAAGATTATTTGTTGTTGCATACATGTACCAATTCACCAATTTCTACATGTACAATTAAGAGACATTGATTATACTCTTTGAGTTGTAAAACCATTCTCACCTCCCTTTTCTAAGCTGTTTCTCCCCCATTAACATAAATTCACTGTCCACTAAGATTCCTATGTAATCTTTCAAGTAGTTGTTGTTATCAATCTTACCCCATATAGATAGGTCTTAAAAGAACATAATGCTCAAGGCAGACATTCAGATTAAACTATTGTTTCATTTTCAGAAGACTGCAGTGGCTATTTTTGGTGTTGTTGTTGTTAAATGCTGTTGAGTGGGTTCCAACACATAGCAACGCTGTATAGGGGTTCCAAGGAGCAGTTGGTGAGCTTGAACCACCAACCTTGCAATTCAAACCAACTTTGCAATTCAGCTCATTAACCCAGAGCACCACACCAGAACTCCATTTTTGGTGTAAGGTTTAAAATTTTTTTCAGGGCAATAGTTTCAAGGACTCATTCACATAGCTCCAGAAAATCTGGAGTCCATGAGATTTTAAAATTCTGATCTCTGTTCACCCCCCCCCTTGCAAGTATGATTCGTCCCACTAGACCACAGGTCGGTTTGAACTGCAAGGTCAGCTGTTCAAACTTACCAGCCACTTCTTGGAAACTCTATGCAGCGTTGCTAGGAGTCGGAAGTGACTCCAGGACACTTAACAACAACATAGAATCCTAGATCAAAAGGTTCAGTAATGGGAGCTTGAATATCATCTGGTTCTTCTGGTGTGCTTTATGGAATTTCTTTTTAATGTTTTATTGTGAATTATACATGGAGTTCTGGTAGCGTAGTAGTGGTTACAACGAATCAGGCTGCTAACCTCAAGGTCTGCAGTTCCGCGGGAGAAAGATGAGGCTTTCTGCTCCGGTAAAGATTCACAGCCTACGAAACCCTGTACAGGGTCGCTATGAGTCACGGCACACAATAGTGTGATAGTTTACATGGGAGAACATCAATCAGCTTTACATTCATTCCTTGATACTTTTGAAGTGTAGCTGTCATTACATAGAATGCCCCTCAATATGGGTTTGCCTGCTATCTCATCATGATTAGGTTGAAGTTTAGACATGATTTGTAAGGATACTACAAAGGTGATGGGTCCTTTCCAGTACATCATTTAAAACCAGTTCCCTTCAAGTCTGTCAGAGTAGAACCGTCCTGATAGGTTTCCATAGCTGATTGTTTGGAAGTGTATCTACAGGTCTATTTTCTGAAGCTACATTAGGTAGACTCCAACCAACCTCTTACCTTGCATGCAGTTAACAATCAAGTGTATTAACTAAGGACCCAGAGACTCCTAGTACATAATATAAAAGTAAAATACTATCCATATATATTTTTGTGATGCTAACTTTTATCATTGGAGCCCTGGTGTGGCGCTATTAAGATAAGCACTCAACCGCAAGGTCAGTTTGAATCTCAAGGCTAGTGGTTCGAAGTCCCTAGCCTCTCCTAGGAAACCCTATACAAGGTCACTATAAGTCTGAACTGACGTGACAGCACTAAACAACAACTGCGATCATTAGTGAAAATGGGGTCTTCCAGGATTCGCCACTGTTAACTGAATTGGTAACCATATGGTAAACAGTTTGAGCCCACCAGCGGTCCTGTGGGAGAAAGTTGAGGCTTTCTGCTCCAGCAAAGATTTACAGTCCCAGAAGTCCTATAGATAACAAGGTTACTAGGAATTGGAACTGACTCAGTGGCATTTAACAACAATTGCTATGTAAACAGCCTGTTTCAATTAAGCTTTTGTCTGCTAATTGTAGCATCCATTAGTGAATCTTGCCTGCAGCAATCATATGGATGCCTGGTGATACTGTAGTGACTGCTAAATGCAAGGCCAGCATCTGTTCTGATGGAGAAGGTCATTTGACATCCATGGGTTTGGTTTTTTGGTTTAACTTTAATGCACTATTTCTCTTATTCCTTCTACATCTATTGTTAAGTGCTGTTGAGTCTTGTCTCATTCATAGCGACCCTGTGTAAGGCTTCTGAGGAGCAGCTGGTGAGTTTGAACTGCAGACCTTGTTGTCCAGTGGTTATAATACAGCGCCACACCCGGATTTGTTGTTGTTGTTAATTAGTGGGATTTTTTAATAAGGAAGAGGCATTAATTTTCACCATTTGTTTACTTACTTTTGTGTTTTCACTGTTGTGTGCTGTCCTGTCCTGTCAGTTCCGATTCTTAGCAACCCTGTATAGGATTTCCCAGAGCAGTTTGTGAGCTTGAATTGCAGACCTTGTGGTTACCGGATCTTATCTTATTTATTTATAAAATTATGTTGTTGTTGTTGTTGTTGATAAGTGCCTTTGAGTAGATTATGACTTATAGCCACCCTGTATAGGTTTTCTGAGTCTACACATCTTTGCAGGAGCAGAGAGCCTCATCTTTCTCCTAAAAAACTGCTGGTGGGCTCGAACAGAAGGCCCTATGGTTTGGAGTCCAGTGCTTATTGTGCTGAGTCAATGCACTCCGTTATATAATTATAGAATCATGAATATTTATTTCATGTTGAAAGATATAATCAAAAGCTGTTCTTATTTATTGTTCAAGTTGTTACTAGTTTTGTCAGTGATATCTATTTCAGTTTGACTCTTGTCTCTTTTTATTTATTTCCCTCCTTTATTATTTCATTTAACATTTTCTTTCTGGTATCCCAAGATTTTTCGGACTCACAGAACTGTGCCTCTGTCTTACAATCACTCGTATTCCAGTAATCATTATGTTCTTCATGGGAAAGTTTTGTGGAAGCCAATATGTAGGAAGTGGATGAGAATATTGCTATTGAGATGTCATGGTTTCCAGCCCAATTCAGTGGGTGGGTGTAGGGCTAATGTGCATATTTTAGGCATGTATGTATGTATGTATGTGTCTATCTAATCATCTTGTTTTTAGCTATTATCTATTTATCTACTGTAAAAAATGAAACTATAGAAACCTTTGATTAAACCTATAGCTTAGAATTCAATCTACCCTGATTATTTCTTCATTTTTAACTTCTTTCTAAAATAATAAAAATGCTGGCTTTCATATTTATTTGTTCTACTATAATATGAAAATAAAACAAGCATTCAGTTTCTATCTCATAAGTATAAGGAACAAATTAACCAACTTGATTTCAGTTATTCAATAGCATTCTTTGCCTTTAGCCTTCCAGCACCCCCATCTAAACACTGTTTTTAAATCAGATAAGTTTAACTACTTTTCTCCTCATCCTTCTCATTGTAGCTATGAAATGATGACTATTTCCATTAAATTCATTTATCAAGTTGTACATTCCAGCTTTCCCTCCATGTCCTGTTATATTTGTTTCCAATTTGCATAGAATAATGCTTATTTATGAAGCCTACAATTCTAAGAAGTTTAAGAAATGCATAGAGTTGCCTACCTACTTCCAAATATCCATACACATTGATACAGCTATCAGCCCCCAAACTCCTCATGTGTGGTGGATAGAACAATGCTGCTCCAGAACATTCACCTCCCAATCCCCTGTGGATGTGTCATATCACACAGCAAAGAGGAACTAAGATTGCAGATAGAAATAAGTTTACTAATCATCTGATCTTAAAATCTAGAGATTATTGCCAACTATTTACGTGGGCTCAATGTAATCACAAGACTCCTTGAGAAAAAAAAGTAAGGCACAAGAGTCTAGAGTCAGACTCTAGACTATGAAAGAGATATGACTATGAAAGAGCATTCATAGATATGCGCTATTATCAGCTTTGAAAATGGAAGATGGCATGAACCAAGTAATCTGAGTGGTCACTAAAGCGTTGCTGTTAAGTGCTGTC
>NW_006408523.1:25014637-25021960 GCF_000296735.1 Chrysochloris asiatica | reverse complement strand
CACAGGGTTTCCGAGGCTGTAAATCTTTACGGGAGCAGAAAGCCTCATCATTCTCCCACAGAACTGCTGGTAGTTTAGAACTGCTGACCTTGAGGTTAGTAGCACGATTCGTAACCACTACTTTACCAGAGCTCCTTGTTCTGATAAATTATAGGGACCCCGTATTGGGTTTCCAGGGAGGAACTGGTGACTTGTGGGTTAATGTGCTAGATTGCAAAGACGGCACTTCAAGTTCACCAGCAACTTGGTCGGAAACCCTACACAGGATCACTATTGGTCGGAACCGACTCGACAGCACTTAACAACAACAATGCTTATACTGCAGTGCCACACCATTACTCCAGTAGTTACGCTATTGTTGTTCTCAAGTGCCGTCAAGTCGATTCTGACTCATAGAGACCCTGTACAGGATTTACTAGGAGCAGCTGGCGGGTTTGACAGCTGACTTTGTGGTTCGCAGTCCAGTGCTGATACTACAGCGCCACACCAGGAGTCCAGTAGATATGCTGTTTTTGTTTTCAAGTTCCGAAGAGTCGGTTCCAACTCACCGCCCCTGTATAGGGTTTCCGAGAAGCGGCTGGTGAGCCTGAATCACCGACCTTGCAGTTCAAACCGACCTTGAAGTCCAGCTCATTAACCCGCAGTGCCACATCAGAACTTCAGGTACATAATAGTTGATTATTTTAATAGTGTTTAAAATGCTGATGATTTGAACCTATCCATAAATATAGCAGAAGGAAGGTCCTTCTGATCTGTTTTTGTTAATTACAGCCAGGGAAACTTTTGTGGAGAGTTCTATTCTGTACTGCATGGGGTTACAAGAATACAAAATTGATTTGATGAAACAACCAACGAACAATGAGGAACAATGAGGATTAATGATATCAGGGATCTATTTAATTACTTTGCTTTCATCTGTACCTTTGCTATCTTATTTTTCAATTTTGATAATTTTTAATGTTTTATTTGACAAGTATATTTTCTGAGTTTGTGGTTTTTGAAAATAATTTTTAACAACATTTATAGTGAAAATTATTAAAATTATAATAATTGCAATTTATCAACATTTTTTTCATGTTGTTATTTTAATATTGTATTGAAAAATTATCACCAATTACACTCTTAAAGGAACCCGGGTAGCGTAATAAGTTGTGCATAGGGCTGGTAACCAAAAGGCCAGCAGTTAGAAATTACCAGGTGCTCTGCGGGAGAAAGATGAGTCTTTCTGCTCCTGTAAAGATTGTTGTTGTTGTCGTTAAGTTCCGTCGAGTTGGTTCCGACCCATAGCGACCCTGAACAAGGTTTCCGAGGCTGTAAATCTTTACGGGAGCAGAAAGTCTCATCTTTCTCCCACGGAGCAGCTGATAGTTTCGAACTGCTGACCTTGTGGTTCACAGCCCGATTCGTAACCACTACGCTACCAGAGCTCATTCCTATAAAGATTACAGCCTTGAAAACCCTCTAGAAGGTCACTGAGTCAGAAGCAGCTCCACAACACAACACAACACCACCCAAAACAACACCTCTGTACTCATAGATAAGATGCAAGGTATATGTCAAGGTCTGTTGGTCTAAATTTTTGGCATACCATTTGTCAAGCATCATTTGTTTGGAAAACTATCATTTCTCCATTGAATTATCTCTGAACTTGAAAAAAAAAAATCAGTCAAATATGTTATTTTGGTGTTTTCTGTGCTGTTAGTATTATTTTTTAAAAACAATTTTGTAATTTCACGAGTCTCTATGTTCTTCAGGGACAGATGGCCTTGATTATTGAGGCTTTGTATTCTTGAATTGGATAGTTTGAATAGCCAGTGTTTTTCTGCTTTTCAAAATTTATATTGGCTATTTCATTTCCTTTGGTTTTTGTACAGATTTAAAAATCAAATTTTCAATCAGTATTGTTTGTGAGATTATTTTCACTGCAGTATTAGTTTTATATATATTGACAGGTTGGTTAGAGGCTGTGTTATTCGAGACAAGTGTTTTCATTTGCTTTTGCCAACAAATTTCTCTGAAATCAGCATTTCTGAATCCACTGAATTTCATTTACTTTGTAAAATGAGCGGCATGGATGGCCAAGTAAATCATCAGAATCTTGACAATGTTCACTCTTCTGCAATTTAAACAACATATTGACCAAATGGAATCTACTTTCTTTGTGTCTGTATTGACCAGAAAGATATAATATAACCTGTCTTTTCATATTAGGAGTATGACTTAATTTATGTATTAAATTATTTAAGCATTCTTTACTTCTATTTTTGGAACATTTGAGGGTTATGAGTTGTTTTAACTTCATCGTAACCAAAACATGATTGGTGGTGGTGGTTATGTGCTGTGGAGTCAGTTCCAACTCATAGCGACCCTGTACAGGGTTTCCAAGGCTATATATCTTTGTTGTTGTTGTTAAGTGCCGTCTAAAACCTCATCTTTCTCCCTCGGAACAGCTGGGAGTTTCGAACTGCTGACCTTGCGGTTCACAGACGGTTTCGTAACCACTACGCTACCAGAGCTCCTAAAACATGATTACTGATTATTTTTATTATAATTTCAAATTACTCTTATAGGTAGTGTGAGCCCTTTAAATAGAAGTAATCTACCCATTGTTGTTAAGTGCTGTTAAGTCAGTTCGCACTCACAGTTACCTTGTAGAGGGTTTCTGAGGAGCAGGTGGCAAGTTAGAAACACTGATCTTGCAGTTCAAACTGACTTTGCAGTACAGTGCTGATCCCACAGTGCCACACCAGGACTTTAATCTACCCACTAGCACTAACCATTTATCCAAATTATTCTCGCCATTATTAAGTTGCTTGAAGCCTTCTAAAGTTAAAGCTGCACAGCCTTATCCACCACTGCCCACTCAGGTGATGGAGGGAGAAAACAATATCATGTCTTTTTTAAATAGTGTCTATGTTTTACAGGTAAGGAGCTCTGGTAGCATAGTGGTTACGAACCAGGCTGCAAACCTTAGGTTAGCAGTTCGAAACTACCAGCTGTTCCATGGGAGAAAGATGAGGCTTTCTGCTCCTGTAAAGATTTACAGCCTCGGAAACCCTGTACAGGGTCGTTGTGAGTTGGAACCGACTCCACGGCACAGAACCATCACCATGTTCTACAGGTATGTAGTAGATTTATAAGGATAGTTTAGTAAATTCAAATTAATCACTTGTTTTTTTAACAGTATGCTCAGCTTTTAAAAATGCACTGAAATAATGTCAAGCCATGCATTGAACAATGTCACATTCACTGGATCAGAGCCAAATGTCTTCTGATTTGTTTATTTGCTTAGTTCTGCAGGAAAATTTACCCATTATCTTTTCCTGTTGATAATATTCACTGCTCAAACCTCAGGCTCTAATTTTGTATGATCGTCTAAAGAAAGATAATCAGATACTGAGGGATAGAAATTCAATTCAATGAATTGAAAATCATAACTGATTATGAGTTGATATTTAATATTATCGAATATGACATTCTTTTGCCTCAGTTTAAAAAATGCATACATTTGATATTTTATCTGAGCAAATTCCTGAAAAAAATACTAGTTTAAATTAATTTAAATATCCCCTTTCTTTAATAGTATGTTTTCTTGATTACTGATAATAATCTGCATATTCCTCTTTTTCCTATATCAATAGAATAAAGGGGAAACCATTTCTGTACATTAAAGGCAAAATGAATCTTTGCAAATCAAAATCACTTAGTGATAAAACCTGTCATATTAGTATCTGTTAGCAAAGCCTGAGTTTGATCAACAATGATCAAATTTGCACTATTGTTTCTTTAGCTACAAGTCTATAATAATACCACTTCCTTTTCTTCTAGTTCTTGAATTAAATAACAAAAGTATTAGAAGATGTACTATATTGTTACATAAATGAATTATTTATTTTAAGTGCAATGAAAAGAACTTATGGAAATTTGAATCATGGTAAATATTAAATCTTTAAATGACTATAAATGTTATATTCACAGAACATAATGTAAATGTTATAAATTCATTAAATACAAATATTATGTAAGTAATAAAATTTCGCATAGTAAGAGGATGAAAGAATATACCCATCTTTGTTGGGAAGTAATAAATTTACACTTTTTACATGGTATCTTTATATTAGGAAATAAATTTGACTATTTTAATAATTAGAATTTCAAGTGGCTTTCATAAACCTTTAATCAAAACGAAGACCATTTTAGATACCAATATCTTTTATTAGTGACAGCTATCCATTTTACGTCAGGACTTTTTTCATTTGTTATGAAAATAATGTTAAAAATTCTGTCAAAATTGCATGACTATTATCCTATTCGTAAAATAGTTGTCTATTTGCTTCTCTAACTTTTTCTTTTAGATTGGTGTTTAATAATTTAATATGCTGCATTATATACCTAAGGATTGTTGTTGTTGATGCTATTGTTAAGTGATTCCAACTCATAATGACCCTGTATAGGGTTTCCAAGGAGTGGCTGGTGGATTTGAAACTCCAATCTTGCGGCTGAAACCTTCCTTATGGTCCAGCAGATAATTCTGCAGCACTACAACAGGATTGTTGTTGTTGTTGTTAAGTTCCATGGAGTCAGTTCTGACTCATAGTGACCCTGCACAGGGTTTCCGAGGCTGTAAGTCTTTACAGGAGCAGAATGCCTCATCTTTCTCCCATAGAACCGCTGGTAGTTTCTAACTGCTGACCTTGAGGTTAGCAGCCCAATTCATAACCACTACAGGAATAGAATTTTCCCTATGAGAGTTCAATTTTATGTAAACATGAACTGGGTAAGCAGGACTCACAATTGCATTGTGAAACAATACACACAATTGTATTAAGATAAAAAGTTGCAATTATTGCTAGTATCATGCAAATGTTCTTTAGAGAAGAGGATAAAGTTTCTCAATGACCTCCACTGACCATTTCTTATCCCAAATGGAGAGATGAATATGGGGGAGGAGGGGTTACACCATTGATATTGAGTCAATTCTGAATTATAATGACCTGATAGGTTCTGATGTGATGCTGTTGGATAAGTACGGGACTGCTAACCACAAAGTCGATGGTTCAAATCCACCAGAAGCTCCTTGGAAATCCTATACAGGATTACATGAGTCTGTATCTAATGTAAGACACTTTAACAAAATAGGACTGAGAAAAACTGCCCCTATAGGGTTTTTAAGGCTGTAAGTTTTACAGAATTATAATACAATGATATGCAGATGATACAACCTTACATGCTGAAAGCAAATTTGACTTGAAATACTTGCTGATGAAGATCAAAGACTACAGCCTTTGGTATGGGTTGTAACTCAATGTAAAGAAAGCAAATACCTTCATAACTGGAGTGATGAACAACATCCACATAAATGGAGAAAAGATTGAAGCTGTCAAAGACTTCATTTTGCTTCAATCAACCATCAACACTTATGGAAGTAGCAGTCAACAAATCAAATGACTTACTGCATTGGGCAAATCTGCTGCACAAGACCTCTTTAAAGTCTTCAAGAGCAAGGACATCAGTTTAAGTAGTAATATGTGCCTGACCCAAGCCATTTCAATAACATCACATGCATGCGGAAGTTGGCCAATGAGTAAGGAAGACCATAGAAATGTTTCATTTGAGTTATGGTGTTGGAGACTATTGAAGGTACCATGGACTGCCAAGAGGACAAACTGATATGTGTTGGAAGAAGTGCAGCCAGAGTGCTCCTTGGAAGCTAGGATGGCCAGACTTTGTTTCTCTACTTCGGACATGTTGTCAGGAGGGACCAGTCACTGGAGAAGGATATCATGTTAAGTAAAGTGAAGTGTCAGAGAAAAAGAAGAACCCCAACAAGATGGATTGGCCCAGTGGCGAAACTCATGGGTTCAGGCAAAGCAACAATTGTGAGGTTGTCCCAGGACCGGGCAGTGTTTCCTTCTGTTGTACATAGGGTCTCTATGAGTCGGTACCCACTCATGGCACCTAGTAACAACAACAACAAACTCTACAAAAGCAGATTGTCACATCTTACTCTTACAGAGCAGCTGGTGGGTTTGAATTGGCAATCTTTCGGTTAGCAGCTGAGTCCTTTACCAGTGTTCTGCTAATAGTCCCATAGGAGGATGTGGTCTTCTTGTTAAGTGTCACGGAGTCAGTTCCATTTGACTTATATGACCCTGTATAGGGTTTCAGAGGAGCAACTGGTGAGTTTGAACCACCCTCAATCAATCATGAGCTTGAATTTATTAGTGCCTGTTTATGGAACTAAATTTTAGGAGAACATTTTGATCTGGTCCAAATTAACCATTATCCAAACCCAAAACTTTTCATTACAATGTCAAATTTGTGTTTGTTGTTGCTGTTAAGTGCCGTTGAGTCGGCTCCTATGCATTGCTACCCTATATAGAGTTTTCGAGGCTTACCTCTTCGTGAGGAGCCCTGTTGTGGCGCTGTGGGTTAATGTGCTGGACTGCAAATTCAGTTTGAACTGCAAGGTCGCCAGTTCAAGCTCACCAGTCACACTTCGGAAACCTTATACAGCCTCACTATGAGTCGGAAATCGAGCAAGGTACTTTAACAACATTCCTCTCTGAGTGATTGGGGGGCTCAAGCCGCAGACCTGTGGTTTTCTGTCCAGTGTTTATGTTATGGAGCCAAGTTTGCCTTGAAAACATTTAATTTAATTTTTTCATTGTAGCAGCTGTTTGGGAATAGGGGATGGGGAATCTGTCCCTTTCTTAGAGAGGGATGTTGATTGTGCTTAAACCTGTTGCCTTTATATGGATTCTAACTCCAGGCACTACTTTGTGTCACAGAGAACAATTGTGTTCCATAGGTTTTTAATGACTGATTTTTCAGAAGTGAATCACCAGGAAATTATTTTGTGGTGTCTCTGAGTGGATTGAACCTCTAACCTTTCAGTTAGCAATTTAGCATGCTCACCCTTTGGATCACATAGGGATTCCTGATTAGGTTTGCTCCTATTTGAACCATAAAGGTGCAGTCATATCTATTTAGGATCAAATTAGAGTCTGTTTTCCCCCACCTCTGCATTATGGCAGTAAGTATTGCTTCATGTGACTAACGTGTTTGGATTTATATATATGAAACACGTTATGCATATTAAACACATCAAACAATTCCCAAATGCAAGTAAAGAGTTCAGAGTCCAATTGTAAAACTCTATGATATAAATAAATTTCATATTCATGAAATTCCTGAGAAGGAAAAGTCACAATTATATATGCACATATCAGATTACTCTTTAAAAAAAGAAAAATTTGCCTAAAGCATTGTAAAATGATTTTTAAATTTTTATGGTATTCAATAAGAATTAAATATTTATAT
>NW_006408523.1:25007908-25009820 GCF_000296735.1 Chrysochloris asiatica | reverse complement strand
CTAAGGCTCTGGCGCACTGAGATTCACGCGGGCTGTGAGACTGTGAGTTCCTACCTGGGAGGTTTAACTCGCGAGTTGCGCCCCCCTGATCCCGGAGCCCCCACTCACTCACACCGCCTGGCCGCCCTGGCAACCCGGAAGCCTTAAATATATTTTAAATCTGATATTTCAAATAATTTAGTAAAGATCATGATTTCGCCTTACAAAGCATGTGGAGATACTATGGATAATGCAAAACAGAAAGCTCCGTATTTAATTTAAATAAGAAATATTTCAGACTTGATGGTTTTAAGAAGAGATAGTATGAATTGGGAAGCTCATTAAAACATGACTCTCACAATGACCCCTGATGACTGAGCAGCTTAGATAAGCATTGCATAGAATGTTCTCAAAGGTAAGTGACCAATTATGACAAACAAAATAGAAACTCCTTCTTTAAAATAGGAAATACTCTACTGTTTTGGAACAAAGTTTCTTTATCTTTGGAATTAGTTTGGTATCATCCACTGTTCTGAAAATCTACCTGTCAGTTAAGAGGGTCTGTGTATCTCTGCATATACAGCTATGTTGTGGTGTCATTTCCAAGTATTTGGAGAGAATTATTCCTAAAATAATTCATTAATTTATAAAATGTTCTACTAAGGAATCCTGTTAGTCTGATATTATTTGAACCTTCAGTCACAAACACTTTCCAAAAACAGCTGGTCAGGTTAAATAATCATAGTTTCTGACTGAATAATCATCAAAAAGACATCAGTATGTGATCGAGCAAACAGTCATTAAAAGAAAAATGAGGATAAGAAATAGAAGAACAGAAGCAAATAGAAGTACATCACCACAAAAATGTCACAACTGGGCAACTAGGTTACATGGTACCACTGTGGGATAAATATACAGTCAGTGGTTTAAACCCATCAGTTGCTCCTCATAAGCCCTATATAGGGTCGTTCTGAATCAGAACTGAATCTACAGTTTTAGAGAAAGGTACGACCAAGTGGGACAAAGAATAAAGACAGGGGAAAAGAATAAAGACTGGACAGGCAATTCTCTTGCATAAATAAAATTCTCTATCCAATTATGACTCAACTGGAAATATATATATGAAAGAAAAATACCTTACAATTGCAACACCAAACAACAAATAAAAGCAACTTCTATTCTAATATATAAAACAACCTTATATGTCAGTGAGAAAAAGAAAAACTTCTTAAATTAAAACAATGACATGTAGGAGACAAAAGGGGAGACTTCAATAAAGAAAAAATTTAGAACCTAAATGAGTCATTGCTCAAAAAATTAACTATCAGAACTATACAAAACAAAACCCCAAAGAGATGCCATTACTTACTATTTCATGCTCATGTTCAAGATTAATGTTTGCTGTGGATGGTAATGCAGCATTGTATATGCAATAGTATTTACCTTTATTTTCTGTCCCTCATGTGCATTTCTCCAGTTTTCTTTCTCTTTAATGATACTATGCTGATGGCCCCTTACTGTATTTCAAGCAGTTAAAATCATAATAGCATTATGTATTTATAATGATATGGAACAAATTAAACTCTCATACAGTTTTGGAAAGATTATGAGTATATTGGTAGAACCACACTGGAAAACTATTAGACAGTTTGGAATGGAAAACTAAATATTGGTATATACATAAAATAGAAGGACATATATCAAAGCACAAGTGAACAATCTATTGCCATACCAAACACACTACATAACTCTGATCATAATACAAATGAGAACCAGAAGTTAGATACAAAAAAATTCATACCATGTGATCATATTTATATGGAATTGAATATACACAAAATGTGCAGTTTGTTACAAATTAGTATTCTTTTAACATTCTAATGGCAGCACTCCTGAAAAATTGGTCATATCCTACCTCTTTTTTTTTTTTTTT
>NW_006408523.1:25002488-25007348 GCF_000296735.1 Chrysochloris asiatica | reverse complement strand
GCCCCCCATTTTGGGTATCCAATGTCCAAGTTGCCCATCCCTGTCTACTCGGTGTGTGGAGGGGGTGGGAATGATTCTTGCTGTAAGGACTTGTACCCTCTTTTGAGCTACTGCTTCCATAGGTGTAGGTCAAGTTCATCAAATTGTATGAGAATATCTTACCTCTTGACTTGAGTTTTTATTCCCAGATATATTCACTTTGCGAAAAATTTATTGAGCAGCACACATAAGAGTTCAGCAAAATTTTTTGTGGTTTATGTCATAATTCCATAGAAGTTAATTTAAATAAAACAATAATGTAAATCTTTTCATGTTCAAGATTCATGGGACCTGCTTAAAAATTGCTTTATGAATAAAAATGTGAAATCTTTTATGTACGTTGTTAAGTGCCATAGAGTCAATTCTGACTCATAGTGACCCTGTATAGGATTTCCAAGGAGCAGCTGGTGAACTTGAATCACCGACCTTGCTGTTCAAATGACTTTGCAGTCTGATGCATTAGCCCACAGCACCACACCAGGTCCTTATTTTTATTGGTTCAAATAGCAGTAACCTTTATTAAATGAAAATATTAAAACATGAAGCTATTGTTTCCTGACATACACCCAATCTGTACAGGGTCACCATGTGTTGGAACTGACTCCATGGCACGTAACCACCAACGCCAGCATGCAGATATCATTTTTACTTTGCTTTTTTATTTTCTATTTTTGACTTTTAATTTGTTTTAATTAAAAGTTTATAGAGCAAATTGGTTTTCCATTTAATAGTTCATACACATTTTGTTTCATGACATTGATTATAGACACACAATGTATCAACATTCTTCTAACTTATTTCCTGTATTTGCCATTGCCTTCTTTCCTGCTCACTTATGTATTGGACATTTATTCTTGGGTAAATGTGGCCCATTAGAACTCAAATGGTGGATTATTTTAAGGAGTACATAGCCCCCTGATGTTATCTTTCATCTTAGAGGACTATTGTTTAGCTGAAACCTGGACTATGGGGGTCAGGTCAATTTCAAGTGTAACATGATGGAGGACAACACTCTTCGGGCTTCTACAAGTGTCTGTTAGACCAACAAGTATGGTTTATTTATTTATTTATTTTTAAGTTTATTATTGTGAACTGAATGCTAGTTTACATGCAAGAACATTGGTTTTACACTCTTCCTATTATATTTCATTTCATTGCATATTTGCTTTTATTCCCTCTGTTTGTTTTTTTTTTTAGTGTACACAAAAACACTCAGGTATATATAATCATTTAAACAACCAAAGGGCACATTCTGCAAGTCTGCCTCCTGGCTGCCAGCACACACCATTTCTCTTTCTATGAGTCTAGAGTTCTCAGCTACTCTATCTCTCCATGTCATTGTCTCTGCCTCCATCTCTGGTGTTGCTGATTCTCTAGAATTGTTGTTGTTGTTAAGTGTTGTTGAGTCGGTTCTGACCCATAGCAACCCTATACAGGGTCTCCAAGGTTGTAAATCTTTACATGAGCAAAAACCCTCATCTTTCTTCCACAGAGCAACGGGTAGTTTCGAACTGCTGACCTTAAGGTTTGCAGCCCGATTTGTAACCAGTATGCTACCAAAGCTCCTTGCTTCTCTAGATAGGGTCCAACAATCTGCTCAGGCTCTTCTTCCTTGATGGTCCTAGAGTCCTCTCTTCCTGGAATTTAAGGATAACTACTCCCCACTTTATGTTACAAAATTTCCACCTTTACAGTTGTGGCAATTGCACTAATAAATCTAAGAATGTTATCTCCATCTTCTTTCTCAAGTTCCATCTAGAAAAAATGGAAACTATTGAGTGGAGATTCAACATTCCCCTGCACACTATGAAACCAAACCCCTCTTGAAAACTTGTAAGCCAGTCACTTCATGCCTTTATTGCTTCCATTCCCCCATTTTAGGTAGCCAATTGGTAGCAAGTGTAGTGGTTACGAATCGGGCTGCTAACCTCAAGGTCGTCAATTTGAAACTACCAGCTGTTTCGTGGGATAAATAAGTGGCTTTCTGATCCTGTAAAGACTTGTAGCCTTGGAAACCTCTGTGCAGGGTCACTATGAGTTGGAACCAACTCCATGGTACTTAACAGGAACAATGTCTGAATTGTCCATCCCTATCAACCCTGTGTACAGAAGGAATAAGAATGATCCTTGATGTGAAGATTCCTTCCCTCTCAGTTGGTATTTTGAACTACTACATTAATAAGTATAGGTCAAGTTCATCAAATTTTAGCAATTTATATATTTTTTCCTTTATCATTTTTTTATTTATTTAATCTTTCTGTAGTCAAGTTCTGATCATCAAGCTATTAAAGCTAGGTCAAATGGATACTATCTGCAAGATTGGGCATTCTTGTGTATCTCCCCACATTTCATATCAGCTGGATGCTTCACTCTCAGCTCTAGCCCTCCATGGCTATGTCCTTGTCCATGGGCTCAGGAGTTCCCAGGTCTCATCATACTTTGAACCAACCAACCGTTTCTCTTCTTTTTCTCATCTCCAGGTTGATGGGAGTCCATGGAATGTGGTCAAATTCAACCCATATCTTCATTGCTGCCTTTCCCCCACTTTCACTCACCAGTAGATCAACATAGTCAGCAGCAAGTGTACATGTCTGCTCTTGTATTCCCTTTGAGTTTCAATCTTGGAGTGGGGTTTGTTCTGAAAAGATTTGATTGCTTGCCTTGATGCCTTTCCGGTGAGCAACTTGCCTGTTCTAGTAGTAGCCAATAAGATTGCCATTTTTGCTTTTTATTTTTCCTGCTAGTCTTTCTTTCAGGAAAATATTTTCAGTTCTAGCTGCTCCAGGCTTGTATGTTTGTCCTTTCAAGTGGGAATTTCCCACCTCAGAATTTTCTGGATGGGGCTTTGGATTCCACTTATGTCTTATACATTACAAAGACTCCTCAAGAAGCCTATTTCACTGGGCAAGTTCTAGAACCTAAGTATTCCAATCAGTTATAGGCTGAAGACCAGTTTACAAGTTTTCTATAATCATGATTCACGATATTCCTTTCTTTCCAACTCATTTATCTATTTTACAATAGATAAATTGTAAAGTAGATTGTTTCTTTTATAATTTTAAGTTTTGTTTCACATCTTTCTCTCTCTATCCAAGACCCTCTATTGTGATTCCTTTCAGAGAGGTCAGTAGTATAGCTCGACATCATCTAATTTGTCTGGTCTCAAGGTTGTTGAATCTGAGGTTCACATCTATCTAGCTTTCAAATAGTATCAATATTTATAAAATTATAAAGTAGTATACTGTAACACATTGTTAAATGTTGTTGTTGTTGATTGCCGTTGAATTGGTTCTGACTCATAGAGACCCTGTACAGGTTTTCAGAGGAGCAGCTGGTGGGTTTGAACTACTGATCTTGTGGTTTGCAGTCTGGTGCTGATCTTACAGTGCAATGCCAGGAGTCTGCAGTAACACAGTAGTAATATAAAAATGTAATTAGCTTCTGCACTGTATTGCCTACTAATTGTTCCCATGTATTTTTGATTTTTCTTCACTTTTATTTTTTTTTTCTGGCCCAGTGGTGGTGGTTGTGGTTATGTACCATGGAGTCACTTCTGACTCATAGCAACACTTTACAGAGTTTCCGAGGCAGTAGAGAGATCTAATTGCACCTTGGAGGGCTGTTCTCAATCTTTTAAGATCCCCATCACTACTCTCCAAAGCAGGATATAGAACACTTTCTTTATGGATTATGTTATGCCAATTAAAATTGATGTCTCCTTCAAATATGGGCCTATGTCCCCAGGTCCAGCAACTTATTTCCTCAAGGTGTTTGGTTATGGCTAAGAAATTTACAGACCTTTGCCTCTGTTTGCTTTATTCTAGAATGCATATGTTTAAAGCACATATAAATGCACATGTAGAAATATCATTGTTCCAAACTTATATATTATTGTGAGTGTAATTCCTTTCATTTACTAATTTATATTCATTTTTGGGTTCACCATTATCACTCATGGAAGCAGCAGTCAAGAAATCAAGTGATGTATTTTATTAGACAAATCTGTTGCACAATAATTTTTAAAGTGTTCAAGAGCAAAGATGTTAGTTTGAAGACTAAGGTACACCTGACCCAAGGCATGGTATTGTAAAAAAAATTCATATGTGAGTGAAATTTTTACAATAAATAATGAAGACCTTTGAAAATTGATGCATTTGAGTTATGTTGTTGGAAGAGATTATTAAAAGTATCATTGTTGTTGTTAGGTGCCATAGAGTCAGTACCAAATCATGGTGACCCTAGGCACAAAAGAACAAAACACTGCCTGATCTTGGGCCAACCTCACAATCATTGCTACACTTGAGCCTATTGATATTATCACTGTGCCATTCCATCTCATTGGGGTCTTCCACTTTTTCTCTGGCCTTCCACTTTACCAAACATGATTGATATCCTTCTCTAGTGACTGGTCCCTCCTGATAATATGTCTGAACTATGACAGATGGAGTCTGGCCATTCTAGCTCCCAAGGAGCACTCTGGTTGTACTTCTTCCAACACAGATCTATTTGTTCTTTTGGCAGTCCATGGTACTTTCAGTATTCTCCTCCAACACCAAAAATCAAATGCATCCATTCTTCCTTATTCATTGTCCAACTTTCCTATGCATATGAGGTTATTGAAGATACTATGGCTTGGGTCAGGCACACTTTTGTCCTCAAACTGACATGTTCACTCTTGAACACTTTAAAGAGGATTTATGCAGCAGATTTGTCTAATGAAATATGTCATTTAATTTCTTGACTGCAGCTTCCATGAGTGTTGATGTTTGATCCAAGAAAAATTAAGTGTTTGACAACTTCAATCTTTTGTTCATTTATCTT
>NW_006408523.1:24993282-25001968 GCF_000296735.1 Chrysochloris asiatica | reverse complement strand
TTCTGCATCCTTTTCTGATTCTGGCTTGAACCTCTGAGAGTAGTCAATATATGCTTGCAGCTGTTTCTGTATTCCCTTTAATAAAACTTTACTCACATATGATATCAATGATATTGTCCCATGATTTCCACATTCCATTGGGTCACCTGTCTTTAGAATGTGCAAAATTACAGATCTTTTCCAGTCAGTTGACCAGGTAGTTGTCTTCCAAATTTCTTGGCATAAATGAGTGAATATTTCCAGTGCTGCCTCACTTTATTGAAAGATTTCAATTTATATGCCATCAATTCCCAATGCCTTGTTGTTTGCCACTGATTTCAATACACCTTGGAATTCTTCCTTCAGAACCACTGGCTCTTGATCATATGCTACCTCTTGAAATAGTTGAACCTTGACCATTTCTTTTGGATACAGTAATTCTATATAGCATGGATCACCAAAAAAATAAGAAAATCTGTACTGGAAGAAGTATAGCTGGAATACTTATTAGAAGCCAGGCTGGCTAGACTTTGTCTCTCATATTTTGGACATATTATCAGGAGAGACATCTCTCCAGTCCCTGGAGAAGGATATCAGGCTTGGTAAAGATGTGGGTCAGTGAAAATGAGGAAGGCTCCAAGGGGGATGGATTGGCAAAGTGTCAGCAACAATGATCTCAAAAGTAACAATAATTAAGAGGTTGAGGTTCGTGCAGGACTGGGTAGTGTTTCGTTCTGTTGTACATAGTGTCACTATGAGTCAGTACAGACTCATCAGTATCCAACAGCATTCATTTTGTCTGTCTGCCTATGTATCCAGTTGAATGTTGGGCACTTAGGTTCTATCTATCTCTTTGTTATTGTGAATAATGTACAATAAACAAAGGTATATATATACATGTTGTTATTGTGGTTGAGTTGGCTCTGACCCATAGCAATATGTATATATTGTTGTTGTTATTAAATGTGTCAATTTGTTTCTCATCCATAGCGACCCTTTATAGGGTTTCTGAGGAGCTCCTGGTGAGTTTGAACTGCTGACCTTGCAGTTGAATGCTTATCCTACACTACCATACCAGGACTCCCTATGAGTGTATATATATATATATATTCAATTGAAAAAAATATTTGTAAACTTCCAAAGGCAGAGTACTGAATAATGTAGAGGAAACTGTGAAGTTAAAGGCCCTTAGGTGAAGAACTCCTGTCATGCCCAAGAATAGAAATGAGTCAGGTAAAGAGAAAAGAATAGAAAATGCCATTGAGGTAACAAGGGACCAGTTATTTTGATTATCTAATATATTGTAAAGGAGCTCTGGTAGCGTAGTGGTTGCAAATTGGGCTGCTAACCTCAGGGTCAGCAGTTCGAAACTACCAACTGTTCCATGGGAAAAAGATGAGGTTTTCTACTCTGGTAAAGATTTACAGCCTCGGAAACCCTGTACAGGGTCGCTATGAGTCAGAACCGACTACACGGCACATAATAACAACAACAATATATTGTTAGGGTCCTTGTGTGGTTCTGTAGGTCAATGCGTTGGACTTTAAAATTACTTTGAACCACAAGGGCAGTGGTTCAAGCTCACCAGCTACTCCTTGGAAACCTATACAGGGTTGCTATGGGTAGGAACCAACTCAGTGGCACTTAGCAACAAGAAAAATACGTTGTTGGCAATCCTGATGTGCCACTGTAGCATCAGCACTAGACTACAAACTACAGGGTTGGCAGTTCAAACTCATCAGCATTGCTTGGAAACCCTATATAGGGTCACTAAGTGTCAGAACTGACTCAACAACACTTAGCAACAACAATATATTGTAAAGACCGCTCCGCGGGAGAAAGATGAGGCTTTCTACTCCCGTAAAGATTTACACCCTTGGAAACCCTGTACAGGGTCGCTATGGGTCGGAACCGACTCGACGGCACTTAACAACAACAACAATAAGCATTGTATCAATACTCAGCAGAAATTTTATTTAATCTTGCATAATTTAAAGATTTCTTTGGCTTCCATGTTGTTAAGTGACTTGAAATGGAAAAGGAATGAAAGCAAAGAGAACCTTTAGAAGTACTACAAAAATATAAAGGTACTGTGGACAAAGGTGTTAGCGGAAGAGATAGTAATTGCTGAGGAATTAACAAACCAATGATGCAGGTAGTAAGATAAAGTGGATCAAGTGAAGGCTCTCATTTGAGCAGATATCTGAAGGAGGTGAATTCTATAAAATTACCTCTGAAAACAGTGTATGTGGTAGTTTAAATAGCAAGGGAAAAGCACACTCAGATGTGAGTGTACTTAACATGTATAAGAAATAATGAAGCCAACATGGCTGAAGCAAAGAATTGTTAAAGAGTACTGAGGGAATTAGAGAGGAATGTGTAGTTAAGGGTAACTTTTTGTTGTTTTCTCCTTTTTAGTAGTATAATTATTTTAAGATGGGAGAGATTGTGTTGATTGTATACTGATAGGAATGATTTCTGAAGAGAAAGAAAAGTGATGATGCAGGAAAGGGAGAATTCCTGTGGTCAACTCCTGCTGGGGGTCTAAGTAGGATTAACAGAGAGTATATGTGGAAAGGAAGGCTTGAGAAAAAAAACCATGATAATTTCCCCAGACAGGAAAGCAGCATTTATGGCTCTGGTCAGTAATTGATTTGATGTAGGAATCCCTGCGTAGTGCAGAGAGTTCACACTCTTAGCTGCTAACTAGAAGGTTGGTAGCTCAAATTCACGTGGGGAATTCTTGAAAAAAGTCCTAGTGATCTATTTTCAGTCATTCAGCCCTTGGAAAGAAACAACACTATGAAGCACAGTGCATGTATATATGCATGGATTTGCATGAGTTTTAATCAATTTGGTGACAATTGGTTATGAATTAATAATATGAATAACATGCAGACTGACATTCTGAGCAGCTATGCACTACCTAAATGGACTGATGTGCAATGGTGGTGGTTGGTTGCTACAATGAATGAAAAATGGGAAAAAGAAATTGAAAATTAGAAGAGAACAGGAAAGATACAGATTACTCAGCTCAATCTGATTAGTGATTTGCCTAGATTAGTTGTTATCAGCTCTGGCTAGACATTGAAAAGACCCACAGATATTTTTAAAATTCATGTTCTGTGTCTCACCTTCATGAAGTCTGGCTTAACTGGTGTGATCTGAGACTGAGAATAAAAAAATTTAATAGTTTTGGGTGTTTTTAATGCACAGACAAGGAGAAGAATCACTGGCGTCAGGGAAGATAATAAGTATTCTTTATGCCACTGCACTATACTCAAGGCCATTTTGATGTCCATATTTTTGAAGTGAGATAAGTCAGCAAATGTATGTATTTTCTTCATCCTTCTGTTTTTACTAAGTTGGCACAAAGTGCATCAAAAGTGAGAACAAAGTAAAATAGTAAAGACTAGATGGACAAACCCTATAAAGAAGATTCATAGAATCTAAAATGGGAGGAAAGAATCCAGATAATGAGTGTCATGATGTACATTGAGAAGAAATGGAAAGTTTTAGGTTTCAGTGAGGTCAGAGTTGTTGGAGTGAAAGCGGTCTTGAAATAAAATTATATTAGAGAATGGGTTGTCTGAAATTGTGATACTGCAGGAGACGCTGCGCTTTGGGAAATTACAAGATCTAGGTAATATAGACTTCTGGTGTGATGCTGTAGGGTCAGCACTGGACTGAGAATCACAAGGTCAGCAGTTCAAACCCACCAGCTGCTCCTTGGAAGCCTTATACAGGGTTGCTATGAGTCAGAACAAACTTAAGATCATTTAACAACAGGCAATATGGCACTGAAAATTAAGTGTTTTATATTAAATGGAATATAATATCAATAGAGAAAAGGAGACAAGGAATAAGGATGTCCACAATTATGGAAGAAGCCTATAATAAGTTATTAAATTCACCAATAGTTAGGACAGAATTGGTCTTGAAAATATTGATAATGAGTTAGGTGATAAATTATTAAAGAACAGGAGTGGGATCTACCCAGGAGTACAGTCTACTGCTACTCACGGCTGGAGGTTTTAACAGAAAATGAGAGAATCACCTGGTCAGTATAATGAGAGGCCAAGCTGGGAGACAAGAATTACCATTTGAAATATCTGCAGGAACACAGCATCTTAAGGATATTCCATGTTTATGTTAGAACAACAGAAAAAGAAGGAGGTGGGCATGGGGAGGATCTCTGAAAAAAAAGTGAGGGAATATAAAAGTTCAGAAGCTAGAGACATATGGAGATGTAATTAGAAAAGTAGATGTAAAGAGCCCAAAGGATGTTATGGAATGTGGTGCCAGGAATGGCTTAAGACCCTTGGTCCCTTGTAGTATTAGATATAACAGGCATTCAAAATATAAATGTGTTAGCTCTGGTTACTTAAGACAGAAATTTGTAATAAGTTGCTTTTTTTTCAAATATATGAAACACATATAATAGTGTATTTATAACATACCTTTGCTTTTCCATTACTGAAGCCTAGGTGATAGTTTACTGAGTAAATGCTTATCGTATTTTTCTACATGATTTTATATCTACATGAATAATTTTCAATATCATTTTATCACAAAAATTAACACAATGTATAATAGCCAAGCTATTAGATCCACAATTGGTATTGAATGTAAGGTTCTTAAAAAAAAAAGAAAGAAAGAAAGAAATTGCTCCAATTTAATTCCTTAGCTTTACTGAAATTAGAGAAAATAATATTCAATGGAGACATATTCTGAAAGTTAATTTATTTTCAAATACATATTAGAGAAATGCATTTCTAGGTTTTAATTTAAAAGAAAGAGAGGTTTTATTTGAAAGTCTATCCAACCAAGGAATATCAGATTTATAACTGGGATAAACACAGAATGGCCCTTTTGAAAATAAACTAAGTTCTGCTTTTCCTCTTTGCGTTAAAAAGGATAAGGGTTCTCTACGCAGAACATGATTTATAGAGTTTCATGATACAACATATTATTCAAGGACCTACTTGAACTTGAGGTGATTTATTAGAATTGATATAAAACTGGGGTTAATGAATCATGGCTAGGTATAGTCCTTGGGTCTTCAAAATTAAGGATAAATATGACAGAGCTCTGAAAATGAAAAGCAGTTTAACTTAGGTAATCTTTAATGACAATTTATGACCCTGAAATGCCTATATGTTCTGCACTAATCTATTTCATTTTGGAAATAGTGTTGTTACCTGTAAAAACCATGTGGAGGCCATGTATGACTCCCTCTGGCTTCACAAGGGGTAAAGAGAATCAAACCTAAAATCAGTCCAAGGCCAATTCCTATGAATCAAAGTTCAGACATGCCTCCATCCTTTCTATGCCCTATTCAGACTTCTATCATCTCTCCCACAGCATTCTTGGCCTCACATGAGGGTTTGACAGTTCAGTACAATGGCCAGACAGAATTCATAACAATACTCATGATTATGGGGCTTATTAGGGAAATGAACAGGTTACTGTTGTTCAGAAGGTAACAGTTTCTCAATCAGGAACACCTCATCTCCACCATACTGCAGACATGCTTAACTCTTGTCTTCTGCTTGTCAGCCATGTTGCCCCTTGGCCTATCCCCTGCTCAGGCAAATGTTACAACGCTCTTTTAACTTGTCTGAATGCCCAAGGTCACATTCGACAAGCCAGTAGGCACTCAGCTTTACTCAGTCCATAGGTCAAGGACCCACAACGGATGTGTCTCTTCATGCCACTGCCTCTGCAGTCACTTCTGCTGTCACCACTTTTCTAGGTATGGATCTCATGCGTCACTCATCCTTTTCCTTCTTGTTGGTCCAGGGCTCATCTGTTTGTTCCTGCTTCTGAGAAGGCTCCTTTTAAACTTATAGTCACTTGGTGGGAATTAGTAAGACACTGAATTGAAAAGCCGTATCAAGTAAATTCAAGGTACCACACTTTTATAACTTGAATGGATGATTGAATTTGTAAAGAAATGATTAACAAAGTTACTTTATGGTTAATTATTACATTTTGTAATTATAATGCGGTATGTTATATTTATGCAATCATAGAGATTATACAATACATAAGACATGACTCTTATAGAAGCTTATTTCCTGAAATTTATGACTGCTTGCTTTCCATAGCTATGCAAACAATAAACAATGGAATAGTTCTGTAGTTTGATAAACTTTATAATATAAAAATAATATAAATATAAATGATTTTAATAATGTTTCCTTATGTTTCCTTCATTCCTATTTAACAAAGATTTCTGTTTAATAATAGAAAAATGAAGGTATTTAAAAATTTTTTTGCTGTAATTATTTGATATAATCTCTTGTTGGAATAACTAGTGATGGATTATTGAAAAACATATTTGACCTTGAAAAGAATGCATCAAAACATAGCCATGTTAATTGATTTTGCTAATTAAAAATGAGGTAAATATTATAAACTCTTCAAATTTTTATTTAAAGAATAATATAACCATCTTTTTTGAAAAGCCATGTTACTAATTCAGCTCTTTTTTTTTTTCATATTCCTTTAGAGAAATATATGTAGAACATGTACTATAATAGCTAGTAAGCATGTCTAGCTTGTCATTATTTCCATTGTTTTAGAATGTAAAGAATTTGAATTAGCATAATGAATATTAAAAATCCCTACTGAGAAGTGAAATTTAAGCATCACAAATTACTAGGCAAAATGCATAAATCCCTGCTGAAATTTTCAAACCTGAGCCAGGATCCAAGGAGGGTGTTAGTATCAAATCATCTAATTCACACTTCTAAATAGGAGGCCACATAATTGCATCTCTTAGACTTTGTGATGACTATCTTTTTTTGTTAGAGGATTAATTAATGTTATGTTTTTCAGTTTCTGATTAGACTTCCTTGATATTAGAATATTTCTTTATATTTTATAAAACAATGCTAACAAAATAAACAGTAACAACCAACACCTATAGAAAACTAAATTAGAATGTTAAACAAATCTTTCTTTAGATAAAATGCATAAAATAGAATTGAAATTTTAAATTTCTAAACAAATGTAATAGATATATTTTTTAACAATGATCTAGTGACAGATATCCAACTTATAAAAAATAAACATATTTGCTCACTTGGAAAGACAAGTTGTATTTCAATAGAACTTCATCCAAGTACTCAAGTGATATTATCAGGAACAACCTTCTCTCTGGCACATGACTGTTTTTTTTCGTTGACTAGATGAGAGACTTCTTCTCATAAGGTAGAGAAATGGCCACTGGCAGCTTCAAATTTGCACCTTACCCTAGTACCAACCATTAACAGATTTCTTGAATATCTTATAAAACACATCATAAACTTCTAACTTTTGTTATTACTTGTTGCCTTCAAAAAGCACCAGAATGTTGAATATTAAAACATTATGAATAGTACAAGAATATTGCCAGATATAGTGTTGGAGGATGTGTCCCTGAGGTTGAAAGACACTAGAAATACAACTGGGGAAGAGCTGGGATGGAGTAAAGCTTTAAGAACTTTCATTTGTTGATGGGGAATACCTCACAAGCAGAGAAACATCAGCAAACATCCATTAATAACTGGAACATGGAATGTATGAAATGTGAATCTAGATATATTGGAAGTTGTCAAAAATGGAATGGAATGCATAAAGATCAATACTCTAGGCATAGTTGTTGTTGTTGTTAGGTGCCAACAAGTTGGTACCGACCCATAGCGACATTATGCATAGCAGAAGGAAACACTGCCCAATCCTGGGCCAATCTAACTATTGTTTCCACACTTGAGTCCATCTGTTGGAGACGGCATATGCAAGTTCTGAGAAGCTGAGGCCCTGTGACAATGTGGACAAAAATCCAGTCATTGAGCCCTCCTCAGAAATGCGGGTCATGGACCCTGATGGCCAAGGAAGTGACCTCCTTAAGTCCCGGGTTCATACATCTTTGCGAACTCACTGGTCGGCTACCTTTGTACAATTCTCTCTGGTTCTTATATTGTTAATTCTGTACTTGTTCTTTATGTTTCTAACTCCAATGATTGTAGCTTCTGGGAAAATGGTTTCTACACTTTGCCTTTCTTAATGGCTCCACTGTAAATGTCACTGCCCTGAAGGTATTGGCAGTGTGTCAGGTCTGGGGAACATGTCTTTCTGGGAGCTGGCAGTGGCCACCTGGAGGAATGTCAGTACTTTTTCTTATCTGATTATTCAGTTATGTTTGATATTAACTTAAAGCATGCACTTTTGATATCCATGAACAATAATGAGACCGAAACCCCCTCAGGAGTTGAGGCAGTAAAGGCTTCCTCAAATGACTCAGGAGGAGCAGGAACAGAAGTTAATAGATAATCTATAATTGCTTGCTTGAACTTTTCTCATAGAAATAAGAATCTTGGATTATTATAAAAATCATGATGTACTTGAAAAATATGTTAAGATTAAATCTGTGATTCATCATGTCCTACATCACATGAATAACCTCATGTCTTATCTCGAATGAATAATCACATTTTTTCATTATTGTCTTCTGTGCCAATTTCCTTCTTTCCGACAATAAAACACTGGGGCTCAGCTAGTTCTGTATGCTAGCTTGCCTGACAGCTTGCATCAAACTTGTGTGTCTGTCTTCTTTGTGTGTCTAATCTATATCTTTCGCCTACCAGATCTCCCACCTTCGTGAAGCTCACCCCTCCGTCGAGGCAGGACCCTGACATCCATCGATGCTACCACTTGGCCA
>NW_006408523.1:24986154-24992732 GCF_000296735.1 Chrysochloris asiatica | reverse complement strand
GCATGCTAGAATTTTGCAAGCCCAATGACTTACTCATTGCAAATACATTTTTCAAACAATATAAAAGATAATTATACACTGAGACCTCACCAGATGGCATATACAGATATCAAATTGGCTACATCTATGAAAAGAGACTGAAGAAAAGCTCCTATGATCAGCAAAAACAAGGTCATGGGCAGATTTTGGAGCAGATCATCAATTTCTCATATTCAACTTTAGGCTGAAACTGAAGAAAATTAAAACAAGTTCACAAGAGTCAAAATATGACCTTGAAAACATCTCAGCTGAATTTAGAGATCATTTCACGAACATATTACATATATTAAACACTAATGACCAAAGACCAGAAGAGTTCCTGGATGACATTATTAACATCATGCATTAAGAAAGAAAAAGGTCATTAAGATCATAAGAAAGAAGTAAAAGACCAAAATGGATATCAGATGAGACTAAAAATTGCTCTCCAGAATAGATATGCTAAAGCAAATGGAAGAAATGAGGAAGTAAATGATCAGAAAAGAAAATTTCAAGGGGCAGCTTGAAAGGACAAAGTAAAATAATATAATGAAATGTGCAAAACCTGGAGTTTGAAAACCAATAGGGAAGAACATGCTCAGCATTTCTCAAGTTGAAAGAAATGAAGAAACAATCCAAGGTTCTACTTGAAATACTGTAGACTTCTAGGACCAAAATACTTAATGATGCAGAGAGCAACAAATGAAGAAGAAAAGAATATACAAGTCACTGTACCAAAAAGAAACGGCAGATATTCAACCATTTCAAGAGGTAGCATATGATCAATTGCCAATGGTACTGAAGGAAGAAGTCCAAGGTGCACTGAAGGCATTGCCAAAGACCAAGGCTTTGGGAATTGATGGAATACAAATTGAAATCTTTCTGATGTGACACTGGAGGCACTCACTCATCTATTACAAGAAATCTGAATGACAGTCACCTTCCCAACTTTTTGGAAGATACCCATTTTTATGCCCATACCAAAGAGAGGTGACCCAATGGAATGCAGAGATAATTGGATAATATTATTAATATCATACTGAAGTAAGTTTGCTAAATATAATTCAGAAATGGCTGCAACAGTACAATGACAGGTAACTGCCAGAGGTTCAAACCTGCTTCAGATAGGGATATAGAATGAGGGACTTTTTTGCTGACTGTCAGATGGAGTTTGGCTGAAAGCAGCAAATACCAGAAGAATGCTTACAAGGGCTTTACTGACAACACAGTGACTTTTAATTTTGTGGATCATGACAAGCTATGAACAACACTGAGGAGAATGAGATTCTGAGATTCTGAAACACATAATTGAGCTCATGAGGAGCCTGTACACAGACAAAGAGGCAGTCATTTGAACAGAATAAAGGGACACAGAATTGTTTAAACTCAGGCAAGTTGTGTGTCAGGGTTTATTCTTTCACAATAATTATTCAGTATGTATGTTGTATAAAAATGCAAGAAACTGGATTATATGAAGAATATGGTATCAGGATTTGAAGAAGAATCATTAGCAACCTGCAATATGCAGATGATACAACCTTACTGATGAAAATCAAGGACCACAGCCTCCTGTATCGGTTGTACATCAATGTAGTGAAAACAAAAATCCGCATCACTGCACCAATAAATAACATCATGATAAATGGAGAAAAGATTGAAGTTGTCAAGGACTTCATAGGTGGATCCACCACCAATACTGAGGGAAGCAGCAGTAGTCAAGAAATCAAACAACTGTATTGCAGTAGGCAAATCTGTTGCATAAGGTCTTTTTAAAGTACAAAGATGTCAGTTCAATGACTAAGGTGTACCTGACCCTAGCTATGGTATTTTCAATAACCTCAAATGCATGTGAAAGTTGGACAGTGGATAGGAAAGACCATAGAAGAATTTATGTATTGAATTATGGTGTTGGAGAAGAATATTAAATTACCATGGACTGTCAGAACAAACAAATCTGTTGGTAGAAGTATAGTCAGAATGCTCCTTAGAATCAATCCAGATGGCCAGACTTCATCTCAAATGCTTTGATGTATTACCAGGAGTGACCAATCACTGGTCAAGTGGGGAGTCAAAAAAGAAGAGGATGATCCCAACGAATTGGATTGGCACAGTGGCAGCAACAGTGGTTTCAAGCATAACAAAGACAGTGAGATTGGTGCCACAGGTCCAAGCAGTTTTTCCTTGTGTTGTGCATAAGGTTGCTATGAGTCCTTGCTAGTTCAAGGTTGCAGAACAACAGTAACGTATGTCTTATGCAATCTTTCAAATGTAGATTTCTCTCAAATACGTATTCAAGAAAGTCACGTTAACTTTGTTAACTTTTATTTAACTCCCTCCTGCTGACAAGGCATTTTGTTTGGAGATTATTAGTTTCCACAATGATGGAATGCACAACAAAGTACATATTACTAAAAACTAGGATTGAACTTGTTGTATTCTAATCAACATATGTTTAACTAAGGGTTTCATCTGAACTCCATTTAGAATGGGTGAATATATCCAAAGAAACTGCTCTGTGTGAACTTTTAAGCTCCTATATCAGTAAAATATAGTAAATGGACCAAGACATTTTTACTCTCTTAAATTTGACCTAGAGATAGAAAAGTAATATAGTCATGTATATTCAATTATCACTATGAGCTCAATTAGACAGATTAACATTATGTGCTACTGAAAAATTTCTCAGGGCATTAGGCTGTCTAAATGCCTTTTATTACCAATTGAAGAGCAAGTGGTGTTTTAAATGTAGATGGTTCTTAATTCTTCCTCTTTTTCATTTTACTTGTCCCTAAACTTAGTTGGGTTTTTTAAATTTTTTATTTTTTAGCTTTTTCTTTGGCTTGCCATGCAAAAAGTCCTGGTATGCTCTTACAAAAATTAATAACAGAATGATAAACTAAATCCATCAACATAATTAATTAATTAATATCATTTTATTTTATAAACAAGCAAAATCCCGACCAACTAATCCAAGTGAATTTATAATACAGCGTTAGTGAGAAATTGAAAGCTTTTAAATTTAGCTTTTCCAAAATACTTTCTATCTTTGTGTTGTATATGGATGTAAAAACTAGCTGAAAGTCTCCTTCCATACTATTTCAGAATGTAAAAATATAGAAAAACAGTGGTGGCACTTAACAAGTGGAACAAGGTGAGCAGTAGGGTCTTGAGACCATTGAACAGGTTAAATGAGGACTATAGCCCTCACTCAAAGGTGATAAGTTAAATCAGCCAAGAGGATTATTTGCCTCTGATCAAGCTAAATAAGTCCAGGTCATGGATCACACTTACCACTAACTCCCTTCTGAGCTCCAAAACTGAATAATAGAAGAAAAATAGATGATTTGGAAGACAGACAGTACAGATCCCTATGATAGCATGTAGATCCAAGGATACCATTACAAAACCATGAGAAAACCTGAGCTCTTTCTCACTGTCATCAAGAGACTGGAAAGGTGCTGTAGATAGTGATAGGTGAGAGACTGAGCATTTTTACTTAGCAATGCTGAGCTTCTTAAATACTTCAAAAATAATTTCATTTAATGAGATACTTTCAATGACCTGTCTTTACAGTTGTTGATGACTTTTTGAAGAAGGACTAATCAATTCAAAGCAAAAGAAAGGAGATCTTCTATTTTATTGCATTTTAGAGATGCATGTGGACACACACACACATTTATGCATATAATTTTATTTTTTAAAAATGAGATATTATCCTTTCTTGTGAAAACCAAGGAAGATTAAGTTCTAATTCTCTGAAGAAAGTAATAACATTATAAACCAATAGGGTCCTTCTATCTTTGTTCATATTCCATTTTCTCACTATGTGGACACTTGATTGCATACAAGAACTTTACTAGCAGAAAAGGATTAATTTCCAATAATAAACTCGTATACATTATTGGTAAAGATTTCTAGGGAACAAAATCAACATGACTACTATCTCTGATTTTAATTTGTGGCCTAAAACTATAGAGTCATTTCATCTTTGAGTGAGATGATTAAGTATATTAAACAATGACATATGTATGCGAAATAAAAAATAGACTATTTCATTGTGAAATCTACAAAAATGCATCTTTTCATGAATTGAGTCTATCTATGAATCCTCTATTTTTATACTAATGTGATTATTTGTTAGACATAGAAAATTAGTGTCTAGGATAATATTTATTCCCCAAGTTGTGTATTCAATGAAAATGAAAATATTCTGAATTAGAAAATAATTCAATGAGCTGATACTTTGGTCCAACAGTAGTGGGTAAGAACTGGGCTGCTAGCCTCAGGGTCAGCCGTTAGAAACTACCAGCTGTTCGGCAGAGAAAGATGAGGCTTTATGCTCCTGTAAAGACTTACAGCCTCGGAAACCCTGTACAGGGTCGCTATGAGTCGGAACCGACTCCACGGCACATAACAACAACAACAACAACAACTAGGTATACAAATCGGGGCTGCTAACCTCAAGGTTGGCAGTTCTAAACTACCAGCCGTTCAGCGGGAGGAAGATGAGGCTTTCTGCTCTCTGCTCCCTTAAGGATTTACAGCATCGTGTGTAGTATCACTATGAGTCGGAACTGACTCCACGGTACTTATTATCAACAACAACTAGGTATAAGAGGAGTCCAGGTGTGGCGCTGTGGGCTAATGCGTCAAACTGTAAACTCGTTTGAACTGCAAGGTCAGTGGTTCAAGCTCACCAGCTACTCTTTGGAATCCCTATACAGTGTCGCTCTGGGTCAGAATCGACTCGACGGCACTTCACAACAACAACTCGATATAAAATGAGACATTTTGGTTACGCCAGTGGGCTATGTACTCCTTTGCTTGACTAACCTTCTAACCTCCGGCTCTTCAGTTTTGAGCCAGCATTCACGGCCTTGTGAGTCAGTAGCCTAACTTAATGTGAATGAGGAGAAACCTCCAGACAGATGTCAGAAACGCAAATTTGGTGCTTTCCAGACTCCACAATCATGTTGTTTCCTTGACAACCCAGGAGCTCTGTAAGATGTTGCAGGCAATGATGGAACCCAGGGATGTGGTAGAGAACACTGAGGGAAAGAGTTGTGGTGATATCAGTGATTATGGAGTGGCACTGTAGATAAAGCACTGGAGCAAAAGGTAGGTTTGAACCGCTAAATTGGCAGTTCAAAGTCACCAACAGCTCTTCAGAAACTTTGTACAAGGTGCCATGAGTCAGAACTAACTCTACGGCACTTAACGACAACAACATAGCACTCTAGTTAAGTCTGACATTTGGGATATCTTTATCCTCCACCTCATAAGGGATCAGCCTCATGCTGATCCTTCTAAAATAAATTATTGTTACAGTTCTTATATGACTTCATTTATGAATAACTGGATTCTAGCTGTACTTTCTTTACCTTTTGCTAGGTGATTATTTCTAATTACTCCTTTACTTATAGCTTTGTACGCAGTTTATATTCTTTAGGGTTTTCTTATCAATGGAGAAGAGATTGAGGTTGTGAAGGACTTCATTCTTCTTGGATCAACTATCAACACTCGCAGAAGCAGCAGTCAAGAGATCAGACGATGTATTGCATTGGGCAAATCTGCTGCACAGGAACTTTTTAAAGTATTGAAGAGCAGAGATGTCAGCTTGAGGATTAAGGTGCGCCTGACCCAAGCCATGGTATTTTCAATAACCTCATATGGATGCGAAAGCTGGACAGTGAATAAGGAAGATCATAGAAGAATTGATGCCTTTGAGTTGTGGTGTTGGAGGAGAATACTGAAAGTGCCATGGACTGCCAAAAGAACCAATAGATCTGTTTTGGAAGAAGTGCAACCAGAGTGCTCCTTGGAGGCCAGGATGGCTAAGCTTCGCCTCTCATACTTTGGACATATTGTCTGGAGGAAACAGTCACTGGAGAAGGATGTCATGGTGGGTAAGGTGGAGGGTCAGAGAAAAAGAGGAAGACCCCCAATGAGATGGATCAGCCAGGTGACATCATTGATGGCGTCAAGTGTGGCAGCGGTAGTGAGGTTGGTCCAGGATCAGACATTGTTTCGTTCTGCTATGCATGGGGTCACTATGAGTCGGTTTTGACTTGATGGCACCTGACAACAACAACAATAGTAATCTCAATTTAACTCTGAAATTCCATCCATATATGTTTTAAAGACTTACATGACTCTTAGGTATATATACCTAGTTAGCAGGTAAATATATTAAAATTAACCAAAGAAAGAGGTATCCAAAATAAAAGGTATATTTAAGCATGAATTTAACAATAAAAAGTTTGGATTTTATAACGTAAACTTCTCCTTTATTTGGATGGGTTAACCCTTTAGAATTATGAGGTAACCACATGTATTAGAATAAGAATTATTCTTTAATATCTCTATATAATTTTTTAGCATTTCAACCTTACTTGTATTTTGCAATTTTCTAAACTATAAATTTGTATAATAACTTCTCTCCTGAAAATAGCTATAATTTAACTTCACATGAGAGTAAATGCATCATTTTATTGTCAAATTATATGTATGTTTATGTTGTTATTGTTGTCAGGTGCCATCGAGTTGGAACCGACTCATAG
>NW_006408523.1:24982445-24983493 GCF_000296735.1 Chrysochloris asiatica | reverse complement strand
TTTATAGTTACATAAAAATATTTATTTGAAAGCATGTGATGATATTTTAACTGGATATTTATTACATAGGTATTTTCTGCATTTTATAGAAAATACAATATTATATTAATTTTAATGATTTTTTTTTTCTGAACTCATTTGAGCTATATGCTGTTATGATTTATACTTTGAAATTCTGTATTCACTCTACTTATAAATTTGAAAAAATTAAGATTTGGCCGAATGTTCTTTAATCAATAATGTAGTCCAAACTTACATGTTTATTCATTAATGAAGCATGAAATCATTGGAAAACTCTATTTATATCTCACAATTTTCTAAACATTAAATTTTGATGCCTAAAAAGCAACTTGCACCACCATGTATTGAGAATGGTGGTATAATATTTTGAGAATTGCCTGAGAATATCTTACTGTTTTGAAAAATAGATTTTGTTATTGTTAGGTGCCATCAAGTTGGTTATGACTCCCAATGACACCGACACTATGCACAACAGAATGAAATACTCCCTAGTCCTGTGCCATTCTCACATATATTGTTGCCAATATATCTCTTTCTGACTCTCCATCATTCTTGTGTCTACAAGGCATTCTGGCTGTACTTCTTCCAAAGATAGATATTGTTTGTTCTTCTGGTAGTACATGGTCCTTTCAATATTATTCCCCAACACCATTATTCAAATGAATCAACTCTTCTACACTTTCCCTTATTCATTGTTCAACTTTTACTTGCAAATTAGCTGACTAAAAATACCAGGCCTTGCATCAGATACACCTTAGTCTCAAACTGACATATTTGTCCTTCAACTAACACTTGAAAGAGATCTTTAGCAGCAGATTTGCCTAATGCAACACATCTTTTGCATTCTTAACTGCTGCTAACATGACTGTTGATTGTTGATCCAATCAAAATGGTCAATTGTCATTGACAATTTCAGTCTTTTCTCCATTTATCATGAGGTTCTTTATTGGTTCAGGTGTAAGGATTTTCATTTTCTTTACATTGAGGTAAAATCCAAAGGCAATAGTCTTTGATCTTCATCAATAAG
>NW_006408523.1:24970313-24980625 GCF_000296735.1 Chrysochloris asiatica | reverse complement strand
TGCTTTTAATTGCACATTTGATCAATTTCAGGTAAAAGAAGTTATTAAAATTCTTCAATTTCATCATCCTTGGTGTTAGTGGTTGGTGCATAAATTTGAATAATATTGGTATTAACTAGTTTTCCCTGTAGGCATATGGATATTATTCTGTTATGGACAGCATTGTACTTTAAGATGAATCTTGAAATGTTCGTTTTGATGATGAATGTGATGCCATTCTTCTTAATTTGTCATTTCCAGCCTAGTAAACCACATGACTGGCCCATTCAAAATGGCCAATAGCAATTCATATAAATTCACTAATGCCTAGCATATCAATCATTATGTGTTCAATTTTTTTTTAAGACTACTGATTTTCCTAGATTCATACTTTGTACATTCTATGTTCTAATTATTAATGGATGTTTGCAGTTGTTTCACCTCATTTTGAGTGGTGCCCTATTAGTAAATGAAGGTTCAGAAAGCTCTGTCCCACTCCCATCATTAAGGTCAACTCTACTTTGACGAGGCAGCCCTTTCACAACCTGAAGGGCTCATCTTTAAGCATTATATCAGACAATGTTTCACTGATATTCATAAGTTTTACAGTGACTAAACATTCAGAAGTGGTCTGTCCTTTTTCCTAGTCATTCTTAGTCTGGAATCTCCACTGAAATGTCTCCACCCTGATGACCCTGCTGGTATTTAAAATATCAGTGGCATATCTTCCAGCACCTCAACAACACACAAGTCATCACAATATGACAAACTGACAGATGAGTGGTTAGAAAAAGATTTACATAACCCTGTACAGGGTCGCTATGAGTCGGAACTGACTCCACGGCACACAGCAACAAGCTGCTGGCTATGGCCCCATCCTCTGACCTCTGCCAAGATTTGGTCATAAGCAGAGCCCTCATTGATTCAGAAATCTCTGCGTTCCTTCTTGCTCAGTTAGATTTTTCTGTAAGTAGGCCTCGAAAACTATTTCCCTTTACTTTATATTGAATGTAAACTCTGGGATTGTCCCTGTAAAACGTTTTTTCTGTCTTTTCCATGCTTCCAGTTAAGAGACTTTCCTGAGTCCCTTCGCTTCCTCCCATCCCCAAACAAGAAGTCCCAATATAGTTTTGATAACTACAGCTTCAGGTTAACATTTTTTAATTTGTGTATTTCTATATCCCACCGTGCGATGTTTTCTTATGTACACATTGAATAATTCACCAGTGTGGTTTAGTTTGAATTTTGCATCTATAACCTCAAGCAATCTGGACAACTCGATTATACATCTGAATGAATAATTTTTATATTTAATATTCTTACAACTTTTACTAGTCAAAATATGATGTGTAAATTTTACTTAATTACATAGTATCAAGAAATGTATTTTTCATTGTCATTAGATGTTATACAATATTAAGGTTAGGAAGGAATTTCAATATGTATGGCTTCCATATTTACATAAAGTTATATATCTATGATATTATGCATCTTGTTTTTAATATCTGCCTGAGGATTCCTTTATTTTTACATATAATGATATTTTATGAAATGGTGGTTTAAAATGTCTCACTAAAGATGAATGGAAATGGAAATGTTTGATATATAAACATTATTATTAATACATTTATTTAAAGCTTTATACAATTTGATACACTGCCAGAAAAACACTTTGTGTGCAATAACTGGGAAAAATAATCCAAATTAAAGAAAAGGTATAAATAAATGTTCTAAACTGTATTACTTTGTTATTAAACGGCAATAATGTATTGACTAAGTTTCCTAGGTTTTAATCTAGAATTTATAACTCTAATTTTCTTTATGTAGCCTGGGACCAATCTGGAAAACATCGAAGTTTTAAATAAGTATTTAAAATGCTAAATTGCTTTATTTTGCCAAGCATTAAATGTAATTATATGTGCAAAACACTTTGACTGCTATATGATAACTTTTTTGTTAAAATTTTATTGTTATTTTCTGTTGGGTGATTTTAACTCTTAATGCCTCATATGAGTAGAACTGCTCCTTAGAGTTTCAAGGCAGATAGCTATACTTGTCTTTCCCGACTTTTGGAGGCAGATAGCTATACTTGTCTTTCCTGACAAGTGGTTGGTGCATAAATTTGAATAATAATGGCATTAACTGGTCTTCCTTGTAGGCACATGAATATTATCCTATCACAGACAACATTGTACTTCATGACTGATCTGGCTATGTTCTTTTTGACAATGAATGCAACACATTCCTCTTCAATTTGTCATTCCTGGCATAGTAAACCATGTGGTTGTCATATTGAAAATGGCCCATACTGGTCCATTTCATCTCACTAATGCCTGAGATATCGATGTTTAAGCATTACATTTCATGTTTGACCACTTGTAATTTTCCTAGATTCATACTTCATACATTCCATGTTCTGATGATTAATGGATGTTTACAACTGTTTCTCTTCATTTTGAGTTGTACCCCATCAGCAAATGAAGGTCCCATGGGCTTTACTCCCACAGGGTTTACTCCATTTGTGTCATCATGGACAACTCTACTTTGAGTAGGCAGCTCCTCCCCAGTCACATTTTGAGTGCCTTCTAACCTGATGGGTCATTCTCCAGCACTATATCTGACAGTTTTCTCTGCTATTCATAAGGTTTTCAGTGACTAAATATTCGGAAGTAGTTCTGACTCATAAAGTCCCTATATAAGGTTTCCTATGAGCAGCTTGTAGGTTTGAACCACTGACCTTGTAGTTAGCATTACAGTGCTTATTCTACAGTGACGCACCAGGACACATGTGAGGGGGATATCATTGTTGATGTCAGGGAGACATTGGCTGAAAGAAGCAATTTGTTGTTTTTGTTAAGTGCTGTCGAGTCAACTCTGAATCATAGCGACCCTCTATAGGGTTTCCAAAGAGCAATTGGTGAGCTTGAACCGCAGACCTTGCAGTTCAAATGGCTTTGCACTCTGGTGCATTAATCCCCAATGTCACACCAGAATATTCATTCCTCTTTTCTGGAACGTTCTCCTCTGAAGTCCTGAATAATTCAGCAATTCTTCTTGTTGTTGTTGTTAAGTACCGTGGAGTCGTTTCCGACTCATAGCGACCCTGCACAGGGTTTCTGAGGCTGTAAATCTTTATGGGAGCAGAACACCTCATCTTTCTCCCACGGAACCACTGGTAGTTTCAAACTGCTGACCTTGAGGTTAGCAACCCGATTCATAACCACTATACTTTGAAGCCAAAATTTGAAATATTATATTTTTAAAAGAGGTAATCAGAACTGATTTCAAAGTTTTATTTTATGTTTCAATAAACTAAAAAGCTATGAAAAATTTTAAGATTGAACTTAACTTGTATTTTATTAATCTTAAATTTATCTGAATTGATTCCAAAATGTATGTGACAACTTTGGTATGTGAGTGGATATCTCAAACGAAAGTCACTCCAACACACATACACTCACAAGAATGATTTACAGAGGGGAATTAAATGTGAAGGAGAAGACTATGGAATAAGATTATTGTTTGTGATGTAGTGAATTAATTATTTATCTCCTAGCTTTAGTCTTTGTAGCTCTCACCAAACTACTCTTGTCTTGATAGATCAGGATAAAAGTAGGTAGGAGAAAATACTGATAGACTAACATAGTTAAACTGTGGATGCTAACAGATTTAATTGTAATTGTAAAAACTGTAAACTCAACCATCATTATAAATGAGCCACCTCAGATGCAAGAAGGAAGCTATCAGTACAATCAACAAAGAAGAGCCATGAGTGCAGTATATGTTATGAATCCCAGTATCCCTGGACATTGAACCTCCTTGACCCAGGAACACAAAGCTGTCACACTGGAGAAGTGGCAGTGGAACAGCAGCAGCAGAACCAAGAAGCAGAACATGAGCCAGTGTTGGACTTCTCAGCCCATAGAGTAAGTAAAGCTGAATAATTTGGGGCAGGAGGCTTCCTTGCAGAAAGGGGTGCCTCCAGGTACTTAATTGGAGGAGCTAGGTTTGCTGAACCACGGAGCTAGAGCCAAGTACCTTCAGACGTGGTTAATGGTAGAGTGGTGGTTCCTGTGTGCATTTATCAGCAGCTCTAAAAGAGCTTTGCAGCATTGTCTAGACAGAGACTAGATCTGCTTACATGGCTAATGACAGACTTCCATAACTAGGAAAACTATGTCTTGACTATAATTGATACTAAATTGTATCTTATTAATCTCACTAATAAACTCCATAACTGTGAGCATGATGTCTCAGTTCTGTGTGGTCTTTGTAAGAAACTATCAAACCCAGCTTAGTAGCGAGTGCTGTGGGACATGGGTTTGTTGTCATAGTTTCACACTACTTTAGACAAAGTTGTGGCATTTGTCCTATATATGTCCTGTGTTGATGTTTCTGTTAATGACATTAGTAGGTGCCGACTCATAGCAATCATGTATAGGGTTTTCAAGGAGTGGCTTGTGAGTTTGAACCACCAATCTTGTAGTTCAAACTGACCTTGTGGTCAAGTGCTTATCCTACAGCGGCCACCCCAGGACTCCATAGATATCCTGTGCTGTTGTGGTTAGGTCCTGTCGAGTCGGTCCCGAATCATAGCAGCCCTGTTTAGGGTTTCCAAGGAGTGGCTTATGAGTTTGAACTACTGACCTTGAGATTCAAAATGATCTTCCAGTCTAGAACTTATCCTACAGCATCACACCAGGGCTTCATAGATATCCTATAGGTATCAGTTTTTAAAATTATATCTTTATTTTAAAATAATAGATACCTTATAGATATCAGTTTCTAAAAAAAAATAAAGAAATTAAGCACAGTGAAAACAAACTCTATCTTGTTCTATTTGTAATATGTGATATATGTAATAAAAATCACCTGTTTGAGAATATTCTTAACTTTAGAGAATATATAGTATGTATATGTATGTACATAACTCAGCCATTTATATAAATTTGTTTAATTATGTTTCAAATATAATTCATATGCCTGCTTACATTTTCTTCCAGCATGAAATGTTATCAACATCTTTTCAAGTCAGTTTGTGTAGATTAGACAATACTGAGAACAAAGCTTGATAGCAGTGGATACTGGTACACAAAATTTTAGTACAGATATAGAACACTAAATTTCCAGAGTCTATTAAGGAAGTTATTATCATGACAGCTCTGGCATTTGCATCCAGTAATAGGAATTGCATTAGCATAGAAACAGAATGGATAAAAATATATAACTATAATAACCCCCAAGTGATAAGACATTTGTTAACAACTGGTAAGATGCTGGCAATTTTTTTCTATTTATTTTGTTATATAGTTCTCCTTGGAAACTGGTAGAAAGTAACATGGCATCAGGTCTACAGATACCTCATTGCCATTGTAATAGCATTACCGTCATAACATTATCTGTTGCAAAATTTCTACATGTCCTTCCAGCCTGTACTCCTTATTATCCTTATTTAGGAGGGAGAATGGAAACTAAAGACACAGGGATGGAACAGGATAAGCAATGTTACTTAGAAGGGATTGCAATTAATGAGATGTTGTTGTTAGGTACCATCACGTCAATTCCAACTCAAAGCAACCTTATGCACAACAGAATGAAATATTACCCAGACCAGTATTATCTTTATAATTGTTGCTATGCATGAGCCCATTGTTGCTGCCACCATGCCAATACATCTTGTTGGGGGGTCTTCCTCTTTTTCCCTGACCTCCACTTTACCAACCATAATATCCTTCTGCTGGGACATGTTCTTCCTAATAATATGTTCACAGTATGAGAGAGCAGTCTCTCCATTCTTTCTTCAAAGGACCATTCTGGCTGTACTTCTTCCAACACAGATTTATTAGATCTTCTGGCAGTCCATGCTGTTTTCAAAATTCTTCTGCAACACCAGAACTCAAAAGCACTAATTCTTCTACTGATTTCCTTATTCATTGCCTCACTTTTGCATGCATATGAGATCATTGAAAATGACCTTTTCCTTTCTTCCTTTTTGATATTCTTGATGCCTTCCCACATACTTCTAGTCTTTGGTCATTAGTGTCCAGTGCATCAAATCAGTTCTTGTGAAGGTCTTTAAATTCAGATGGGATATGTTCAAGGTCATATTTTAACATTAATGGGTGTTTGCAGTTGTTCTCCTCATTTTTAGTTGTGCCCCACCAACAAATGAAAGTTCAGAAAGCTTTACTCCATTTGCGTCATCATGGTCAAACTCTAATTCCAGGAAGCAGCTCTTCCCAAGTATTATTTTGAGTGCCTTCCAGTGTTAGGAGCTCATCTTCCAGAATTATATCTGACAATATACTGGTGCTATTTATAATGTTTTAATTTCCAGCACAATATCTGACAATGTTCTGCAATTGTTCATAATGTTTTCATATTTTGGAACTATAGCTGACAATATTTGATGCTATTCATAAGGTTTTCAGGGGCTAAATATTCAGAAGTAGTCTGCCTCTCCTTCTTCTTGGTCTGTCCTAGTCTGGAAGCTTGGCTGATTCCGTCCATCAGGGGTAATTCTGATGATATTTAAAACACCAGTTGCATCGCTTCCAGCATCACAGAAACATGCAATGCACCAAAGTACATCAAACGGACAGACTTGTGGTGGAAGGCTTAAGAAATGTTGTTTAAGTGCTATCAAGTTGGTGCCAACCCACAGCAATACTGTATAGGGATTCCGAGGAGCAGTTTCTGAGCTTGACCCACCGACCTTGTGGTTCAAACCAACTTCGAAGTCCAGTGCATTAATCCATGATGCCACAGCAGAGCTTAAGAAATGCTACCTATTAATTGCAACTGTGAGAAAATAAGTATTATTTAAAGTAGTGGAAAGCATTATTTTTATTGCATAATAACTCTGATTTTAAAAAAATAGTATTGATTTGTTTGTTTGCACATTATTATACAAACTATATTATTGCTTGTTTTTGGAGTCAATGAACGGATGCAGTGGAGACATTGTGGCTCTTTCACTCTATATGCCAAAAAACTTATTATTTGTTGATTTTTACCTACATGTTGTATTTTTCTGAAATTTGCTTCTAATCGAGATTGAAGATATACCTATGTATGTATGTATGTCATGATAAAGAGAGAACAAGAAATAGAATAAGTATTAGATCCTGTGACAGATGTCAGGAAAGCAATGATTAAAGTAACAAAGTTCCAATCTTCCTATCTTCAGTTATAAATGTTTAATTAATCAGAAATTATATTCCTTGAAGTATTTTCTTTTTTCTCCCTGTCTACACATGCACACACACACACACATGCACACAAAACACAAAATTACACTCACATATATACAAGCACATGCACACACACACATACTTCTATCAAAACCTAAAGTTTCCTCTGTGTGTATAGTCACAACTTGATTCTGTGAATCTATCTTTATATTTTAGACTCAGGAATTCTTACCAAAACCTGCCTCAATGTTCTTTTATGAGTATATTCAGTTCATCTAAGCAAGGATTTGAGGAAACTTTTTTTTTTTTTTTTTTATGGCTGATCATGTCTCCAGGTACTGCTCTTACAAATAGCATCTAATATATCATTTAGCTTTCAATAACTGGTACATTACCAGATGGAATTGTTCCCTGAAGAAATTTTGCTTTCATTTTATTTCTTAATAAATATTATATAGATAGGCTGAATAATGTTTCTCTCCTAGGGGTGAGTCATCTAAACTGCAGTTATTGGTCTTTCCCTGTCTGGAGGAAAGAAGAATAATGAAAATAAAATACATACAGCAACAATTAGTCAATGGGTTAATGGATCACCTGAGCGTCAGTCTGCAACATTCTGAGAGCAGAAGAAATAGATGGTGCCTGGCTATCATTATCAACTCCTCTGAGAGGTATCCCGTTAGAAGTTCCTAGATAAGTGGGAGAAAAATATAGAAAGAAACCCAAAGACCAGACTTACTGGTTGGATAGAGATTATTGGAAATTTGAGATTATGATCCTTAGTCACTTTTTTGGTCTGAAACTGAAAATGACTAAAATTCATAATCTTGGTTTTCCAATGTCTAGAAGAAATAGATATAATTTATATCTATGGATGTTGTTTTTATCAAGAACCCCTCTTTATCTTGGCCTTTTATAAAAAACATTGTGACTTGAATACATCATTTTCTGTCACATTCACACAGCCATCCTGAGAAATTAAGGTAAGTAAAAGTTGATTAATTATTTAAAAGAAAACTCATTCTAAGACACAATTACATTTTCAAATAAAATATTAGTGTTGAATTCATCACTTTATGATAATATATTTTTTAAAGTTTTATTTATAATTGGTTTCTATTTTTTTTTAATATGTTTGACATTATTTGGAAAATGTAGATGTTATTTCAGAGACACATATAATGACCCTTTTAGGAGATGGCAGTCATACTCAGAACTTTCTAGTGTTCAGAAAATATGTGAAGTCTCTGTAAAAGAAATTCAACACAGAATGAAAGCCCACATCAGAAAAATATTTTTTTCCCCTAGATTTTACTTCATTGAATGCTGAACAATAGGAAGGACAGTGTATCCTCGAATATTTAGTATAAACCATAAGAAAGCAAGTGAAATATTATTCATTTGCAGGCTGTTCTAATACATATTTAATATTGGACATTGCATATATGGATGGTAAACAACCCAGACTCCAGGTTTTTCATATATTTATAGCAGTAAAATTTTTAGCACCTTTCAATGCATTTCAAAATTCTTCATTTACAGTTACATATATGGAAGTGTGATCATTTGCTATGCTCCTATTCTAGCTGTTTATTTTTTTTAATTGTACTAAGTTCTATGCAACAGAAAAATTTCAATATTCACTCTCTGCTATTGCTCCTGGTGATATTTATTTTTCAATCTTATGCCGTAACATTGTTCTTTATGCAACTACAAAGTCCACAAAATGTTTGAACAGGAAATTATAACTTTCAGATTATTAGTTTTGATATAATCTTACATTTCTTTTTATACTAAAGTCTATTTCAAAATAATAGAAAAGTAAACTTATTATTTGCTGTTTTTTATCTTATTTTAATTTATTACTTTCTTATTTTCTTTTTGATGTGTTAGATAGCCTCTAGAATGCCTGTAATATTTTCTTTTGAAAAGAAAATAGTCTGCAATACTATGTAGCTCACAGCTGTATTTTTTTCCCACATAAGATAGCCTTTAATAACAACTGAATGAATTCCGAATCTATTTTCAATTTTCTCTTTGCTTTATGCAGATTGCTATTATTAATTTTAGTAAGCTAAAATCTTCATCAACTCCTGCTACCACTTATATATTTTGTCCACCAATGAACATTCATTCTTAACTGTGTGTATGTGTTGCCTTAGTTGCTTGTTGTTGTTGTTGTTAAGTGCTGTTGAGTCGATTCCGACCCATAGTGACCCTGAACAGGGTTTCCAAGGCTGTAAATCTTTATGGGAGCAGAAAGCCTCTTCTTTCTCCTGTGGAGCAGCTGGTAGTTTCAAACTGCTGACCTTGAGGTTCGCGGCCCGATTCATAACCACTATGTTACCAGAGCTCCTTAGTTACTAGAATAACCTAAATTACATAAAAAATAAGTTTACTTTCCTTTCAAATTGATTTATATCCTTTTTCTTTTATATGAGATTTTAAATTCTCAAAATAATAAAGCACTGTAAAACAGTATCGCACAATTATTCCTATATGTGGGAATATAGGAGATATTCCTTAAGAAGAAAAAAATCTTGCAATATATAAACATGTATGTTATGTTTGTGTTGTTGTGAAGCGGAGTCAAGTTGGCTCTGACTCATAGGAATCATGGATTGGGTTTCCAATATTATAAACAGAAACAGGGTTCCTTGAGGGCCAACAGTGTTGCATGGAAATCAACTACTTCACTGAGTTGATCTTTCCCATCGCTCTTTTTAAAGCAAGATTGAAGCTAATGAAGACAATTTTATGAAATGGCTCATAACTGGGTAGGAGTCTAGGATTTACTATTACTAAATGGAGTCCCCACAACTCATCTGTCAGTTTGATGTATAATTGTGGCTTGAGTGTTGCAGTAATGCTGGAAGCTATGCCGCTGGTATTTTAAATACCAGAAGTGTCATTCCGTGGAGGACAGGTTTCAGCTGAGCTTCTAGACAAAGACAGACTACGAAGAAGGAGAGGTGGACTAGTTATGAATGGTTAGCCACTGACAGCCTAATGATTAGCAGAGAAACACTGTCAGAAGGCACATGGGTATTGAGTATGAATATTCTGGTGCATTATGAATAGCACCAGAATATTGTCAGATATAATGCCAGAAAAAGGAGCTCTGGTAGCGTAGTGGTTAC
>NW_006408523.1:24965166-24968403 GCF_000296735.1 Chrysochloris asiatica | reverse complement strand
ACATGTTGACAGGAGAGAGCAGTCGCTGGAGAAAGATATCATGTTTGCTATGGTGGATGGTCAAAGAAAAAGAGGAAGACCCCCAATGAGATGGATTAGCCAAGTGGCAGCATCAATGGACTCAAGCTTGGCAACAGTGGTAAGGTTGGCCCAGGATTGGGCAATGTTTCGTTCTGCTGTGCATAAGGTCACTATGGGTTGGTACCAACTCAGTGGCACCTAAGAACAACAACAATAAACTTGAAGTATAATGCTGCTTGTGGTAGAATAATATCCATATACCTACAAGGAAGACCATTCAGTACCACTATTATTCAAATGTATGAACTAACAACCATGGCCAGTGATAATTAAATTGAGCAATTCTATCAATTTATTGTCTGAAATTGATCAAACATGCAATCAAGATATATTGATAATTAATGGTGATTGGGGTGAAAAAGTTAGAATCAATGGTTAGAAAATATGGCCTAGATGTTAGATACAATGCTGGAGATTGCATGATTGAAATTTGAAAAACCAGTGACATTTCCATTGTGCATATACCTTTTTAAACAACATATAAGATGACAATGCACATGGACCTCACCAGATGAAATGCACAGAAACCAAATTGACTACATCTATGGTGAGATATGGTGGGAAACCTCCATATCATCAGCTAAAACAAAGCCAGAGGCAGACTGTGGAAAAAAGCATTCAATTACTCATATGCAAGTTCAGGGTAAAGCTGCAAATCAAGTGCACAAAAGCCAAAATATGACTTGAACATATCCCACCTGAATTTAGTGATCATCTGAAGAACAGATTTGATGCTGTTCTTTTAGATACTAAGAGACTATAGACAAAATGAATCATGGGATGGTATCAAGAACATTATAAAAGAAGAAAGCAAAAGGTCACTAAGAAGACAACAAATAAAGAAAATATAAAATGGATATCAGAAGAGATTCTGAATCTTGTTATCCACTATACAGATGTTAGAGCAAATGAAAGAAATGAGGAGATAAAAGAGCTCAATAGAAAATTTCAAAGAGAAGACAAAGTCAAGTATTATAATGAAATGTGCCAAGAACTGGAGTTAGAAAACCAAAAGGGAAGAGCATGCTCAGCATTTCTCAAGGTGAAAAAACTGAAGGAAATTTCAAGATTCGACCTGCAAATATTATAAGATTCTATGGACAAAATACTGAATGATGCAGCAGACATGAAATGAAGATGGAAGGAATACACAGACCCAAAGTACAAAAGGAAATGGTGGTTGTTACCCCATTTCAAGGGGTAGTATATGATCAGGAGCCAATGGTGCTAAAGGAAGAAGTTTAAGGTGCACTGAAGTCATTGGCAAAGAAGAAGGATCTAGGAATTTATTTAATGCAAAATGAAATTTTTCAACAAACTGATATAACATTGCAGGCATTCGCTCTTCTATGTCAAGAATTTGGAAGACGGCTACCAGGCCAACTGATTGGAAGAGATCCCTTTTTTTTTTTTTCCGAAGAGAGGTAACCCAATGGAATGTGGAAATCACTGGACAATATTATTAAAAGTAAAATGTTGCTAAAGACCATCCAATAACTACATTGGTAGGGAACTTGCAGAGGCTTAAGCCAGATTCAGACAAAGATATGGAAAAAGGGATGTTATTGCTAATATCAGACAGATCTTGGCTGAAAACAGGGAATAACAGAAAGATGCTATCTGTGGTTTACTAACTAGACAAAGGCTTTTGACTCTATGGATCATAACAAGCCACAATCAACATTATGAAGAAGGGGTACTCAGGAACACTTTATTGTGCTCATGAGGAACCTGCACATAGACCAAGTGGCAGTCATTCAAACAAAACAAGGGGACATTGAATGCTTTAATATTAGGTAAAGTGTGCCCCAGGGTTGTATTCTTTCACCGTATTTACTCACTCTGTATGCAGAGCAAACAATCTGAGAAGCTGAATTATATGGATAGTAACATCACGTCAGAATTAGAGGAAGACTCATTGACACCTGTCATGTGCAGATGATACAACCTTGCTTCCTGAAAATGTAGAGGACTTAAAATACTTACTGATGGAGATGAAAGACCCCAGACTTCAGCATGGGTTGCATCTCAATGTAAAGGAGGCAAAAATCCTTGCCACTGGAGAAGAAATTGAAGCTACAAAAGACTTCATTTTACTTGGGTCCACTGTCAATACTCATGAAAGCAGCAGTCAGGACATCAATGGACATATTGCATTAAACAAATCTGCTGCATAAGACCTCTTTAAAGTGTTCAAGAGCAAAGCTGTCAGTTTGAGGACTAAAGTATGCATGACCCAAGCCATGGGATTTTTCTATAACTTCGTATGCATGTGAAAGTTGGACAATGAGTAAGGAAGACCACAGAAGAATCGATGCACTTGAGTTATGGTGTTGGAGGCGAATACTAAAAGTATTATGGATTGCTAGAAGTAAAGATAAATGTTTTTCCAGAAGTACAAACAGAATGTCCTTTAAAAGCCAAGGTAGCGAGAAAGCATGTCTCATATTTTGGACATATGACATACTATCCTGAGAGACTAGCTCCAGGAGTAGGACATCATACTTGGTAAATTGGAGGGTCAGGAAGAAAAGAGGAGGATTTCCAACGAGATGGAATGCACAGTAGCAGCACCAATAGACTCAAGTGTAAGGATTGTGAGGAAGGCTAAGGACCAGGCAGAGTGTCGTTCTGTTGTGTATAGGGTTTCTACAGTTGGAATCCAGTCGATGGCACCTAACAACAACAACAACAACAACAACAACAATGGAGTTCTGGTATGACATTGCAGGATAAGTACTAGGCTGCTAACCATGAAGTCAGTACCACCAGCGGCTCCTCAGTAACCCTATATATGCTCTCTGTGAGTTAGTTAGCATTTCACAACAACACCCAGAAAGCAAGGTCCAATCAAAACACTGGCTTCTGTGGGAATCTGGTGTTGTTGTTGTTAAGTGCCGTCGAGTCTGTTCCGACCCTTAGCGACCCTATATAGGGTTTCCGAGGAGCAGATGGTAAGCTTGAATCACCGACCTAGAAGTTCAAATGGCTTTGCAGTCTGGCACATTAACCCACAGCACCTATATTCACAACATCTAAATTCAAGGCAGAGTGGTCAACTCAGAATGTTATGGAAAATGATTTTTGGAATTCCAAAAGGCTGGTAGCGTAGTGGTTACTAATCGGGCTGCTAACCTCAGGGTCAGCAGTTCGAAA
>NW_006408523.1:24960218-24963871 GCF_000296735.1 Chrysochloris asiatica | reverse complement strand
TCTTCAATACTTTAAAAAGTTCCTGTGCAGCAGATTTGCCCAATGCAATACGTCGTCTGATCTCTTGACTGCTGCTTCCGCGAGTGTTGACAGTTGATCCAAAAAGAATGAAGTCCTTGACTACTTCAGTCTTTGATAGAGGATATATCAAGAAACCATTGCTACACATTTTGATATTTCTTGCGTTAATAAAGGCTTCTATGCTTTGTACCATTATATTTTATTTGCCCTCATATTAAGGCATTCAGTACAAGGGTATAAATACAGATGATCTGATAAATAAATTTGTTAATATTTGATAAACATATGCAAAATGACTTTAAAATATATGACAATTCCCTAATTTTTGAGATGGAGCTATTGAAACATTAATAAAATATGGCTGCAATTTAATAGAGCAAACAAACATTTAACCTTGATTTAAAAGACTATTATTTTTTTAAATTATAACAAGACTTGATAAATTAGTATCATTTTGTTATCCAAACTTTTTATTGATTCAATGAAAATAATATGTGTTTTCATTGGTTATAAGTCAAATTAGATTAATGTATAAGAAAATTCTTTGCAGCACAATCCTTAGCAAATAAAATATATGGATACCAGTTATTAGATAACTCATAAAATTATAATAATAAAATGTAATTGAATATTACATTTTTTAATGTTTGTCTCTTAGATTTTATTAACTTTGATTTTTTTTAAATGTAGTTCTGTTGTGGCGCTGTGAGGTAACCACTGGACTGCTAACCAGAATGTTGGCAGTTCAAGCCCACTAGATACTCCTCAGAAACCATACATAGGGTCGCTATGTGTTAGAACTGACACAAGGGCACTTAACAACGTCATCTTTAAGTGCTGTTGAGTCGGATCCAACTGTATAGGGTTTCTGAGGAGAGACTGGTGAGCTTGAACTGGCAACCTTGCATTTCAAACCAACCTTGCAGTCTAGCACATTAACCCACAGTACCACACCATGACAACAACAGCAACACTTTTTTAAAATAAGCTTTTAATTAGCAAGTAAAAGACAATGTGTTGAGCACAGAAAGTATATGGTCAGAATGTCACTACCCACAAGTTATTTTCAAATTACTGAATGAATATTCTTTCTATTTTGCTCTGCCTTTAAAAAAATACTGCATTTCAAGAATTAAAACATCTTGAAGCACTTAGTGAAGCACAGCACATTACAACTATCTTGAGCACATCTGGCAACAAAAGCATTAAAATCATATGTAACCACCGTATCTAACTGACACAATAATTCTGCATGTACTTGACAATTGTATGTTATTTACTGATTTTTCTTTTAATAGAATGAGCTATTTCTGAGTTGTTTTAATGAATGTTATAGCTCAGTGAGAGTTTTACATATTAAGTGGATATTGTTTGGGCTAGTAACTAACACAAATAATAGCTAATGTAAAACTGTAATCCTAATTATCAGCCTCCTATTTATTGAATAAATATTGTGTTTAGAAAGTAGAAATGACTTTCCTGGCATTAAACACTATATTGTATACAAAAGCAAGAAATTAATGACTCGTTGCTATTATATGTTGCTTTTTGGAATTAGCTAAATTATGGTTCAGATTGATGGGCTTACTAATGCAGTCTTCTATTTCAGAAAATTTAAACGACACTGTCCTCTTTTTAGGTGTTATTGAGGCTGTTATGACTCACAGCAACCCCGTGTACTTCATAACAAAACATTGCTTTGTTCTGGACCAGCCTCAAAACTATTGCTGTTTGAGACCATTACTGCAGCTGTTCTGTCACTGCAACTACTTGAGCGTCTTCTTATTTTTTGCTAACTCTCTACTTTAACAAGCATTATGTTCTTCTTTAGGGACTGGACTCTTCTGATAACCTCTCCAAAGTGAGTTGAAGTCTTGTCATCCTTGATTCTAAGAAACATTCTGGCTGTACTTCTTCCAAAACATATTTATTTGTTCTTTTGGATGTTGCTGTCCAGTGCCATTGAGTCCATTCTGAATAGGGTTTCCAAGGAGCAGCAAGTGGATTTGAACCACTGACTTCATGGTCCAAACCTATCTTGTGGTCCAGGTTCTTCTAATGGTCTATAGCATATTCGATATCCTTAACCAACACCATATTTCAAATGTACCAATTCTTCTCTGGTCTTCCTTACTCCTTGGCAGCTTTCACATGAATATGAAGCAATTGAAAATACCACGCCTTGGGCCATTCACAATATAGTCCTCAAAATGACATCTTTCTCTTTAACAAAAGATCTTTTGCCTCAAATTTAACTGCTGCTTTCCTGGTTTGATTGTGAATACAAGCAAAATGAAATATTTTACAACTTCAATCTTTTCTCTATTTCTCTTGATGCTGTTTATTGATCCAAGTATGAGGATTTTTGCTTTGTTTATATTGAGGTATAATCTATACTGAACGGTGTTGTCTTTGATTATCATCAGTAAGTTTTTAAGATCTCTTCACTTTCAGTGGTGTCTGCATATGGCAGCATGTTGATTAGCCTTCCTTCAATCTGATATGTTCTACTTCATATATTCCAGTATTCCAGTTTCTCAGATTATTTGCTCAGCAAACAGACTGACTAAGTATGGCAAAAGACTACAACTCTGTTACACACCTTTCTTGATTTAAACCACTCAGTATCTCAATGTTCTGTTCCAAAGACTGATCTTGGTCTATATGCAGGTTGGGTGTTGTGAAATTTCCATTCTTTTCAATGTCATCCATAGTTCATAATCACTCACACAGTAAATAAAACACAAGTTAACATCTTTCTGATATTCTTTACTTTAAGGTAAGATCCAAATGTCAGTAATGATGTCGCTCCTTGCATGTCCTCTTCTGAATCCATCTTAAAATTCTGTCCCCTGCCTGTTGATGCACAGTTGCAACTGCTTTTGAAATATCTTCAGCAAAACTAGTTGCATGTGATATTAATGATATTGTTTGATAATTTCAACATTCTGTCAGATCACCTTTCTTGGGATTGGGCACAAATATGAATCTCTTCCAGTCAATTGACTAATTAGCTGTCTTCTAAATATCTTGGCATGGACAAGTGAATGCTTCCAGCACTGTATCAGTTTCTTGAAACATTTTAATTGGTGTTCCCTCAATTTTTGGAGTCTTGTTTTTGATTCAACAATGCCTTCATTAAAGCTTGAACTTCTTTTAATACCATAATTTGTTAGTCATATGCTACTTCTTGAAATTGATCATTTATTTTTGGTTCATTTCAATTATTCTATTCCATATTTTTTGGGGGGTGTGCTTCTTGCATCATTCAGTATTGTGTAAATGTTGTGGTTGTTAAGTGGCATCAAGTTGGCTCCTACTCATAGTGACCCTGTATTGGGTTTCTTAGGAGCAGCCAATGGATTTGAACTGATGACCTTATGGTTTGTACTCCTGTGCTAGAATCTTTACTTTTTACTTCATGCTACCGGAAAAACCAATGTTATTTACTTGTTTGCTGATCAAAATAGAAAATGTCTTTGATATTTAATAATAATTTTTATATTAGGATTAGAGAATGTTAGTCATGACAAATATAATAATTCTCTGTGAAATAATCAAATAGAAACAAGTTTCTTTATACAAGATGTATTTGTGTGTTCGTTTGGAAGGTATACATACACTTACATGTA
>NW_006408523.1:24957092-24959348 GCF_000296735.1 Chrysochloris asiatica | reverse complement strand
TATATATATATGCTTCTAAGGACCTCTGGTAGTGTAGTGGTTAAATGGTTATGAATTGGGCTGCTAACCTCAAGACCAGCAGTTCGAAACTAGCTGTTCCGTGGGAGAAAGAGGAGACTTTCTGTTCCCATTAAGATTGACAGCCTCAGAAATCTTATGGAGGCTCACAATGAGTGTAACTGATTCCATGGCACACCACCACCACCACCATATATGCTTCTAGTTATTGCCCTATATGCTTCAAAACTACATACTTCAAACATTCCCTTTTCATTTAATTCCAATTTTTTACAAACTTCTTGAAGCCCCCTTTAATATGTGGTATCTATTCCTTTGATGTGAGGAGTTCTGTTCTTTTTAAGATTTTTAGTAACCTCCCTAGTGTCTATTTCTTAGAATCCACTAGCACCACCCCGTTAATGTGGTATTGAAAAATGTCTCCAGACTTGACAATGGCTCCCTGAGGGCAAGGACCTCAGGATTAGATGATATACAGCATCTTCCTTTTTAATGTCCGTAGAGCTCTTCCTGGCAGCATTATTGAAATACTGTGTACTTTTCATGAATTCTGGAACATGGTGAAATTTCATCAAGCAAAATTGAAAAGAATTCTCAGAACACCCTGAACATTCAGTAGCAAACCACAAAAGAACTGCATAATAGAAGTAAGATTACTTCAGTCTTAGAATAATGATTAATTTTGCACTACAAATCTAAAACTAAGTTTCAACATGATGTTCTGGAACCACAAAATTCAATATTTTTTTAAAAGAAACACAAGTAAATTCAAATACCATCAACAATGTGCAGTATACAATAAAAATGATTAGACGTGAGAAGTAGGTAAATAACCATAGAATCAGTAAATAAGTAGTTAATATAAAGAGATCCACATGTAAAGCAGCTATTAAAAGCTTAATAAAAGTGAGTTTAGCTATATAAATTAGTGTTATATAATTTTAAGGGTAACCCAAACCATACCATTGTCTGTGAGTTGATTCTATCTAATAAAGACAGACACAATGTATGAAGAAATGGTGAATTTTGGAAGATTAAAGAAACTATAGAAGAAAGCCAACTAAAAACTTAAGAATGTTATAATCTATAAATTAAAATTTTATTGAATGCACTTGAGAACAATTTGAGTAATGCACATATGTTTCATGTGTTGTGGAGTCAGTTCCAACTCATAGTGACACTGTACAGAATTTCCGAGGCTATAAATCTTTATGGGAGCAGAAAGCCTCATCTTTCTCACACAGAACTGCTGAATGCACATATACAGGCAGGAAAAAGAATAAAAAAATAAAATAATCTCAGTAACTTGTGGGACAAAATTACATGGTCTATGATACATGTATGATAAACCTAATGGGAGAAGAGAAAAAAATAGATATGTTGTTGTTGTTGTTGTTGTTAGGTGCTGGGAAGGGAGAAAAATAGAGATATGTTGTTGTTGATAGGTGCCATTGAGTCAGAACCGACACATAGTGACTCCATGCACAGCAGAACGAAACAATGTCCGATCCTGGGCCAACCTCACTACTGTTGCCACATTTGAGTCCATCAATGCTGCCACCTTGCCAATCCATCTCATTGGGGGTCTTCCTCTTTTTCTCTGACCCTCCATCTTACCAAGCATGGTATATTTCTCTAGCGGCTGTTCCCTCCTGACAATATGTCCAAAGTATGAGAGACGAAGTTTGGCCATCTTGGCCTCTAAGGCGCACTCTGGCTGTAATTCTTCCAAAACAAATCTATTGGTTATTTTGGCAGTCCATGACACTTTCAGTATTGTCCTCCAACAACGTAATTCAAAGGCATCAATTCTTCTACTATCTTCCTTAGGTACCATCCAGCCTTTGCATCCATATGAGGTTATTGAAAATACCATGCCTTAGGTCAGGCGCACTTTAGTCCTTAAGCTGACATCTTTGCTCTTCAACACTTTAAAAAAGTTCCTGTGCAGCAGCTTTGCCTAATGCAATACGGTCGTCTGATCTCTTGACTACTGCTTCCACAAGTGTTGATAGTTGATCCAAGAAGGATGAAGTCCTTGACAACTTCAATCTTTTCTCCCTTGATAAGAATGTTGTTTATTGTTCCAGTGGTGAGGATTTTGTTTTCTTGACTTTGAGATGTAATCCGTACCGAAGGTTGTGCTCTTTGATCTTCATCAGTAAATGTTTCAAGTCCTCTTCACTTTCAGCAAGCAAGGTTGTATCATCTGCATATCGCAGGTTGTTAATGAGTCTT
>NW_006408523.1:24951461-24955480 GCF_000296735.1 Chrysochloris asiatica | reverse complement strand
TTTCAGATTGAAGAAGTTGGTAGAATTCTTCTCTTTCATCCTCACTGGCTTTAGTGCATAAATTTGAATAATAGTGGTATTAACTGGGCTTTCCTGTAGGCACGTGGATATTATCCTATCACTTACAGCATTGTACCTCATGACTCATCAGGATATGTTCTTTTTGACAATGAATGCAACACCATTCCTTTTCAAAATCTTAAATGTAGTATAGAAAAATAATTTGAATAACAATGGTGAAAACTTTCCTGACTTTGCAAAAAATATCTAGATACAATTGTAAAAAACTCTACAAAATACACAAATAAGCAAATGAAAACAGGGTAAAATAATTTCTTTTAATATTTCAGAAAGAGCACATTATAGGTAGGAAACCAACAATAATAAGGGTATCTATAGTCTTATCAGATAAAGTGGACGCTTGCAGAAAAGAAATTCACTGATATCTGGACAGGAATGGGTACTGACTGAAAATGGGCTCCTGGGTATTTTAGAGGGATATGTAAACATCCTAGGTTTGATTGAAATTATGAATTTCTTAAAACTAAATGGTGTGACTTCCTATTGGGGTGACAGTAGCAAAAACCAGGTAGGGAAGTCACAGTGGTAGAGGGACAGGGATCTCATGCAGGAAGTGCTCACAGAATAACTCCAGAGCTCCAGATTTACCATAAGGTGCACCACGCCAGTTTCCCACACTCACAAGTGAAAACATCACGATATTAAGGAAAATACTGTGAGTTAAGAATCTGTAGATGAGATTCCCTTTGTGGCTACCCCGCCCTGGAAGAGTTTAGAGGGCAGGGCTACAGCCAATGCAGCTCAGAAAACTGGCACTAAAAGTGGCGTAGAGACAGTTACAAAAAAAAAAAAAAAAAAAAAAAGGCATGGAAGACTCTACACATTTCTCCCTTCTGTTCCCTGTTGCGCCTTCTTTGCTCAGCCCGGACACCATCAGACAGGACAGTTTTCCCACTGTACAGAGAGAAGGAGCTTGGCAGTTACTTATAACATCAGCTGTGGAGACACAGCCCTAAAATTTTCCCATGAGGGATCCTTGGTGGCTGTGCACCATGGAGTCAGTTCTTCAGGTGACCCTGTGTGGGATTTTCAGGGTGGTGGGTCTTTGAGGGAGTGGAGCACCTTGCTTTTCTCCCGTGGTGCAGCTGGTGGTTTCAAGCTGCTGACCTTGCGGTTTGCGGCCCCATTTGTGGAAGCTACACTGCTTAAGCTCCTTGGGCAGGACCATTATGAAGCAATCCGTAAAACACCAACAAAAAAGGACTCAACCATCTTGAGAATTGTGCTGTGCACACACAGATACTTAACTGACCTTCAGAAACAAAAACAGTGGACAATCTTTCTCCCATTAACTTCCCAATATCTACCTGTGCACTTCTACTGTAGTGACTAGAGGAGAGGACTTAGTGAGCTGATAACCCTCACCTACTGCTGGAGGTGTCTACCTTGCACACACACTGCCTGTGTAGCTCAGGACAGTTGACCACAGCTTTATTTCTGTTCCAAAGTGGTGGTTTTTGTCTCTGCATTTATATTACTTCTGTTTTTGGTCCTTTTTATCACACACTTTCCTGGAGGTGGGAGCTTTTTCTCCCTATGTTACCCAAGAAGAAACAGCAATCATGGCCATATAGCCAAGCTATAAGCATGCCCCATAATATTCTACCACTGAGACAAGAGCCAACAACACCTGCTAAGCATTCCATGAAAAAAGGGAGGCCTATCTACTAATCATATTCACCAGGAAACACCCAGTAAGCTTAATAATAAACAACAATCATCCCCTTAAGCCTTAAAAAAAGTCACATAACTATTGCAAATGATAAGCAAAAAACAGCAAATGATATAGAAACATGTCCAAAAACAGAAGAGAATAGCTGTGTCAAATGAGCTAGAGACAGACAAAGACTTTCTAGAAGAGGAAAAGCAGGTTTTGGATATGCCTGAGAAAGTATTCTGAAGAATTATATGAAAACAAATTCAAATGTTCCAAAAAGGGGTGGAGGAAAACAAGGAAGAAGTCAGGAAAGTACTACAAGAGCAATCATATAAGATTGATACAGCATTGGAAACAATTCAAAACCTGCAAAAAGTGGTCCAGATGATTAATAATAAGATATCAGAAATGAACAATACACTGAAAGGGGAAAGGAGCAGACTAGAAGAGATGGAAGCAGAACTAGCGAGCTGGAAGACAAATCTCTCAATACTGCTAAGATAGAAGAACAAGCAGAAAAAAAGGATTAAAAAGTCTGAAGAGAGTCTAAAATTCATGCTGGATAACATGAAGAGGAACAACTTAAGAATTATTGGCATTCCGGAACAAGAAGAATCAGAGAACTCCACAGAGGACATAGTTGAAGTGTTTCTTGAAGAAAAGTTCCCTAACATCTTGAAAGATGAGAAGAGAAACATTCAAGAAGTCAAACAAACCCCAGGAAGGATAGACTCCAAAAGAAAGCCACTAAGACATATAATAATCGAGCCCTCCAAAATCAAAGACAGGGATAGAATACTAAAAGCAGCCAGAGAGAAGAGAAATGTCACTTATAAAGGCAAGCAAATCAGATTAAGCTCTGACTTTTCACAACAAACCATGCAGGCAAGAAAGCAATGGGGAGACATACACAAAGCCCTACAAGAAAAGAAAAAAAACTGCCAACCAGGAATCGTTAATTCCAGCAAAACTATCAAACAAATATGATGGTGCAATCAAGAAATTCCACGATAAACAGAATCTGAGAGATTTTGTCAAAGCCAATCCAGCACTTCAAAACATCCTAAAGGGATTTCTTTGGAGTGAAAACCAACAAGAACAGAAAAGAACCAGAGATTGACAGGAGAGGCAACACCACCTGGAACTCAGTCAACAGATAGCAGAGTCCAGAACAGAACAAAACTGCAACAACAAACTCAAAGGAGGTGGGAGGTCAACCAAAGATCAAAATTATTTCAATCTCAAAGAAGGGACAAACATAGCAACAGAGACCCAGGTGGTTAAGATGTCAGGTAAATTACAGGATACAATGAATTCTCTTAAATGGAGAGAAAAGTTAGTAGACTATAAAGTAACCCCAAAGAAAGTTAATGCTTCACAATTTACCATGAAAATGAACTTCCAAGCAGAACAAGCAAACATGAAAATTAAGAAGAAACCGACAAGAAATAGCACAAAAAACACAAACTCAGCTCAAGAAGTCATGCAGAACCAAAGAAAAAACAGCACTACCAAAAAAGTAACATAATGGCAACAATTAATTCATACCTATCAATAATTACATTGAATGTCAATGGATTGAATGCACCAGTGAAGAGACAGTGAGTGGCAGAAATAAGAAAACAAGACACTTCAATAAGCTGCCTGCAAGACACACACCTTCGACACATAGACAAAAACAGACCAAAAGTTAAAGTATGGAAAAAAATTTACCAAACTAACTGCAACAATAAAACAAGCAGGAATGGCAATACTAAACTCTGACAGAGTAAACTTTAAGATAAAAACCAGTATAAGTGACAAAGAAGGGCACTATCTCATGATCAAAGGGTCAATTGAGCAAGACAACATAACTATAATAAATATATACACTCCCAATGAAAAAGCACCAAGATACATGAAGCAAACCTTACTAGAATTGAAGAAAGAAATAGATAAATCTACAATCATAGTGGGAGATTTTAACATGCAACTGTTGATAAGGGACAGAACAACCAGAAAGAAACTTGACAAAGTTACAGAGGAACTAAACAACACAATCCATTAACTTGACCTCATAGATATATATAGATCATTCAATCCAACAACAGCACAATATACATTTTTCTCCAGTGAACATGGAACATTATCCAGAATTGACCATGTGTTAGGTCACAAAGCAAGCCTCCACAAATTTACAAACATTAAAATTCTACAGAGCCTCTTCTCAGACCACAATGCTATAAAACTAGAAATCAACAATAAGAAGACCAAGGCAATAAAGTTGAATACATGGAAACTG
>NW_006408523.1:24950368-24950902 GCF_000296735.1 Chrysochloris asiatica | reverse complement strand
AAAACTTAGAAGAGATTGATATATTTCTAGAAAAACATGACGCACCTAAACTTACTCAGAATGAAGTAGAAAACTTGAAAAGACCCATAATAAAAGAATAAATGGATCAGGTGATCAGAAACTCCCAACCAAAAGAAGTCCAGGCCCAGATAGCTTCACAAGTGAGCTCTACCTAGCATTTAAGGAAGAACTGTCACCAATTCTATTCAAATTATTCCAGAAGATTGAGGGGAATGGAAAACTCCCTAATACTTTTTATGATGCAAGCATAACCCTCATACCAAAACCAGAGAAGGAAATCACTAAAAAAGAGAACTATAGACCAATATCCCTCCACTAATAAAGAAGACTATAGACCAATATTCCTAATGAACATACGTGCAAAAATTCTCAACAAAATCCTAGCCAACAGCACATCAAAAAAATAATATGTTATACCAAGTGGGTTTCCAAAAAGTGATGCAAGATGGTTCAACATTAGAAAAATGAGCAACGTAATCCACCATATAAATAAGAAAAAGGAAAAGAACCACA
>NW_006408523.1:24939993-24949573 GCF_000296735.1 Chrysochloris asiatica | reverse complement strand
TCAAAATTTACTACATGGCTACAGTGGTCAAAGCAGCCTGTTACTTGTACAATGAAATATAGTTAAGTGCCATTGATTTGGTTCTGACCCATATCTATCCTGCATAGGGTTTCTGAGGAGTAGCTGGTAAACTTGAATCACTGACCTTTTGTTTCAAACCAATTTTGCAGTCTACACCAAGACTTCATGTGTACAGTCACTTCTTATGTTGTTTAAAAAGGTATTCACAATGAAAAACTCATTGGTCTTGAAAAATTCGAAATCTCCAGCATCATTTTCATCACCAAGTCCATATTTTCCAACTACTGATCCTCTGTTTCCAACATCCATCAATACACCTTTATTACATGTTTGATCAATTTCAGATTGAAGAAGTTGGTAGATTTATTCAACTTCTTCATCATTGGCTTTAGTGGTTGGTTTGTACATTTGAGTATTAGTGGTATTAACTGGTCTTTCTTACAAGCATACAAATATGAATTATCCCATCAGAGACAGTACTTCAAGGCAGGTCTTTTTAAAATGTTCTTTTTGACAATAAAAGCACCACCATTCCTCCTGAATTTGCAATTCCTGATATAGTAATTCATATGTTTATCTGATACAAAAGTGCCAGTATCAGTTCCTATAGACTGACTAATATCTAGAGTATTGATATTTATGTGTTCTATTTAATTTTTTATAACCCCTAGTTTTCTGAAATTAATACTTCATACATTCCCTGTTCTGGTTATTAATGGATATTTACCTCTATTTTTCTTCATTTTGAGTTGTGCCCCATCAGCAAATTAAGGTCCTAAATGTTTTACTCCATTTGCATCATCATAGTCAACTCCACTTTGTGGAGGCAGCTCAAACTTCTTGGAGATATCTCTTCCCCAGTCATGGCTAAACATTCAGAAGTAGCCCAACTTTCTTTCTTCTTGGTCTTAGTCTGGAAGCTCAGTTGAAACTTGTTCAGATTTGGTGAGCCTGCTGGTCTTTCAAATATCGGTGGTAGTACTTCCAATATCACATCAACATGCAAACTGCCACAAAATGACAAAGTGATAGGTAGGTGTAAAGTTTACTGAGCTGTAAATACCTGTGTCATGTCAGCTTCCAGTAACCATGTTACTTAAAGCAGCTATTAACCTTTATCCAAATGTCAGATTCTATCTAAGACTCTGAAATTATAGATCTATTATTATTAGTGTTATAAACAGTAAATATGATGATTATTAATTAGTATATTAGCAGAAAATCAGAAATTATTTGAAGAGTGGAAATTTAATAGTGTGAATTGTTACATCCTTTAGAGGAATCTTCATTGAAGAACCAGAGGAGAAAAAGGAGAATGTTTACTCAAAGAGTATACATTGCTGGAGCAGCAACTTAAATCAAGCTGGCCATACTTGCTTTCCACAGTGTTGTTATTGTCACTGGCTTTGTCATTTTCAGTAAGGAAAAAAAACAAAAAGTGACTTCTTTTGCCCTCTTACACTTTATTTTATGTACTTTTCCACTGGAAGAATACCTTTCACTAGAATATTACTTCTCACTAGAAGAATGTAGGATATAGCATCTGGGAAATATAGTATTCAATGTTCCTATTCCTGTAATAGTTATAAAGTCTAGAAGAACAGAGGTGAAACTGGGTTTACAGCACAGTGGTAAAATTGTAACCTTTATTGGGAATATTCTTTCTGGGGAATTTAATATGTCTTTAATCAGATTGGTAAGAATCTTGGCCCATATTTTAAATATCTCACTTCTGTGGGCTGTAGTCTTTGATTTTCATCAGTAACTGCTTCAAATCTTGTTTATTTTCAAAAAGCAAGGTTGTGTCATCTTCATATCATGGAGTGTTATTCCGATCCTGATTCCACATTCTTCTTCACATAGCCTAGCTTCTCAGAATATTTGCTCTCTGTATAAATTGAGTAAGTATCGTGAAACAATACAACACCGATGCACATATTTCCTGATTTTAAACCACACACCATCCCATTATTTTGTTCAAATGACTGGCTTTTGGCCTATGTATGGATTCCACAAAACCACAACTTAGTGTTCTGAAATGTTCATTCTTTGCAATGTTATCAATATATACTTTTTATGATTCACATAATTGAATAAAACATAGGAAAATATCTTTCTGGTATTCTCTGCTTTCAGCCAAGATCATTTCTACATCCACAATGATATTCCTCATTCCATGACCTGGTTTGAATCAGGTTTCAATTTTTGAAGTACCCTGTCCATGTAATGCTATAACAGTTCAAAATTACCTTCAGCAAAATGTGACTTGTGTGTGATTGAGCAGTGATTTATAATTTCTGCATTGTATTGGATCACTTTGCTTTAGCACAGTAGTCATCTCTTCCAAGCAGTCTCCCAAATTTCCTGGCATAGCTGAATGAACATTTTGAGGTTGCATCTATTTGTTGAAACATCTCAATTACTATTCTGTTAATTCCTGGACTTCAGTGTTTTGCTAACGACTTCAGTGTACCTTGTGTTTCTTCCATCAGTATCATTGGGTATTGATAATATATTACCTCTTGATATGGTTGAACGTCTGTAAACTATTTTTGATAGAGTGACTCTGTGTTCCTAATTCTTCTTTTGATACTTCCTGTGTTGTTAAAAACCTTGCCCGTAAAACCCTTCAGACATATAATCAGATGCTTGAATTTTTTTTTCTCCAGTTCTTTTAGCTTGAGAAATGCTGAATTTGTTCAGTCTTTTTGTTTTCTAACTCTAGGCCTTTGTATACTTCATTATACTGTGACTTTAAATTTTCTGTTCAGCTCTTGTACATCATCAAGTACTCTTCACTTTAGTACTTTTATGTCCAAGAGCAAGTTTAAGTTTCTTCTAACATCCATTTTGGTCTCTTCTCTATTTCCTGCATTTGAAATGACCTTTTGACTTTGTCATATATTATTTTCATGATGTAATTTCTCAGTGTGTTTGCTCTTTTTGTCATTAGTGTTCAATGTGTCAAATCTATTCTTGAATTAGTCTCTAATTTCAGATGGTATATATTCAAGATCATATTTCAACTTCCATGGTCTTATTTTAGTATTTTTCAACTTCAACTTATAATGTATAAGAGTGAACAATTAATTATATATTCCACATTCTGTCCTTGGCCTTATACTGTCTCTTTCCACAGTTGTTGTCTATTTGAATGTTGTGTATTCCTTCTAGTGAGGTTGACATATATAGTAACTGTTTATATTGAAAAAGGCATATACAATAAATAACTTATTGGTCTTGCAATATTCTATCATGCAATCTGCACCGTCTTTTTCTATCACCAAGTCCTTATTTTTCAACTACCAATTATACTTATTTCCAGTTTTTGCATTTTTATTCCTGGTAATTATCAATGTATCTTAATTGCATGTTTATTCAATTTCTGACTCATAGCAACCCTGTATAGGGTTTCCAAAGAGCAGATGGTGTGTTTGAACTGCTGATCTTTGGTTAGTTCTCTAGTGCTTATCCCCTAGTGATAGTAGACCATATGATTGTCCAGTTCAAAAGATATAATATTAGTTCATTTCAGCTCACAAATGTCTAGTGTATCTAACTTTGTGTAATCCATTTACTTTTTAATTACTTTCAATTTCCCTAGACTCACACTTCGTACATTCTGTGTTCTGATTATTAATGAATATTTTTAACATGCTTCTTCTAATTTTTTGTTGTGCTACAACAACAATTAAAAGTCCTGAAAGCTTAACTTCATCTTCTTCTGTAAGGTCAATTCTGTTTAAAGAGACAGGATTCCCTAAATCATATCTTGAGTGCCTTCCAGCCTGAGGGGCTCATTTTCAGACACTGTATGAGACAATGTCTGCTACTGTGTATAAGATTTCAGCAAGCATTTTTTTTTTTTTTTTTTCAGAAGTAGTTTGCCTAGTCCTCCTTCCTAGCCTATATTAGACTGGAAGCTCCACTGAAATATATATAGATTGCCTCATCCTTCTTCCTACCTAGCTCTACATGTCCACCATTGGTAATTCTGCTGGCATTTGAAATGCAGATCAGTCAATGTCATTGGAATATACAAGTTCCCACAGTATGATAAAATGACAGGTTGTTTTTGCTGTTGTTAAGTGCCATCAAATTGGTACCAACTCATAATAACGTTATGCACAACAGAATGAAACACTGACCAATCCTAGGCCAAGCACACAATTATTGCCACGTTTGAGCCCATTGATGCTACATCTTTGCCAATCCATCTCACTGGGGTCTTTCACTTTTTCTCTGACCCTCTACCTTACCAAACATGATATTCTTCTCCAGCAACTGGTGCCTTCTGACAATATGTCCAAAGTATGAGAGACGAAGTTTGGCCATCCAGTCTCCAAGGAGCACTCTGGCTGCACTTCTTTCAATACAGATCCGTTGATTCTTTAGGCAGCCCATGGCACTTTCAATATTCTCCTCCAAAACCATAACTCAAAGTCATCAGTTCTTCAATGGTCTTCCTTTTTCACTGTCGAGCTTTTGCATGCATATGAGGTTATGAAAATACCATGGCTTGGGTTAGGCGCATCTTAGTCCTCAAGCTGACAGCTTTGCTCTATAACACAAGTTGTTAATGCATCTTCCTCCAATCCTGATGCCACATTTTTCTTCATAGAACCCAGCTTCTTGGATGTTTTGCTCAGTATACAGGTTGAATAAGTATGGTGAAAGAATATAACCCTGTCACACACCTCTCTTAGTTTTAAAACATTCAGTGTTCCCATGTTCTGTTCGAATAACTGCTTCTTGGTCCATGTACAGAATCCTCATGAGCACATTTAAGTGTTCCAGAATACTCATACTTCACAAGGTTATCCATAGCTTGTCATGATCCACAGAATCGAAAGTCTTTGTGTAGTTAATAAAGCACAGGTGCTTTATTTACTTGTGCTTTATTGACTACACAAAGGCTTTCAATTGTGTAGTCATGACAGTCAGTGAAATGAAATATTACTAAAAATATCATGTGTCTTCATTCTTTAATTTGCTTCTAATTACTTCTTGTGTATAGTGTGTTCTAACTCAAAATACCATGTTTTTCAATTTTATTATAATTAATGTACCATAAGTGATGTCCATTATTTGTCAAAGGAATGGAATTTGAATCCACATGTATTCTGTGGGGATAAAATATGCACATTTAAATCAAATGCAAAACACATTACTAAGTAGTCTTAATAGGGAAACATACTGAAATTAAATTTATTAAAAAGCTTCTTATAGCAAACATAAAGTTACATATTCTTGAGGATATATTTATCTTTTTATAATTTATTGCATTTTGGAAAATTAAATTAAAATAGATTTCTAAGTTCTATACCGCACATTTTTTTGTCCTTCTTCCTTGTCAATATTATTATTATTATTAATTTTTAATATAAGTTAGAAACATGAAAGTATTTTAGAATTAAAATACAGACTTTGTGTGGCACTGCAGGTTAATGTGCTCTACTGCAAGGTTGGTTTGAACCATAAGCTCACCAGTTGCTCCTCAGAAACCCTATACAGGATAGCTATGAGTCAGTACTGACTCAATGGCATTTAAGAACAACAACATTAATGTAGAGTTTAGTTTATTTAAATGTTTTTTTCCAAGCACATCGAAAAACTTTTGTCACAAAAAAATTCAAGTAGCTTGAGTAACTAAATATGTTTTTGTTTTTCAAGGTAATTGGAGTCATCTTCTTGAATCAACTTTAGATGTTTGCAACATTGAAAACCCTGTTATTTTCTGCAAAAGCAAAATTGGAAATGACCATCTGTTCAACCTTCTGTTATAGGTGATGTCCCCTATAGAGTGTCTGTAATATATTTTGAGAACTGCAGGGGGAAAAGGTAACTAATAGAATAATGTGTTTGTTAATGTAACACTTAACCATTTAAATTCAATAAAATTAAATCAGAATAATATATAATTAGATAAAAGTTTAGTTTTCAACAGCAGTTAGTAGCTCATAGTCCTAATCTGCAAATGCATATTTAAAAAGGAAATGCAATTTTAGTATCACATACCATCATCTAGGAGTCCTGATGTGGCAGTGGAGGGTAATGCACTGGACTACAGGTTAGTTTGAACGGCAAGTCGGCGGTTCAAACTCACCAGAAGCTCCTCAGAATTTCTATACAGTATCACTATGAGTTGGAACCAATTCGAAGGCATTTCACAATAACAGCCATCATTTATAAGAAGCCTCCTACTAACATTACATTTTTATGAATAAGAAATACTTTGGGGTTTATAAATAATCTTAGCAAGCACCCAGAATCTTCAAGGATATGTGGCTCTGATTATTAGTGATAAAATGAGCTCTGGTTGAATAGTGGTTACGAATTGGGCTGCTAACATCAGGGTCAGAAACTGCCATCTGTTCCGCAGGAGAAAGATGAGACTTTCTGTCCTGTAAAGATTTACAGCCTCGTAAACCCTGTACAGGGTCGCTATGTGTCGGAACTGACTCCACGGCACATAACAACAACAACAACATCAAAATTATAAAACAATATTTAGAAGAGGTACGAAAAAAATGCTTGTAATCCACTATTTATCACTAATGTTGTTGTTGTTGTTATGTGCCGTGGAGTCAGTTCCGACTCATAGCGACCCTGTACAGGGTTTACGAGGCTGTAAATCTTTACAGGCACAGAAAGTCTCATCTTTCTCCTGCGGAACAGATGGCAGTTTCGAACTGCTGACTTTGCGGTTTGCAGCCCAATTCGTAACCACTACGCAACCAGAGCTCCTTATAATTGTGATGTTGTTGTTGTTGAGTGCCGTCAAGTCAATTCCAACCCATAGTGACCCTGGATAAGGTTTCCAAGGAGCAGCTGGTGAACTTGAACCGCCGACCTTGCATTAAATAGCTGAAAACAAGAAAACATAAAATTTCACCTTTCTCATTTATAGACAAATGAATTCTAGAATTTATATGAAAGAAAAATTTAAGTGGTTATTTCTGGTGTTCAGTGAAACAGTGCAATATAAAAATAATACACTCACAGCTATCAATGTAGATACGATGAGAAAAATTGATTGGAAGGAAGTCAGGACACATATTTTAAAGTGGTGGCTATTATGGCCATGGGACAATATGAAATAATGTCATGTTTGTTATAGAATTCATGATAAGTTGAATCTTTCTGCTAAGAAAAATATTTTTAAAATTTTATGATTTATTTCCCTAAAAACAAATGCTCTCTTTAAAAAGAATGTTGACATTTTTGAGAGTGTCAAATAGTTGAATAGCAGACTACCTAATTCTAAAATGGTATCTACATATTTACTAAGAAAATAAGGGTAATTAATTCGTTTCTTGTCATTTTCTATTTAGCTAGCATTTGTTATGGGATAGTGATTGTCTCTAGATGAATAATAGAGTAGACAGTGTTTGGGAAATCACTTCAACAGGTTATTTTTTTAGAATTATGGGTATCAATCCTTCATCAGAATGACAGGAATGAGACAGAAAGTGTAAGCTAAACTTTAAAAAGTTTATCTTTTGCAACTACTGCAAAAAAACAATTGTACATAAACGAACCAAATTACTCAGGACTTAAATTATTGATAAAGTTATTAAATATGGTATAATTGCTAAACAGAAAGTTGGGAGTTAGAAACTACCAGCTCATTTTCAGGGGAATGTGTGGTAGTCAGCTACATAAAGATTTATAGTCCTTTAAAATCTGTCTTAAAGAATCACTATGAGTCAGAATTGACAGGAAGACAAAAAAAGAAAAAAAGAAGTGTGTTTAGATTGCAATTTTTAACAGAATTTGTTGCTTTTGCTGTTATTGCTTAGATGGGCTTTCTTAGCCCACCATGGAACCCAGTCTTAGAAAGTTTATGTGCTGCACAAGACCCTTCTAAAGTGTTCAGTAGCAAAATATCAGTTTTAGGACTGAGGTGCCCCGGATCCAAGTCATGTTATTTTCAGCTTCACATTATACACGTGAAAGTTGTGTAACTAATAAGGAAGATGATAGAGGAATGATGTATGTGAGTTATGGCGTTGGACAAGAATATTAAAAGTACCATGGACTGCCAGAAGAACAAACAAATCTGTGTTGGAAGAAGTACAACAGAATGCTCCTTAGGAGCCAGTATGGCGAGACTTCATCTCTCATACTTCAGACATATTATAAGGAGGGACCCTTCCCTGGAGAAGGATATCTTGCTTTTTAAAGTGATGCATCAGTGAAAAAGAGGAAAACCTCCAACGAGATGGATTGGCACAGTGGCAGCAGCAGTGGGCTCAAGAGTGACAAAAATTGTGAGGATGGAGCAAGATGATAATGTTTCATTCTGTTGTGAATTGGTCTCTATGAATCGGAACTGTGTTGACGACACCTAACAACAGCAAAGTTTTATATATACTCAAACACCATTATCAATGCTCTAGTAACATCATTATCTATTAACTCATAACTTGATGGTAGCTTTTTAAAAAAATTTCAGTATCACATGAGTTTTAATGTGAGGAGACAATTCTTTCTTTACATTTGTTTATTTTCTATTACTATATTTAGTTATTCTTTACAATAAAACAGAATCTTTCATGCAGGAATTTCATTTTGTATTTCCAGTTATCATTTGTGGCACACTGACTATGAATAAATCTGAGTAACATACACTTTTTTCACAAAAATTCTAGTTTAAAATATATTTATTTTGGAAATTCAGAATTTTCTTGAAAGATCTCTTCTTCCAAAATGAGTATTCTCCATTAATAACTTATTTTAAAGCTTCTTAATTCTTCCATTAACATAGAAATTTAGTGGCTATTTAGATATTCTTTATTTACATTATTTTGCTACACGTTTCCATTAAAAATATTTTTTGTACCACATAGTCTATAGCATTTCCACTTGCTTTGGAAAACACACTTGATCTGCTTATGTGATAAACTGACCTTCCATAATACCAAGTTACATATTAGGTCAGTTTTACTTTCAAAATAACCACATGATCAAGAGCTTATTTTTTTTCATCAAAATGGGATTCAGAATATCAGGTGTTACATAGTTTAAAATTAGAGTGTTTGGGACTTGAATTCAGCCCTTTCTGATTCACAAAGACACTCCCAGAACTTAGCACATCACTTCAAATGTCTACCTGTGGCATGACATTGTATTTAATTTTTTCCCGGGAGCATAATGCTCACATACATCACTTTTACACTCAAACGGCCATAATACTTCAGAAATGGACATGACTACTCGGGACTAATTTTCTTTTCAAAAGGAGCAATCCTACAGTTATACAAATAAGGACCAGATAGGGAGGAAACATTTATTATGAGTGCCACAACCACTGTGCACTTCCTAGTTGTTGTTGTTGTTGCTGTTGTTGTTAGGTGCCATCGAGTCAGTACTGACTCATAACGACCTTATGCACAGCAGAATGAAACACTGCCCAATCCTAGGCCAACCTCACTACTGTTGCCACGCTTGAGTCCAACATCGATGCTGTTACTCTGCCCCAAATTCCGTTGTATGTTGACTTCTCTTTTTCTCTATCAGTCTTGTCCCAACAGCTATCAATTTCCAGGAAGTTGTC
>NW_006408523.1:24937089-24939493 GCF_000296735.1 Chrysochloris asiatica | reverse complement strand
GACCAGCCTGGACAATTTGTGAGAGTTCAGAAGGGGCTATGGAGTCAGTGAAAAACACACACAGAGACAGAATCAATGGGTCGTGAGTCTTAGGCAGATGATGATGACTTCTTTTTTACTTAAAAGTTTTTTTGCCTCTTATATACTATTATGATCTCTCTATCGGAAACCCTGTACAGGATCACTATGAGTGGAACCAACTCCACAGTACTTAACAACAACAACAGCAAAATAGTCAATTACAATTTAACTAAGTGTTACATTCTTTGTGTTCAACAAACATTCAGGTTACAAAAACCACAGAAACATCAGAATATTCCTTTGATTCTTATCATATCCTGTTCTTTGCATCCCCTAATTATCCTGATAACATCGGGTTTATTCCTGTAACTCTTTTGTTTTTCTTTAATCCTCCTAAGAATGTCAAATTAACTTTTAAGCAAAGTTCTATATCTTGACTTGCATTTTTACTCTCATCTATTACTTTTTATAGCTTCATTAATCACAATCCCCAATCACAACAGTATTTTTACCATGACTGTTGTACATGTCGATTACTTATAATGGATTTAAGAATAAGAACATAAAAGTACCTAAAGTTTCATAGTCAAGAACAAAGCAGTAGTTCCCCTATACTAACAATTTCCCAAAACCTCTAGTTAAATTTCTACCCACATTCCTAGTGTTCCCACAGCTCTTGATTGTCTCTTTGCTATCTTCCAGGTGTCTCAGTGTCTGTTGCCAAAACTAAGCAGGATGTAATTGACAAAGCTTTTAGCTGATGTGGCTTTTCCTAATGGTGAAACTCTTTGTTGATGTGAAAAGCAACTATTATAACTTTACATGATTAAATTTAGTGAGAGAGTGTCTAAATGTAATTTTAATTTTTATTATGATTACTGAAAAATTCTACTAAAAACTTCTATAATAAAATTAAGAAAAATCAAAAATAAACTATTCATAAAAGGCAAAAACAGAAACTGCAAGGCCCTTGCATTAGGTTCCCCTTGGGGCTTTGCCCACGAAGGAGACACTCATTGTCGCTTTGCTAAACAATGAGCTTTTCATGCTTAGGGTCTCTCACAGTTCCTTGATGGCATGGCTTCCACCACTATGGAACACCCTATAAAGTACATTTCTATTGTGAAATAGATGAGATATCTGTTATCTGTTCGGAATTGATTTAGAAGCAACTGATTTGGTTTTTTTTATGTTCCTCTGCCCGAGGATGATACCGAGCACACCATGAAGTTAAGATTACCCTTTTAGAGTTCCCAGATACAGTTGTCATATCATTCTGAACTAACTTCCTCACCTTAAATCTAACTGTCCCAGCAGGTATCTCAAAGACACTACTCTCCAGGAGTTTTGAGCCATGCTGTTTGAGCCAGAGTGAGGCAGGTGACCATAGGATTCAGGTGCTTGGATTCAGGTGGGCCCTGTTTCAGATCTGCAAAGCCCATAGAATTACCAGGTCAGAATTAAGCTACCAGGAGCCTTTATAATCAGTCACCCTGCCCTTAGCTGCCTTCTAGTTCTGACAGACATTGAAACTAACAACAGGAAGGGCTTCCAGAATGGGTAGCCTGAACATAGACAACATGGTGACCTACAGGAACTTCGTCTAGAGCTGGGAACTCAGCCATCACATCCCTTCTCCACCTGCTTTGTGTGTTCCTTGGCTGGCAAGAGTCACCCAGAGTTTTCTCCTTTCTGTGTCTGATAACTGTATTGGTTTACTATTTATTTTTCCTATTGTTTCCTTGTGTTCATTTGTTCTTTCTTCTCCTTCTTTATTTCTTTCCCTTCCTTTGATTTTTATTCTTTCTTCCACTGCTTTTGTTTTCTTCTTTTTTTTTTCATTTCTATTTGTTCTCCTTTATTTCCTCTTGATTTTCCTTTATGTTTCTCTTGACTCTTACTTTTCGTCTTCCCTCATGTTATTTTTTTAATGTTTTTACTCTTATTTTCTTTCTTATTATTCTCTTATACAACTTTATTTTCCTGTCTCTCAATTCTATTTTTATTTATTATATTTTGTTGTTGTTGTTATTGACTGTTGTTTCTTCTTTTTTTAAAGTATACTCTGTTTTCACTATTATTTGCAGGTTTGTTTATTCCCTTTTGTTTTCCTGTGTGTACTTTCTCCTCTTGCCTATCCTTGATGGAGACAGCAACAATGCCCATACAACTCAGTGACAACTGTATCCTGTCTAGCTTCATCCACTGTGCAAGAGCCAATACCCGCTCCTATACCACCTGATCAATAGTAGACATCAGCCAATACCTGCCAAACCCACCCAAAACTGATATGCATCAATGGTTAAAAGAAAATGGTGCACATGTTTCCATTCTCTAATCACACCCACCAAGAGATAGTTGGTGAGAGCCTAAGAACACACCA
>NW_006408523.1:24935609-24936159 GCF_000296735.1 Chrysochloris asiatica | reverse complement strand
ATAAGGGCAACATTAGAGCATTTTCAGATAAATAGAAATCAAAGGAATTTGCAATAACCAGATAAACTTTTAAAAAATTCTAAAGGGTTTTCTTTGGACTAATAACCAGCAAAAGCAGACAACAACCTGAGATTCACATCCATGACAATAGCACTCAGAATTCAATCCAGATGTATAGGTATCCAAAGTAAAACAAACCTAAAAATAGGGAACCAGAGGTATCAATTTATATTGAAGTCAACTGCAAAGCAAAAGGACAGAATAGTGTAGATACAGAACTTTCAAATGACAAAGAAGTCAAGTAGATTTTTAGATAAACAGAATGTTTTTAACAGGGAAACATTATAAAATACAGCATACCTTCAAATGACATTAATATATCTTCACACCAAAATGAGAAAAAAGGAAAATTGAAAGATTTAGTAAATATTGCTTTAATGTTGCTTTAACATCAATGAGAAAAATGAACAGAAAACCCACAAACAAAATGCAATCAGTACAGAAATTTATATGGAATAAAGACACTAGCAACACCACACACACACACACA
>NW_006408523.1:24931683-24933789 GCF_000296735.1 Chrysochloris asiatica | reverse complement strand
AGAATGTCTCAAAATTTGCTAAAGAAAAAGATAAGCCCTTTGAGCATAGCTTAATTTATTTCTAATATTTTAATTTCCGTAATTAGAAGGGAGTTCTGGTGTGGCGCTGTGGGATAAAACACTGGATTACAAGGTCATTTTGAACCATAAGGTTGATGGTTCAAACTAACCAGCTGCTCCTTGGAAACAATTGCAGGCAGGGTTGCTATGAGTTGGAACCAACTCAATGGCACTCAATAAGAACAACAATTGATAGAAAACATACTTCCCCCAAGAAGTGTATTTAAGAAATGGACAAAAGTAAAATGTATTAGAAACTAAGCAAAAATTCTAATTTATGCCTTAAAGAAATCTTCCAAAGGAGCTACAAGAAATTGTGTGAATTACAAACAAAGCAAAACACAATGTAAAGCTTATAATTTTCTGTTTTGTTTTTGAAACAGAAAATGTATTGAAGGAACAAAATTAGATTAGTGGAGTAGGTAAAAGTCTATTGAAGATTATACTCAGTATATACCATGGAGATTTACTGAAATATTTACATCACTGAATTTATCAGGTGGTATGTATTTTATGAGAATTGTTCAGACATCTCTAGGTGGAATGGTTCTTAGATATGAATATAAGATTAGCTAGAGTCTAGGGTGATAATGAAGGTGGAAAATGATAATTCAGCATTGGGGATGGCCATGAGAACGTATCTAGAAGAAATGCTTGCTATAGAAAGTATGAGCAGATTAAGAGAACACGAATTTTCAAAGATAACCAAAGGAGGTGACAATTCAAACTAAGAGAGGGTAAGCATAATCCACCCTGTCATTTTCATAAATTATAGCTAAAAAAAACTGACTAGGATTCATAAAATGATTAAATGCTGACTCTAGAAAAATCTATATTTACTGTCAAAACTGGGGGTTAAAAATATCCCAAATGTCTGATTTTTCTAGAATGCTATGTTGTTGTTGTTGTTAGATACCCTTGAGTTGGTTTGAACTCATAGCAATCCTTTGCACAATGGAAGCAAACACTGCAGGTCTTGTGCTGTTATATTTGAGCCCATTGTTGTCATCATTGTGTCAGCCCTTTTCCAGGGACTGGTCCCTTCTGGTAACTTATCCAAGGTATCCAATGTCTTGCCATCCTCACTTTGAAGGAGTATTCTTGCGATATTTCTTCCAAGACAGATTTTCTTGTTCTTTTGGAAGTCCATGGTACGTTCAATAACCGTTGATAGTGGTATGCAGAACAAGGAAAAGGTAGAAAATTCGCAAGGTGCAGGGCTGCCTGTGTTTCTTAGAGAACAAAGAGTTATGCATAGTGAGAGGAAGGAGTTGTCTGCTCCTTCATAATTAGCGGGAGTACAGAGAAGGAATAAGAAATATGGTTTGTCATGACATTAATGTGGCCGTTTTGGAGTGTTCAGTTTGTGTCCCTACATCTCTCTTTAGACTTGACATAATATGGATTGGTTCCAATCAGTTGGCCAGCAGTTGTCTTTCTAACTTCTTGGCATACATGAATGAGTGCTTCCAGTGATGCAACAGTTTGGTGAAACATTACAATTTCTATTTCATCAATTCCTGAAGCCTTGTTCTTTGCCAATGCCTTCTATGAACTTTGGACTTCTTCCTTCAGTACCATTGGCTCTTGATCACATGCAACCTTTTGAAATGGTGCAACACTGACCATTTCTTTTTAGTACTGTGACTGTCTATTCTTTTAATCTTCTTTTGATGTTTCCTGCATAATTCAATATTATGAGTCATTCAGTATTACAAGCCAAGGCTTCAATTCTTCAGTTTTTTCAGCTTCAGAAATGCTGAATGTGCTCTTCCCTTTTGATTTTCTAATTCCAGGTCTTTGTACATTTCATTATAATACTTAACTTTATCTTCTCAAACTGCCCTTTGAAATTTTCTATTCAGCTATTTTAGCTTTTCATTTCTTACATTTGCTTTAGCATATATAAACTGGAAACCAAGTTCCAGAATCTCTTCTGAAATACATTTTTGTCTTTTCTTTCTTTCTTTTTTCTCTTCTTAAAGACTGTTGCTTTCTTCATGTATGATGTTTTTGAAGTTACCCCACAACTCGTCTGGTTTTCAG
>NW_006408523.1:24926622-24930732 GCF_000296735.1 Chrysochloris asiatica | reverse complement strand
GCTGCTATTCATGTTTTAATCTTTTAGTACTGTATCTGCCAGTGTTCTGCTGATATCCATAAGGTTTTTGGTAGCTAAACACTCAGAAATATTCTGCCTTCTTCCTAATCTATTTTAGTCTGGAAGCCCAACTGAAACCTGTCCACCATGGGTGACTCTGCTAGTATTTTAAATAACAGTGACATAGCTTCTAGAATCACAGCAACATGCAAACCCCCACAATTTGACAAACTAACAGATGAGTAGTGAAGAAATGCTATAGGACTCTGTAATTCCTGATATTAAATGCTATTAATACCCTACATATTTCTCTCCTGTATGTTCCAGAATTAGTGCATTTCACTAAAAGTTCTCACAGAACTCATGGGCCATCAAAGAAATGACTTGCATGATTGTGGTGGGGCAAGTTCCACAGTTCAGACACTGTCTGCAGGATTCTTCTCACTGTTGCCAGATCCATGTGTTGAATCTGATAAATCAGGCAGACTGTAGACACAACCCCCAAGAATCAGAGACCAGACTCATTCAAGCTTGATTAGTCAAGCAAAGGAACTCAAAGTTCACTCATGTCACCAGATGGGTTATTTTATTCCCAGAAGCATGGCAAAATTCATCAAGTCTCTTGCTATTAAATATCCAAGTTTTTCCAATTATAATTACCCCTTTTAACAATTACTCATAGCTGAACCATATTATTCTATCAGCATCTGCTTCCCATCTTCTCTTACCTACTCCATCAGGAGGAAGTCATTTAGTGAGTATTACAAAGACATGGCAAGAAGCCTATTTCACTGGGCAAGTGCTTATCCTATCATGTGATACAAGGCTTTAGGAATAAAATGTTAATTTCTTAGAGGAATATTGATAAAATTGTAGGTCAAGATTTTGGTTAGGAATACAGCATCAATATCAGTATATAGGTAAAGACATGCGAATTTTTTTATGAAGACAAAGATACAAAAACTTTCTAATAATTTTAGTAGAAGAGTAAAATTATTATATAAGTTGTAAAAATAGAAAATCAGCATAGTAAAAGTTCAATAAAATGCCCAAAGTGCATGCAGCATCATAAATTTGATCTATACAAAAACAGTTATCCATAATACAAATGTGAAAGTGATATGAGGATTAATTTAATGCCCTATATAACAAGTAACCACGTAAATGTTTTAAATATTGTGGTAATCAATAACATCCAGACTTAGAAAGAAAAATATTATCGAATTTAGCTAATTGGAAATAAATTCATATACTCACAAACACTCATTCAGGTACTCTTACTACATTTAGAAAAATAATGGTAACAATAGGAAATATATCATAATGCATTATTAAGTAAAAGATACAAGTTCACTATTAATGATCTTCACTTGAGAAAAGTGTACGTCTATGTGTTATTAGGCTTAAAATCCATTTTGACTTATAGTGAATTAATAATCACCTGATTCTGAACCATCCTCACAATCGTTGCTATGTTTGGAATCATTGTTGTAGCCACTGTACCAGTCCATCTTCTTGTCAGTCTTAATGTTTCTTACTGACCCTCTACTTTACTAAGCATGATGTCATCCCCAGTGACTGGTCCCTTCTGATAACAAGTCCAGAGTACTTGAGATAAAATTTTGCAATACTGGTTTTCAAGAAACATTCTGATTATAATTCTTTCAGACATTTTTTTGGTTTTGTTTCCCTAGCCATAAACAGAAAAAGAACCTTAAGGTTTCGGAGACTATAAATCTTTGCATATGCAAACAACCTCATCCTTCTCCTGTGGGGTGACTGGAAGATTTGAACCACAGACTTTGCAGTTAGAAACCCAATGTTAACCCAGTGCATCACCAGTACTCCTTATTCTTCTTGCACTCGATTTCAACATTCTTCACCAACACCATAATTCAAATGCACCAGTTCTCCAGCTTCCACATTCATCTGAAGTGACTGAAAATACCATGGCTTAGGTCAGAACCACTTTAGGTCTCGAAGTGAGATCTTTCCTTTAAAACATTTTAAATATAACTTTCATAGCACAATTGTCCAATACAATACTTCATTTTATTTTTTTAAGGCTGCTTCCAAGGACGTTGGCTATTCATCTAAGTAAAACAAAATCCTTGACACCTTCAATCTTTTATCTGTTTACCATGCTGCTGCTTACTTTACATTGAGGTGTGACCCATACTGAATGTTATTGTGTGTGACCTTCATCAGTGATTGCTTCTTTGCTTTCAGCAAGTCAGGTAGTGTCATCTGCATATCACTCTGCATTAATGAATCTTTCTCTAATCCTGACCCTGACTTCTTCCTATAGACCAGATTCTTGGATTGTTTGTTCAGCATACTTATTCAGATTGAATAAGTATGGAGGAAAAACTACAGTCCTGATACACACCTTTCCTGATTTTAAAACATGCAGTATCTCCTTGTTCTGTTCTAACAACTACCTATTAGTCTATATACAGATTCCATAAGGGCACAATTATTTTAGAAATACCATTCTTTGCAATAGTATCCATACTTTCTTATGATCCAAGAGTTGAATACATTTGCATAGTCAATAAAGCATAGATAATCATCTTTTATTGAATGCTCTACTTTTATTCAAGATCCACTTAACATCAACAATGGTATTCCCTCATTCTATGTCCTATTTCAAATCCATTTTGAATGTCTGGCACTTACCTGTCAATGTACTGCTGCAATCATTTTGAATTATCTTCAGCAAAATTTTAATCGTATTAGTGATAATGTTTGAAAATTTCCATATTCTCTTGGATCACTTTTCTTTGAAATGGACACAAAAAATGGTTTTCCATTCATTTGGCCAGCTTTCCATCTTGCAAACATCTTAGCATCAATAAGAGAGAACTTCCTGTTTTACATACATTTATAGATACATCATTGTCTACAGGTCAGCACACAATTCTTAATTCAATAAGCATTAGTTTTTGATTCTATACTACTTCCTGACATGTCTGAACTTTGACTAATTTGTTTGGTACAGTGACAGTGTATTCCATTCCATTGTATCTTCATGTATTCTTGTTAAATGCCGTCGAGTTGACTCCAACTCATAGTGACCCTGTATACGGTTTTTGAGGAAGGGTTTTTGAGTTTGAACTGCTGACCTTGTAGTTCATAGTCTAGTGCTAATCCTACAGTGCCACACCATAAAATCCTTCAATATTGTAACCTGAGATTTGAACTTTTCTTCAGTTCTTTCATCTTGAGAAATACTATGTTCTTCATTTTTGATTTTCTAACTCCAAGTGTTTACATATTTCACTTTTATGCTTTGTATTCTTGAGCCAACACTGCATTTTTTTTTTCTGCTCTTTTGCTTAATTATTTCTTCCATTTGGAGTATTTTCTGACATCTGATTTGTTTCTTTCTTTCTTGATGGAACATGACAATAAGTTCAGGATGGATGTATTTAAAGTTGTGCTTTCATCAGTTGCAGAACAGACCATCAATTGATAGTATGCAAGTTCAAATTGAAGGTGAAGAAAATTAAAACAAATCCACAAGAGCCAAAACACAACTTTAAATAGTGCTGAAAGATGATCTCAGATTGCATCTGTGAAAAAAGATAATACCTTTTTAGCTTTTTGATTCTTGTATATTTCATCTAGTCAGATCCACAGGTATATTTTCTGCTCATGTTGCTGAAATAAATTATTTGTAATGAGCAAATCATTGTATAGAAAAATTATACTTTGATTTCTGGATGTCATTTCTGTTATCAATGTCATGTTTTCAAGTGACTTATCCTTTTTTATAGAATCCGGGTGTGGATATGTAAGATGAGCACTGGACTGCTAACCACAAGTTCAGTGGTTCAAACCCACCAGCTGTGTGGTGCTGTGGGTTAATGTGTCAGACTGCAAAGTCATTTGAACTACAAGGTCTAAAGTATGAGAGCCGAAGTTTCACCATCCTGACTTCCAAGAAGCAGCCTGACTATGCTTCTAGCACAGATATGTTTGTTCTTCTGACAGCACGTGGAATTTTTAATATTCTTCTCCAGCACCATAATTCAAATGTACCAATTCTTCTCTAGTCTTCTTATTCATTGTTTAACTATCATATGCATATGAGGCTATGGAAAATAC
>NW_006408523.1:24924579-24925903 GCF_000296735.1 Chrysochloris asiatica | reverse complement strand
CTAATATTAAAAATGTTTACATGTTTATAAACATATGATGATTTAATCCAATAAATAAGTAAATAAACAGAAAATTGATATAATCTTTAATTTTCAAAGTAGTTCAGACTCTGAAGAATTAAACCATTTTCCTTGACTTAATCCGTATTCCTTTGTGCATTTGAGTCTCCCTCCCACAACTAGTATTTTAAAGCATGTATTTGATGACTGACCCTGTTTTGCCTTAATTAAAACCATTCATTCTTCAATTCTCCATTCTCTCAGAATAATAGTTACATGATGCTAAAGCTTCTTTCGTCTCACCGAACATTGTTTTGCTTTACTCCAGGTTCCTTCACAGTTTGTTCAGACAGTTTCATGTAGCCTTCATTTCAACTTGATAAAACATATTTTTCCTCTATAGATTTCCCTGAGGACTAGGTTTTCTCTAATGAAGTGGACACTACAGGGAGTCTATTAAGCACACAGTATGTAGGACCCAAATGGGTTGTTATTCTTTGGGATAATTATCAACTAATAGGGAAAAAGCCTTTTTTGTTTTGTTTTGTTTTTTTTGAGGGAAATAGCAATGGATGAGAAACATAATGATAAATACAATTAAGTTATGGGAAGAATATAATTTTTGCACAGTACTGAAAACTAATGGATATGTTTACATAGTTCTCTAAGAAACTGAATTTATGCCAGGGCATGTCAGGTAAATAATGTGCTCCGTTGTCTGATAATTTTAGTCAATATAAAATGTAAAGCATATTAATATCATTGACATTGAATTTTGATTGTGAAAGTAAATCTAGAAAAAGAAAAATAACTATTTTTTTCTAATTTTGCTAAATAATAAATAATTGAAAAATCTTACAAAGTTTTCATTATGTGAATTTCATTCCTTGCTAAATATTTGTGACAATGTTCTCATTCAATTGTTTTCTGTATGCTCATTCTCAATCTGCAAATTATATTCAATTTGGGAATTCCTGAAGCCATGTTTTTGCTAACTTAAAATTATTTCGGCTTTTTTTTTTTTTTTTCAGTCAGAAATGGTTTCTGCTTGACTTTAGTCTGATAAAATTTGGACAGGAATTTTCTTGCTCAGATCCAAGATGTTTAGTATGAATAGAGATTGTATATTAGCTAAATTCATTCTCTCATAAATATATGAAATAAAAATATTGATAGCATTATTTTTAACCTGGGTAAATCAATGCAGAAATTCAACAGGTTGTAGATTCTTATTTGAAATATTAGTAGAAAATAAAAGAACAGTTTTAGTTATTTATTAACTCTCTTGGCAAATCATGATGTTGTTGTTGTTGTTAAGTGCGGT
>NW_006408523.1:24919261-24924399 GCF_000296735.1 Chrysochloris asiatica | reverse complement strand
AAATTTTTAACATTTTTGTATTTGAAATAAGATATTGTGTAAATGATTTAAATTATTTAAGACAACTACATTTTATTAATCATCTTAAGCATGTTGGTGACAAAGGGCCAATTTTTGTGTATATTAAGTCTACAATATCCTTTTGTTTTTTTCTTAAAATGTAACCAAATTCTTCATCTTATTGTAGTACAAATATTGTAAATATTAAAAATTTAAAATTTCAGTAAGTATTCTATGTATTGTATTAAATTCCTTTGTTGATTTGATTGTTACATGCAATTATTTTCCGCTGTAGGTATTTCATTGAAATCATATATGCATTGTACTTTTAAACTACATAAAACATCATTTTTTACCAATCCTGATGTGGTGCTGTGGGTTAGTGCACTGGACTGCAAAGTCTGTTTGAGTCAAAAGATCAGTGGTTCAAGCTTACCAGACACTCCTTGGAAACCCTATATAGGGCTGCTATAGGTCGGAACCAACTTGACAGCTCTTAACAACAATAGCAACAAATCAATAATTGGAATTCTAGAGTGGTGCAAACTATTAAGCATCCAATTACTTCTAGGCAAAGTTTGAGGATTCAAACACACCCACTGATGTCTTGGAAGATACACTTCATGATCTGCTTCTAGAAAATTACATCCTTGAAAAGCCTAAAAAACAATTCTTCTCTGCACACATGAGGTTGCTGTGAGTCAGAATCGACTTGGTGACAATTTAAAAACGAGATAATTATGTATTAGAATTATGTGTTTTAAAAGCACTTTGTAAAAAAACAGAGGTAATAATAGCGTTTTCTTACTTTATACTACTTAAGTTACTTTGCTCTTTAATTTCAACATTAATAAAAATATGTCCATATTATATCATTGAAATTTACTCATATTTGAGTTCAATTAAAATTTATAATGTATCTTTTTTATGTTATTTGATTATTATTCTTGCTCATCAGTGTACTTTATATAGCCTCTTTAGTTAATACCATTTCAGTTAAAGAAGTAATAACTGAGTATCTATGTACAAGGCCTATTTAAAGGTGTTAAACCAATATGTTTATCTATGATTTAACCTTGATTTCCCTTAAAAAAAAAAAAGGAAGACAATTATTAGGTTATTAATTACAGTTTTACCATTAAAAAGAAATTGTATTTCTTTTTTTTTTTCCTCCCCATTTTCATAAAGAAGAACAGTTGGCAGTGGCATATAAAGATATTTTCATTTTTAAGAACATTTATGGTACCTTGGTCATATTAATGGTAACTAGGAAGTCCTGGTATGGAGCTGTGGGTTAATGAGCCAGACTGCAAAGCTGCTTGAACTGCAAGGTAGGCAGTTCAAGCTCACCAGCTGCTCCTTGGAAACCCCATACTGGGTTGCTATGGGTCAGAATCGACTCGACAGCACTTAAGAACAGTTAGGGAGTCCTGGTGTGGAGCTATGGGTTAATGTGCTGGACTGCAAAGTCTGTTGCACCTGAAAGGTCAGCAGTTCAAGCTCATCAGTCACTTCTTGGAAACCCTTCACAGGGTTGCTAGGGTTCAGAACTGACTTGACAGCACTTAACAATGACTACATAGTAACAATGGAAGCATGATTTCATAAGATAAGCACTGGATTGTGAACCCCAAGTTTGGTGGTTCAAGTCCACCAGTTTCTCTATAGGATAAAGATGAGGCTTTGTGTTCCTTCAAAGATTTTAAAAACCTCAGAAACCCTATTCAGGGTCGCTATGAGTTGGAATCCACTCAGTGACACTTAGCAGCAATAGCGACAACAATGTTTAAATCTAGTGAGTTCACATCTAGATTAACTCAAACCTCATGATAAAGGCTTACTAAAAGGGAAGTAATGCAATTTATGTTGTATCTACTTTACAACACAAAATATCTGTTGTTGTTGTTTTGTGTCACTGAGTAGGGTTTTCAATACTGTAAATCTTAATGGGAGCAGAAATTCTTTTATTTTTCCTGTGGAGCAACTGGAGGATTTGAACCACCAACCCTGAAGTTTCCAGTTCAACAGGTAACCTACTATGCCACCAGAGCGCCACAGAATGTCTATTTTCAAGAAAAATGACAAACTGTATGAAAAGGAAAGAAAAACACTTCAAAGTAAAAAGGAAATAGTAAAAATCATTCTCAGTTTTAACACAGATCTAGCGATTATATGGCAGACAATAAAATTGTTGTTGTTAAATGCCTTTGAGTAGGTTCCAACTCGTAGCGACCCTAAAAAGGTTTCCAAGGAGAGGCTATTGTTGATATAAAATAGCTAAACTCTCAACACAGTTGAGGAGAGATTACATAAACTTGAGATACGCCCAAATAATTACCCAGTTTTTCATAAAAGGTTCAGAAAAGAAGACAATGAGAAGGGGAACTTCTAAAAATCCTGGGAAATTATCAAATCATCCATTTTATGTGTGAATGAAATTCAAGACAGCAAAGAGACAGAGAATGATTCAGAGATGTTAGAAAAAATTGGCTACATATTTTCAAAATTAATGACTCATGTCAAAAATTTCATGTTATGAAGTGTTTTGGAGATTCAATATTATTCTTCAAGGTTGCATAGTATTTCATTGTGTGTATGTACCAAAGTTTGTTTATCTATTCGTCCATTGATGGACAGTAGGCTGTCTCCATCTTGCTATTGTGAATAGTGATGTGATGAACACTGATGTGCATATATCTACTCAAGTCCTGGCTCATATTGCTTGTGGATATATACCAAGTAGGGGGATTGTTGGTGCATAAGATGTTTCTATTTCCAAATCCTGAGGAGGTGCCATACCATTTTACAGAGCGGTTGAAACATTTTACAGTCCCACCAGCAATGTAGGAGGGTCATTGGTCTCTCTACACCCTTCCCAACATTTGTTGTTTTCTTTTTCTAACTTTACTGTTACTGCTGGTTTGAGATGATATCTCGTTGTTTTGATTTGTATCTCTCTGGCATGGTGCTGCGGCCTAATGCACTGGACTACAAGGTCGATTTGAACCACAAGGTCAGTGGTTCAACCTCACCAGGTGCTCCTTGGAAACCCTATACAAAGTTGCTATGAGTCGGAACTGACGTGGTGGCCTGTAAAATCAGCAACAACAATGGCTAATGATCATGAACATTTCTTCATATTTTTGATGGCTGCCTGAATGTCTTCCTTGATGAAGTATCTGTTCATGTCTTATGTCCATTTTTTAATTGGGTTGCTTGTCTTTTTCTTGTAATTTTCTATAAATTTGTCTTTTTCTTGTAATTCTCTATAAATTTTAGAGATTTGTCCCTTGTCTGATGTGTCATTGCAAAAACTATATTTCTCAATCTATGGGTTCCCTTTTTACTCCTTTGGTGAAATCTTTTGATACACAAAAGTTTCTAATTTGCAGTACGCCCCTGTCATCTATTTTGTCTTCTGTTGTTTGTATGTGTTTTGAAATGTGTGATAGTGTATGTATGGGATGCATTAGAGCCCCTAAGTTTGTCCCTAATTTTTCATTACTGATCTTTATAGTTCTGGGATTTACATTTAGGTGTTTAATCCATGTTGAGTTCATTTTTGTATAAAATGTGAGTTATGGTTCTTGTTTCATTCTTTTGCAAATGAATGTCCAGTTTTGCCAGCACCATTTTTTGTGATTGGCCCTTTGTCAAATATCAGTTTACTGTACATGAATGGATTTACTTCTAGGTTCTCAATTCTGTTCCATTGATCTATGTATCTTTCATTGTACCAGTAACAGGCTGTTTTGACCATTGTGACTGTGTAATACATTATTATGAGATTGAGGATTGAGAGGCCTCCAACTTTGTTCTTTGTGCTTGCTTATCTGAGGTCTCTGTTTTTGTTATTCAAATCTGAAAAAAGCATTTTAACATACACGTTTATTGTTCTAGAGAGTAACTGTATCCTTCTAAATTTGTATTACTAATAGGAAAAAGCTCAGGCCTGGTCAGTAAACAGCAGTCATTAGTAGTCAATTATTTCAGGCTAAAACTTTTCGGTGATAAGTCCATGTAACACAATTTCAAGCTATAAAAATGGGTAAGAGAATAAAAGATACTAACATTAAAAAATATATAGTAAATATTAATATTTTTAAGTTGCATTAAGTATTCTCTGTCTTATATTAAATAGTAAAATGCCTTTGTTGATTTGATTGCTCTATACAATTATTTTCTAATTCAGATATTTCAATGAAAATTTACATACATTATATTATTAAACCTCAAAAAAAAAAAAACATACTTTGTACTAATTAAGACAATAATTGGAGTTCTAGAGTGTTACAAACTGGTAAGTACTCAACTATTACTCAAAAGATTGAGGTTTGAATACCCCACCCAGAGTTGTCTTTGAAGACAGAACTTGTGATCTGCTTCCAAAAGATCACATACTGGAAAACTCTACGAAATAGTTCTGTGTTGAACCACACAATGCTGACAGAGATAAATACAATCATGAAGAGTTAAAAATTAAGGAAAGCAAAGCAAGAAAATTCTATAAACTATATCAAATTACTTGAGAAAACATGTACCTAGCTAAAGAAAAGATGGGATAATATTTTTTATATATGAAAATAGATATATTTACTTCTGTAATTCAAGTCTTTGCAGTGTGAATGTGTGGATAGCTATCAAGACAAACTAAGAATGCTAGATCAACGTTAGATATTTATTGCATGGTGAATTCTAAGTAACAAATTATTTCAAAGCTTCCAGAAAATAGATTATCACCACTTACATATAAACACTGATGGATCTGTTTCAGTGTTCAACCAACACTTGGAGTGCAGTTCAATGCACTGTGTAATATGAATAGTTGGAAACCATGACTTGGCATAATGCAACAGTAATTTATAAGGAAAATGTTGTGTATTTAGTGACATTTTATCTGAATTGATTTTTTTTTTTTTTTTTTGTCATGGTTGTGGGAGGAGACTCCTTAGTTCTCTTTCACCATGAGGAGGTTGTTGTTGTTAAGTGCCGTTGAGTCAGTTCCGAATCACAGAGATACCGTATAGGGTTTCCTAGGAGCAGCTGATGAGCTTGAACCACCAGCCTTGTGATTCAAACTGACCTTGCAGTCCAGCACATTAACCTGCAGCACGACACCAGGACTTTAGAATTTCATC
>NW_006408523.1:24916421-24916956 GCF_000296735.1 Chrysochloris asiatica | reverse complement strand
TGAGGTAAAGGTCTTGTTTCAATCTTTTGCACATCACTTTCCAGTTCTGCCAGCACCATCTGTTGAAAAGACTATGCAATATATTTAGGTACTTTGTCAAAAATCAGTTGGTTGTGTGTAGATGAGTTAATTTCTGGATTCTCGATTCTGTTTCATTGATCAATGTATCTTTCCTTGTACCAGTACCAAGCTGTTTTGACCACTGTAGCCGTGTAATAAATTTTGAAATTGGGGAGTGAGAGGTTTCCAACCATAGTCTTCTTCTTAAGCAGTGCTTTACTTATCCAGGGTCTCTTTCCTTTCCATGTAAAGTTTTTACTTTTTGAAGTATGTCATTGGAATCTGGATTAGGACTGCATTATATGTGTAAATTGTTTTGGGCAGTATTGACATTTTCAGAATGTTGTCTTCCTAGGCAGGAGCATGGTATATTCTTCCATTTTTGTAGGTCTCATTTGGTTTCTTGTAGTAGTGATTTGTAGTTTTCTTTGTATAAGTCCTTTGTTTCTCTGGTTACATTTATTCCTAGATATTT
>NW_006408523.1:24913863-24915421 GCF_000296735.1 Chrysochloris asiatica | reverse complement strand
ATACAAGTCATAACATGAGTAGATATATGCACACCAGTGAAGCCATCTGGCCTGGACTTCTTTTGGTTGGGAGTTTTTCTGATGACCTGATCAATTTCTTCCTTTCTTATAGGTCTGTTCAGGTTTTCTACTTCACTTTGTGTAAGTTTAGGTTAAGTCATGTTTTTCTAAATATGTATCCGTCTCTTCCAAGTTTTCAAATTTGTTGCAGTACAACTCTTCATAGTATTCTGTTATTATCCTTTTGATTTCCTTTGGTTCTGTTGTGATGTAGTCCTATCTATGCGTATATTCCTATCTATGTGGTTTCAAGCTTTGGAGCTCTGCCCTGGATCTGCTTTGCCTGGTATTCTGTGGTATTTCTGACTGTGAACTTCACTGCACCTCCACCAAGCTCCATAAAGCCCCACCTCTCCCCTGAATTGATTTTTTTAAACAAGACTACACAGAACTGAAGAATGTCTCTTACATTATGTTAACCTGTGGGCTGGGCTTGTTTCTAATAGAATATTGTTTATAAACACTGTCATGTTGGTTCCAACTCACAGCAACTCTTCTAAGGGGCAATTGGTGGGTTTGAACCACCAACCTTATGGTATCATAGCATAGGCATTTGCTATTGTCTGGAAATAAAAAAGTAAGTAACCAAACTGCTTATAAATAAAGTGACCTTATCTGAAACTTATATGGAGATAAACTGACACTACAACGATCAGATTTTTATTGTTCCTTGACAACAAGAAAGAGTCCAATTAAAATTGTAAAAAAATGTATACCTGACCTAGAAAATCATTCTGCACATTTTGGAATATCATAATAAATTACACTGTACTTATTTCCTTATTAAAATATCAAAATGTTAGTCTAAGAATATGTTCTCACAATGAAACACGGGCACCTAAGTGAGAAGATAGTAACTAATGTAATGTATTCATGTTTGATGTTACCTGGTCTTTCTTGTATTGCTTTTACATGAACGATGCATGTCACTGTATATAAACCACAAAAATGGGAAAAGAGATCAACTGGAATAAAAAGTTATAAATTTAAATTAATTATGTCAAATAGGAGTCATTAAAATAATCTTAGCATTTTGAAGCAAGCACTTGGTACTGTGAAGACCATAAACATATAGAAGGAATAAATAATGTCCTTTTTTATCTTACTTATTTTATTTTCTTCATAGTACACATCTATGAATATGTTGTATATGTATAGATTTTTTTTGGTAAAGATTCTATCACAAATTTCAGGGGTTGATTTGATAATGGTCAATGTTTCTTTTCGCTGATACTACTTTATCTCTTCCTTTGAAAACTTTTTTCTATTAGAGTCCTGATTAGGGAAAACAAACTGGAAGTGACTAACAAAAGATGAAATGTAGAAAAGTATAAGAAATATAGAAAATGGTTGTTGTTGTTGTCAGGTGTCATTGAGTTGGTACCAACTCATAGAGACCCTATGCACAACAGAACGAAACACTGCCTGGTCCTGGGCCAACCTCACAATTGTTGCCATGCTTAAGCCCATTGATGCTGCCACTTTGCCAATCCATCTT
>NW_006408523.1:24911369-24912758 GCF_000296735.1 Chrysochloris asiatica | reverse complement strand
AAAAAAAAAAAATTATTGATGTTAAACCTGTCACCCTAACAAATTATTGTCCAGTCATAATAAAATATAACCAGAACCCAATCTATTATTTATGCAGGCATTCTACAAGCAGCACTAACAGGATTAAGAATTTACATTCTAATAGAGGGAATAGAAGCAAATACTGTTGAATGATGATGCACGGAGGAGATTGTAATCATTGCAATGAAACAATGAGTGTTAAACCGATGTTCTCCCATGTAAACTATCAGTCAATTCACAATAAAAACAAAAAGAATTTCATTCTAGATGAGAGCACTATCAGTCGTATTTTGAGTAGGTGACACCTGCATGTATAGTTCTAAGGCTATTGGCAAGAGGGAGTACTGGTGTGGTGCTATAGGATAAGCACTTGACCATAATGTTAATTTGAACCACAAGGTTAGTGATTCAAACCCACCTGCCATTCATTGGGGACCCTAAACCGGGTTACTCTGATTCAATTCTACAATTAGTAAGAGACTCTTTCCTTGAGTGAATGGTGGGTTGCAGGCAGGATGGAAAGCAATTGCCATTTTTAGTTTAACAACTGGTGATTTATAACTTGTTGTGAAAATCATGTCTATTTTTCGAAAAGGCTTTTATTATTAAGTACATTTTAACTCATAGTGACCCCATGTATGTCATTTTAGAACCATGCTCCATAGGGCTTTTGATTGCTGTGATTTTATGGAAATAGATATCCAGGACTTTCTTAAATGGTACCACTGTACAAACCCAAATCTCTAACGTTTTCACCTAGCAATCACAAGTGTCAATCATTTGTACCTCCTAGGGACTTCAACTATCTTTCAGGTACCTTTGAATACTATCTTGGAATAACATTTTTTAATGTAGAAAAAAACTTACTACCCTTGAGTCTATTGTGACTTCTAGTGACCCCATAGGTCAGAAAAGTCATGCTCCATGGGGTTTTTGAGACTGAAAATCTTTATGGGAGCAGACAGTCTCATCTTTCCCCCAAGGAACAGCTACTGAGTTTGAACATCCAACTTTGTCATTAGTAACCTGACCCTTAGACCTCTATATTGCCAGACTCCTTTTTATGCAATAAGCAGAGTCTATATTTTGTATTAAAATTCAGTATTTGAAATATTTTATTATTATTCAATATTAACTATATTTGGTATTGCAACTTATCTCATAAGGTCAAATGCAAAATCTATTAATTTTCATTTCATTTAAATTATACTATTAGAATATAGACTGCATTGCACTACCTATAACAAGTTCTCCAAGTTTATGAGCACACTCTTCTTTGTTCTCAGAACAGATATATAGACACAGGTAAAAAGAATAAGTCTAGCTTTGAGATTTAGCAGTCTTTTATTTTGGATGTGGATATATATA
>NW_006408523.1:24910562-24911109 GCF_000296735.1 Chrysochloris asiatica | reverse complement strand
CTGACAATATAGGGCTATGAGAAAAAGAAATGAACACTAACTTTTAAAAAATATTATTCAAAACTGCTTATTCTTATTTGATAATTTAGTTTATACTCAACCATGAAGAGGAAAGAAAAAAAAAGTGCTGAGAAGTTTAAAAGCAAAGCAGCTATTTATGATTGACTTTTTCTGAAAAAGACTAATTTCCAAGGTGAAAATAATTTCAGACCATGTACCCTGAATTACTTCAACATAGAAGTTTGTTTGTGAAAGGGAACCTTGAAAAATGACATATTGAATGTTACTTATGTCTTATTTCTGCATAATCTCACATGCTATTGCATCTATCTGCCTATCTTTTATTCCCAGTCTATGGTACACTTCTCATTTTTGGATGCAATAAGAAATCAATCCTTTTCATAAAGATTTTTTTGGTTAAGTTTTCAGATGATCCATTGTGATCCCACAACTCTGCTGACTTGTGTGTGGTTGGGAGAAAGCCACTCCACTGGTATTTAAAACACCAGCAGAATTACCCATCGTGGTCAGTTTTCCACAGAGATTC
>NW_006408523.1:24896905-24908357 GCF_000296735.1 Chrysochloris asiatica | reverse complement strand
TATATTTGTGTCCATTCCAAAGAGAGGTGAACTAATGGGATGCAAAAACATAGAACAATATCTTTAATATCACATGCCTGTAAAATTTTGCTGAAGATAATTTTAAAAATCCTGCATTAGTGCATTGACAGGGAACTGCCAGAGATTCAAGCTGGATTCAGATGAGGACATTTAAAGAGGGATATCATTACTGATGTCAGATATATATTTGCCTGTATTTTTTCGATTATGCAAAGGCTTTCGACTGTGTGGATCATGGAAAGCTATGAATAGCATTGCAAAGAACAGTCATTCCAGAATACTTAATTGGGCTAATGAGGAACCTGTACATAGAACAAGAGGTAGTTGTTCTAACAGACTAAGGGGATACTGAATAGTTTAAAATAAGTAAAAGTGTGTGTCAGGGTTGCATCCTTTCACTATACTTATACAACCTGTATACTGAGCAAATACGGTTATATGAAAAAGAACGTGGCAGCAGAATTGCAAGAAGTCTCATTAACAACCTGAGATATGCAGATGATACAATGTGGCTTGCTGGAAGCAAAGAGTATTAAAATGCTTACTGATGAAGATCAAAAACCACAGCCTTCAGTATAGGTTGCACCTTGACGTAATGAAGACAAAAATCCTCACCACTCGACCAATAAACAACATCCACATAAATGAAGAAAAGATTGAAGTTGCCAAAGACTTAATTTTGCTTGTATCTACCATCAACACTCATGGAAGCAGCAGTCCAGAAATCAAAGGACATATTTATTTCCTTAGGAAAATTGGCTGCACAGACATCTTTGTTACAGAACCAAGATATCAATCTGAATACCAAAATGTGCCTGAACATGGTAATTTCAGTAGCCTCTTATGCATGTGTAAGTTGTACAATCAATGAGGAAGGTGGTTGAAGAATTGATACATTTCAGTTATGGATTTGGAGAAGAATGTTAAAAGTACATAGACTACTAGAAGAATGAACAAATTTTTTATTGGTAGAATGGTCCTTAGAAGCCAGGATATTGAGGAGGGACCACTTCCTGGAGAAGGACATCATGTTTGGCAAAAAGCAAAAATAGGATAACCTCCAACAAGATGTATGGGCACAGAGACACTAGCAATGAACTCAATCTTAACAATCGCATGGATGGCACAGGATCTGGCATTATTTTGTTCTGTTTTTTTTAGGGTCGCTTTGAGTCAGAACTTGAAGGCACATAACAACAACAAGGATGTGATTTATTGTGGTGGTTTGGATTTGAACCAACAATATATCTGAAGTATTCCTCTGTTGTATTCATCCATATAGAAAGTTGGAGTGCTCAGTGAAAACGTATTGACATCTTCCACCTAGCCATATCTCATTTTTTTCATAAGTTGATTATTGTATTGTTTGTAAACTCTAAACTAAAATGGGTGGGAAAAAGTATCATTTGTCAAATATTTCTTATAAATCTAGAGATTACATTCCTGCGGTTCCCAAATCTGGTGCTGTTACCAAATTTTGTCCAATTCTTTTTTTTTTTTTCTTTTTTAGCAAATGTAGGCTGTTGTTGTTAAGTGCCATCAAGTCGATTCCGAACCATAGTGACCCTGTATAGGGTTTCCGAAGAATGGCTGATAAGTTTGAACCGCCACCCTGCTGCTTCAAACTAACCTTGCAGTCTAGCTCATTAACCCATAGCACTATATCAGGGCTCTGCAAATATAGATATTACTGTTAAAATTATGAAAACGATTATATTTGAGATGTTTTCTCTCCTTCAGACAATAAGTAAATGAGGAATAAAAAGATATTGACAGAAGAAAGATGAACCGAAATAAAGCAATTCATAAAGGTGTAATGATGCAGAGAAAAGACAGAAAGAAACAGAATATATATGAAAACACATACATAGACACAAACTATGAAGACATGAAAGAGTCCATACAAATGGAAATTTTGTTCAATACATTTTCTCTAAATGTTAATTTATTTTTAAGATCTTTCAGCCTTACTGTACTTTCCACAGCCATGTATTTCTTTTGGAATTAGGAAAGTAATTGGGAAATTGCAATATAATTATCAGAGCCTTTATCAAAATATTATTGTAGATACTGAACAATCTTTTCAGAATTTAGAAGATATTCAAATAATTTGAAATAAAAAAGGTGTGAGAACAAGCCTTAGGCAACAAAAACAGTGATCATTGGAGTCCTAGATCAATTCCTACATATATTCATATACGATTTCAAATATGACAGGTTAATAATACCAAACTAATTAAAACATGCCTCAGGGGTAGTAACTTTTTCTTCTGTGCTTCTTACTTTTTTCATTACAATAGCTTTATAAACAGAAAAGTTCTCATGACTATCATTTTTATTTTGTAACTAGAGAGGAATACATTTATAGTGGGGAATGATAATCATAAAGATACATAGAAACTTAGTGTTTTTATAGCTTTCATGTGCTTAAAAATAGCCCCAAAACATTGATTAAATCTTTCTTACTACTTATGCTATAATGTTAAAGAGATAATATTGAACTGTGATGTTTGTGTAAAGATGCATGCAGAGCAGATGCACAATGGAAATTAGAAACACACAGTCTTTGGAATTTGGCATTTGTGGGCTTGAAATTTAGTGTATTTACTATTTCTATGCCTTAAATTCCTCCTATTAAAATTGATAGTCAATATCACTTTTATAGTATGCTTTAAATATTAAAAATGGTCATTGTAAATACCCTGCCACAGTGCTGAATATTTATTTATTAAATGCCTGTTTCCTCTCCTCTGCTTCACCTCTGTGATATTGAGGTTTTAGGTCACCTTGGCTGGGTCAGGCTTTTCAATGGTTTAGCAGTTAGTATGTACTTATCATCTCCATGAGTTTGGTATGATGAGATCAATTCCTTGATGCTATCTGATATGATCAGCTCTGATTTGATGTCATTATCCTATGTTTTAAAATCTTCATTTCTAGGATGTGAATGAAGTTGATGCTATCTACAGAATTAGGTTATATCTTGAGTCAATCTTTTTTGAGATATGAGGTAAGCGAAGTGAGCAAAAAAAACGGGACCTACTACACCACATCCAAGTAAAATTTGCTGAAGATAACTCAAAAACTGTTGTATCAGCACATTGATAGGGAACTGCCAGAAATTCAAGCCAGATTCAGAAGAAGATGTGGAACTAGTTTTATCATTGCTGATGTCAGATGGATCTTGGCTGAAAGAAGAGAATACCAGAAAGATGTTTGCTTGTGCTTTATTGACTATGCAAAGGCTCTTGACTGTGTGGGTCATGAAAACCTATGGATAACATTGGAAAGAAGAGATATTCCAGAATAATTAATTGTGCTCATGAAGAACCTGTGCATAGACTAAGAGGTTGTCATCACAATAGAACAAGGAGATATTGAATGGTTTAAAATCAGGAAAGGTATGTGCTATGGTAGCGTCGTCCTTTCATTATACTCACTCAATCTGTATGCTGAGCAAATAATTCAAGAAAGAGGATTATATGAACTTGGCATGATTGGAGGAAGATTTATTAACAACCTATGATGTGCTTATTAACAACTTTGCTTGCTGGAAGCAAAGACTTAAAATACTTACTGATAAAGATCAAAGACTACAGTTTTCAGTATGGATTATATCTCAATGTAAAGAGAACAAAATTACTAGCAACTGTACCAGTAAACAACATCTTGATAAGTGGAGAAAAGTTTGAAGTGGTCAGAGGTTTCATTTTGTTTAGATTCACATTCAACACTATTGGAAGCAGTAGCCAAGAAGTCAAACACCATATTGCACTGTGAAGATCCTAGACCCAATGCAAGATTGATGTCAAGAAGTATGAACATCTCCAAAGAATCTTGGGCCTACAGAGCTGAAAGGAGATAGTGGAAAGAATTTCTCCCCAGAGCTGACAAAGAGAAAGCTGTCTCTTAGAGCTGGCACTCTGAAGTTGGACTTCTAGTCTACTAAACTGTGAGAGATTAAATTTCTGGTTTAAAGCCATTCACTTGTGGCATTTCTGTTATAGCAGCATTAGATAACTAAGATACTTCTTTGGAAACTATATAAACCAATATAAAACTAAAGCAAAGTACATTTATTTAAGTGAAACTTTGTACCCATCTGATCTCAAGCATTGTTTCTACAACAGTTTTCATATCATTTACTTCAAAATTTAGCCAAAGAAAACTTCACGAATCACAACAGAACATAGTCTAACTCATTAGTTTTGGACATGTGTCAGCAGGAGAAATCAGTAAGGGGAAGAGACGACCATGTTTGGTGAAGGGCCAATGGGGGCGTGGCTCTCAGTGGAATGAACTAGCACAACAGCTGCAGTGATGGACTCAGACATACTGGTGGTCATGTAGAGGACAAAACTTCCTGTTCAGTTGCAAATAAAGTCTCCATGAGTCAGGGTAAATGCCATGAAAGTTAAGAAAAAAACATTGACTTTTTAAATAATATGTTAATATTGGTCAGCAGACTAAATCTTTTTCCATCTTTGCCTTTTGTTTTTCCCATTAAAAAAAGTGCTTACTGATAATGATGGTTAGACCAGGGGAAAGGAACTGTTTTAACACTGCAATTCTTATTCCAGATATTAAAAGTAAGTACTGAGAAAATAAAATAGATGCGAATTTAACCTAAAGGAAATTATTGTCTGTTACTATTATCTGACACTATCAGAAGTAAAAGTGGCTGAAATCCCAATCAATTTGATTACAGCTACTCTATGTATTTGTATGCCTTATGAATGTAATGCAATCTAGTCTTATCGTATGTTTTCCTGAAAACAAGTTAGTTAATTGATGCTGACAAGGTGCCTAGAAAAAGTCTGTAGTAGGCAGATATATTTCTTACTGTACTTTGATATTCTTCCACATTTTACAGTGTTACATATGTTTATTTTTAATTATATGAGGAAAAGAAAGGTGAAATTTGATTTTCTTATGTGGGGGAGAAATTCGGATTCTTGAAAAAGAAGATACCACGAATCCTGAGTCGAAACTTTCACATTATGATTTTTGTTCCCAACGTAAATGGTGTATTCCTCCTGCCTTCCACACATAACAACTAGTGTCATTATCTGCTGTTTTATCATAATGCTATCTACACCAACCTGTAAATTATCTTCTGAGTCTTCTAAACCTGCAAAGTAGGTGACAAGAGTAAAGTGTAATTTATTGATTAAAATTTTCATTTCCTGGATCCCTCTGATAAATACAATCCTTTGCTTCATTGAGATGCCAGAGCCAATAGGATATCATGTTGAGCTGGCAGGATCAAAGGAAGGAGGTGATTTGAATGAACATAGAATTGTAATTCTTGTGCAATTTTCTTAACCAATGCTGTCCATGAAGATTTTGAATTAAAAATATAGAAGGAAAAAAAAATCCTGTCACTTTGAATAAGATTAAGAATGGATAAGATAAATATCATACGGGCATATTCAAAAGGTCTAAACCATGGAAAAAATATAAATTATCCAGGGTTTTCTTTAATTGCACATTTATTGACTAAAATAAATCTTCAAAGTACAAATAAGCCCCATGCTAAGTGTATGAGAGTAATGTTGGCATATCACTACATAAGAATGTTTTTGTTATTGTTAAGTGCTGTTGAATTGGTTCCGACCCATAGCGACCATATATAGGGTTTTCAAGGAGCAGCTGGTGAGCTTGAACCACCAACCTTGCAGTTCAAATGGCTTTGCAGTCTGACCCATTAACTGATAATTCAAGAGAAAAAGACAGACAAGAAGAAATTAGAGTATGATGCTGGTAAGTATGAAAAACTTGTTATTTTTGTTAAGTACCATGGAGTCGGTTCTGACTCATAGTGACCTTGCACAGGGTTTCCAGGCTGTAAATCTTTACGGGAGCAGAATGCCTCATCTTTCTGCCGAGAACTGCTGGTAGTTTCGAACTGCAACCTTGAGCTTGGCAGCCCGACTCGTAACCACTATGCTACCAGAGGTTGAACCACCAACATTGCAGTTCAAATGGCTTTGCAGTCTGACACCTTAACCAATAATTCAAGGGAAAAAGTTAGACAAGAAGAAATTAGAGTATGATGCTGGTAGGTATGCAAAACCTAGGTAGAGTGAAAACTTAATGGTGAAAGCAACATGCAAATCTGTTTGACTTCCATGATGATAATAATATAGACAGAAAGATAATAATATAGATAATAATTTCTAGATTCTAATGAATTTGTGATACGCAAAGAGAGGCAATCTTTAGATGTTACAGATGACAACAAAATGCCCAAGACACCAAACTGGTTGCAGTCTAGACAATTCTGGCTTATGGTGACCCTGTAGGACAAAGTTTAGCTATACCATAGGGTTTCCAAGGCTGCAATCTTTACAAGCTTTTGATGCTATATTGAAAGATTCTATGGGCAAGATACATGCAGATGTCACATATGCAGTGCATAAAGTCTATTATATTAAAACCTTATAGAAGCCAGACGCACAAGGCCCACTGGGTACAGAGGATGGCTTTGCCTGGTATTCAGCTATGTCTGACGGGCTGCGGAGGAAGCTGGAACAGGACTTTGTGCGTGTCTGAGAGTAGAGTGGGCAGGGACTTGTGACAGACTTGGGTGCAGGTTATTGGAACCGGAAGTGTGGCTAACAGTAGTGACTCTGGCTGCCATTGCATTATTTGACGCAGCTATTTCCAGATTTCTTGTAGCCTTGCTGCTACTGGAGCCAAGAGCCTGAAAGTGCCCCAGGCCAAGCCTGTGCTGCATGTGAGCACAGCAGTAGCAGAGGATCCTTGACAAGTGCAGTTCTGCACCAAGTGAATGCTGCACAGCTGTTAATATTGTGAATAAAGCCAGAGGGAGGAGGAAGAGGAGGGAGAGGAAGAGGGGCTTCAGAGATTGTGATGTATCCTGGAACCCAGTTGCTCCTTCACTCTAGTGGAGTAACAAACACAAACCACGTGTGGTGAGCCATTGCCCAAACCAATGTTTGCATCAAAAGAAGATGGAAGGAAAAACAGAATCACTGTAATAAAAGTAATTGGCAACTTTCAACCATTTTGTGAGGAAGCATATAATTAAGAAGTGATGGTCTTGAATAAAGAAATACATGTTGTGCTGAAGCCGTTGGCCAAAAACAAGCATCAAGTAATTGATGGCATACTAAATGAGATGCTTCAACATATGGATGCAACACTGGAAATTCATACTAGTCTATACTAAGAAATTTGGAAGACAACTACCTGGTTAACTGACTTGAGATCTTTATAAGTATCTATTTCAAAGAAAGGTCACCAAATACAATGCTGAAATTATTGAACAATATCATTAATATGAAAGACTGGGCATGGTGCTTTTAGATAAACACAGGAATTCTAGCTGCAAAGTTAGCAGTTCAACTCACCAGTTGCTCCTTGGAAAACCTATCCAGGGTTGCTTTGTGTCAGAACAGACTTGACACACTTAACTATAACAAAAGCAACCTTAATATCACACACTAGTAAAAGATTGCTGAAGATAGCTATAAAAATGATTGCAGCAGTACATCGACAGGGAGTTGTCAGAAATCCTAAACAGATCCAGAAGAGAATGTGGAAGCAGGGATATCATTGCTGGCATCAGACAGATTTTGGCTGAAAGCAGAGAGCAACAGAAAAACGTTTACCTGTGTGTTATCAACTATGCAAAATCATTCTATTGCCTGAAACATAGCACATAATGTATATCATTGCAAAGTATAGGAATTCGAGAACATTTGATTGTGTTCATGCAAAACCTGTACATTGACCAAGAAGTAATTATTAAAACAGAGCAAGAGGATGCTTCAAAGTTTAAAAACATAAAAGTGCGTGTCAGGGTGGTATCCTTTCAACACACTTATTCAGTCTGTATTCTAGACACAATCTGAAGAAGAACTAAGCACAAGGAATGGAGAAAGAATAATTAACACCCTACACTATACAAATGAACACCTGGTATGACGGTGTAGGTTCAGCATTGGACTTTGAATCACAAGGTTGGCAATTCAAACCCACCAGCTGCTCCTTGAAAACCCCATACAGGGTCACTGTGAGTCAAAACCAACTCAACAACACTTAAAGCACAATAACAGCCATATAGATGCCAGTCTTCCTTCTTGAGAGTGAAGAAGAGTTGAAGCACTTACTGATAAAGATCAAAGACAATATAATAACGTTGGCAAGGATTTCAGTGCACTTAAATACACAGTCAACACTCATGGAAGCAACATTTAAGAAATCAAATGACATTATTTCACTCGGTAAATCTACTTTAAACCATCTCTTGAAAATTTTCAAAAGCAAAGGTGTCACCTTGAGAAAAAAGGTGTGCCTGAGCCAAGTCATGGTATTTGCAATTACTCATATGTATGTGAAAGCCAGACAATAAGTAATGAAGATGGAAGAATAATTGATGAGTTTGAATAATGATATTGGGAAAGAATATTGAATATATAATATACATTCAATAGATTGACAGAATATAAAACACATTTGTTTTGAATGAATTATAGCCAAAGTACTCCTTAGAAGAAAGGATGGCGGGACTTCCTCTTACGTATTTTGGACCAGTCCTTGGCAAAGGAGATCGTGCTTGGTAAAGTAAGAGGTTCTCCAAAAAAGAGGAGGATTTTCCATGAGATCGACTGACACAGTGACTGCAGCAATGGGTTCAAACAGCAATGACTGTGAGGATGCTCATTGCACAATGTGTCTTTCTACAGTGCCTCACACCAATTCTCACAGAAGTAGACTTTGTCCCTCTTACAAGCTGAGTATGATCCACTGACCTTTAAGTTAGCAGCTGAACATTTTAACCACTAAAACACTTAGGCACATAATCAACATAGTTAAAAGGTTCAATGAAAAAAAAAAACAAAAACAAAAACACACACACAGAAAAAAGCATGATTGTTGTTGTTGTTGTTGAGTGCTGTTGAGTCAGTTCTGACCCATAGCGACCCTGATAAGAGGCCTATATTTTTATTAAGGTAATTGGTTATTTGTTAAAGCCATTGAAAAGAGATTCACTTCAACAGAGGCCTGTTTTCATTAGTTATAAATAAGAAACTAAAAATAAATTTTATCTATCCTACTTATTTTTTCTTTTAACTCTAACTGTGGTTCTGTTTTAGAGTCCCGGTGTTGTGCGGCAGGATCATGCACTGGATCTCAAGGCCGGTTTGACCTGCAAGGTAAGTAGTTCAAACTCAGCAGTCACTCCTAGGAAACTCTAAACAGGGTCACTGAGAGTCAGAATTAACTCAACGGCGGCACTTAACAACAACATGGTTCTGTTTGTTTTCATCTGCTCACCATATCGAAGGTGAGACAAAACGAATTACTACCAGTTTATGCAGGCACAGATTTATTCCAGATAGAACTTGCTTAACAATGTCTCCATGGTCAGTGGATGGCTACAGACAAGTTCTTTCAGTAATATACTGGTTTTACTCTTAATAGAAGAAGCCCTGGAGGTGCTGTTGGTTAAATATCAGACTGCTAGCCAGAGGCAAAGGAGCTCTGGTAGTGTAGTTGTTACGAATTGGGCTTCACACTGCAAGGTCAGCAGTTCCGTGGGAGAAAGATGAGGCTTTCTGCTCCCATAAAGATTTACAGCCTCGGAAACCCTGTACATGGTCACTATGAGTTGGAACCAACTCCACGGCACTTAACAACAACAACCAGAGGCAGGCAGATTGAACTCCCTAGTCACTCCATAGGAGAAAGATGAGGTTTTCTGCTTCTGTAAAGATTTACAGCTTCAGAAACCCTATACAGTGTCACTATGATTCAGAATAAACTCAATGACTGTGAGTGAATGAGTGAGTCTCGTTGTTAAGTACCACCAAGTCGGTTCTCACTCATAGTGAGCCAGTATAGGGTTTCCAAAGTGGGGCTGCTGAGCTTGAACTGCCACCTTGCCATTCAAATGGCTTTGCAGTCTGGTGCATTAACCCACAGTGCCACATCAGGACTTCTGAGTCTTATTAGGGAGTCATAAAAAAACAAACAAAACAACACAAATCCAATCAAAACATTGGCTTTGAAAGAGATTTGTGGAGCCAGTTAAATTCAAATTAAAGAGGTCAGCTCAGTAGGTTGTGCCAGCAAAAATCCTCACTACTGGACCAATAAACAACATCCATATAAATGGAGAAAAGGTAGACATTGTCAAAGACTTCATTTTGCATGTATTGACCATCCATACGCATTGAAGCAATAGTCAAGAAATCAAATGGTGTATTATATTAGGCAAATCTACTGCACGAGACCTCTCCAAAGTGTTCAAGAGCAAACATCCCAGTTTGAGGACTAAAATGCACCTGACCCAAACCATGGTGTTTCCAATAATCTCATATACATGTGAAAGTTGGAGAATGAATAAAGAAGATCATATAATAATTGATGCATTTGAGTTATGCTGCTGGAGGAGAATATTAACAGTACCATGGACTGCTAAAAGAACAAACCAATATGTGTTGGAAGAAGTAAAGCCACAATGATCCTTGGATGCCAGGATGACCAGACTTCATCTCTCATATTTCAGATATATTATCAGGAGGAACCAGACCCTGGAGAAGGATATTATGATTGGTAAAGTGGAGGTTCAAAAAAGAGGAAGACCCCCCCACAGTGAGATGGATTGGCACAATGGCAGTAGCAAGGACTCAAACATAGCAACAACTGCGAGGTTGACACAGAACCTGGAAGTATTTCATTTTGTTGTGTAAAGCGTCGCTATGAGTCAGTGCCAACTCAGTGGCACCCAACAGCAACAGGAAGAAATCATAATACGTTTTCTTGAATGACAGATGATGACTTACAATGAAGATGTTTTAACAAAATGGACAACCATATTGGTGAGAAAACGACCAGGAAACGGTACAGAGAATTTTTTTTTTCAGTCATGACAATGAGCATTTGCTCATTCTTCAAAGGTAGAGAGCACTGTCCTATAGAATTTCATTTGGAAATCTTTTTCCATCTGCCATACAAACAGGATTTTACACCTCATACTTGATTTTGTTTCAATAAACTCAAAGAGCATTTTAGAAGAACATGATTTGAGTCCCTTTGTTGTTGTTGTTAGGTGCCATAATGTCAGTTCCGACTCACGGCAACCCTGTGTATTAAAGAACGCAGCAATGCCTGTTCCTGTGGCCTTCTCACAATTGCTGTTACACTGAGCCCCATTATTGCTGCCAGTGTACCAAGGCCTCCTATTGGGGGTCTTCCTATTTTTCTCTGACCTTCCACTTTACAAAGCATGATGTCCTTCTCCAGGGACTGGTCTCTCCTCATAAGATGTCTAAAGTATTTGAGACTCACCATTCTCACTTTTCTAAGGAGTGTTATGACCGTACTTCTTCCTAGAAAGATTTATTTGTTCTTCTAGCAGTTAATGATATTTTCAATATTCTTCACCAACTCTATAATT
>NW_006408523.1:24882811-24895745 GCF_000296735.1 Chrysochloris asiatica | reverse complement strand
TTGAAGGATTCATGAGCAAAATGGAGTTCTGGTGTTGTTCTGTAGGATAAGCACTGACTGGATAGCAAGGTCTATTTGAACTGCAGGCGGCAGTTCCACTCCTTGGAAACCCTATACTGAGTCACTATCAGTCATAATCAACTTGATGACACTTTAACAACATCAGATAAAGATTGAATGAGTAAGGTGAAAAGATACAATCCTGACAATATTTCCTCATTTTTTCGAAAGATTGCCTCTTTGTCTACGTACACATTTCTTGTGAGCACAATTAATTATTCTGAAATTTTCATTCCTCACAATGTTATCCATAGTTTGCTATGATACATATAGTTGAAAGCTATTGCACTGTCAACAAAGCACAAACTAACATCTTTCTAGTGTTCTCTGCCTTCAACCAAGATCCATTTGATGCCAGCAATTATAAGCCTTTTAAATATTCTCTTCTGAATTGGCTTGAATTTATGGTAGCGCCCTGTTGATATACTGCTGCAATCATTTAAAAATGATCTTCAATGAAATTTTACTTGCATTTGATGGTAATAATATGGTTCAATGATTCCCACATTCCATTGGGTCACCACCTTTCTTTGGAATGAGTACAAATATGGATCTTTTCCAATCAGTTGTCCAGGGACTCACCATAAACAAGTGAGTGCCTTCAGCAATACATTAGTTTTGTGAAAGATTTCCTTCAATTCCTGAAGTCTTGTTTTTCATCAGTACCTTCAATGGAGTTTGCACTTTTTCCTTCAATATCACTGGTTCTTGATTTTATGCTATCTCTTGAACTATCTGAAGACAGGCCAATTGATTTTGGTATAGTGACACTGTATTTCTTGAAGCTTATTTTAATGCTTCTTGTGTCATTCAAAGTTTTGCTCAGAGAATCCTTCTGTAGTACAACCTGAGGCTTGAATTTTTTCTTTAGTTCTTTCAATTTGAGAAATACTGAGCTGGTTCTTCCTTTTGACTTTCTAACTCCAGGTCTTTGTATATTTCATTATAATTCCTTAACTTTGTCTTCTTAAGCTGCTCTTTCTGTTCAGCTCTTTTACTTCCTCATTTCTCTCCATCTGTTGAGCTTCTGTATATTCAAAAGTAAGTTTCAGAGCCTCTTCTGACATCCATTTTGTTCTTTTCTTCTTGATTGCTTTTTTAATAGCCTTTTGCTTTCTTCGTATATGATGTTCTTGATTTCATCCCACAACTCCTCTGGTCTTTGATCATTAGATCCATCAAATATGTCCTTGAGATGCCTTTAAATTCAGATGGGATATACTCCAGGTCATATTTTGGCTAACTTAGACTTGTTTTAATTTTCTGCAGCTTCAGCCTGTACTTGCATATGAGCAAATGATGGTTTGTTCCATAGTCAGCTCCAGGCCATGATTTGTCTGGGTGATAATATTGAGTTCTCCATAGTTTCTTCCCACAGATATAGTCAGTCTAATTTTGTGTAATCATCCTGTGAGGTACATATGTATATGGATGTTTATGTTGCTGAAAAAAGGCATTTGCAATGAATAAGTCATTGCTCTTACAGAATACTTTCATGTGATTATTTCTATCACCAAGTTGGTATTTTTCAACTACTAATTTCCCCTCTTCATTCCCAGCTTTCACATTCCAGTCACCTGTACTTATCAATGCACTTTAACTGCATGTTTGAACAATTTCAGCTTAAAGAAGTTGGTAGAATTCTTCAAGTTCTTCTTCATTGTTTTTGGTCATTGGTTTGCAAATTTGCATAATATTCACATTAAACAGTCTTCCTTATGGGCTTATCGATATTATCTTATCAGGGATACACATTCTGCTTTTGATGATTAATGTGACCCTAGTCCTCTTCAAAGGAGCTCTGGTAGCGTAGTGGTTATGCATTGGACTGCCAACCTTAAGGTCAGCAGATCAAAACTACCAGTTGTTCCGCGGGAGAAAGATAAGGCTTTCTGCTCCTGTAAAATTTACAGCCTCGGAAAACCTGTACAGGGTAGCTATGAGTCAGAACCGACTCCACGGCACGTAACCAACCACTACCAGTCCTCTTCAGGGGTGTGCGGTGAGTCCATACAATAAACACTGGACTGAGAACCACAAGGTAAGCAGTATGAGCTTCCAACCGTTCCAGGGAAAAAGATGAAGCATTCTGCTCCAGTGAAGATTTAAAAGCCTCGGAAACCCCTACACAGGGTCACTGAGTCTGAACAGACTCGAGGGCACTTAACAATTCCTCTTGAGTTTGTCATTCTGGCGTAGTAAACCATATGATTGCCTGATTCACAATGAGCAGTACCAATCCATTTCAACACACTAATGCCTAGGATATGGGTTTATGTATTCCATTAATTTTTGATGAAATACAATTTCCTAGACTCATACTTTCTGCTTCAATGTTCCTATCATTAATGGATGTTAGTAGCTGTTTCTTCTCATTTTGATTTGTGTCGCAACAGCAAATGAAGGTCCAAAAAGGTTTGCTACTCTGCATCATTAAGGTAAACTCTAGCTCTTCCCCAGCAGTATTTGAGTGCCTTCCAACCTGAGGCACTGTATAGACAATGTTCTGCTGCTACTGATAAAGTTCCCAGTGGCTATTCTTTCAGAAGTGGTATGCCTCTTCTTCTTCCTAGTCTGCCTTAATGTGGAATCTCTGATGAAACCTGTTCACGCTGAGTGATGATGCTGGTATTTAAAATACCAGTTGTATAGCTCTGGTAGCGTAGTGGTTAAGAATCAGGTTGCAAACCTTAAGGCCAATAGTTCGAAACTACCAGCGGCTCCGCAGGAGAAAGATGAGGCGTTCTGCTCCAGTAAAGATTTACAGCCTCGGAAACCCTGTACAGGGTTGCTATGGGTTGGAACCGACTCGAAGGCACTTAACAACAACAACAACAATATAGCTTCCAGCATCACAGTAATTCCCAAGCCACCTCATCAAAGTACACTAACAGAGAAGTAGTAGGAGAGATGCTTAGAGTGATGGAAATATAACTGTCAGAAATGTACAACTCTAGATGGAGACTATGTTGAGAAACAATAGCTACACTTATTGATGTTGTTGTTGTTGTTGTTAAGTATCCTCAAGTTGGTTCTGACTCATAGCAAACCTGTAGTGTTTCTGAGAAGTAGCTCATGGGTTTTGAACCACCACCTGGAAGTTCAAATTGACCTTGTTGTCCGGTGCTTATCCTGCAGTAACACACAAGGACTACTTTTGTTTAATAAACATTTCTATGATTGTATAGTAACTCCTTTAAATATACCACCATATTTATGCTATTTTCAGATCTTCTTAATATTTTTCTTGTTACCATCTTTTTTTTTGTTACCAGCCAGACAATTTTCAGTATCTCATTTCTTCGGACATATTGTCAGAAGAGACCAGTCTCTGGAGAAGGATATCATGTTTGGTAAGGTGGAGGCTCAGAGAAAAAGAGAAAGACCCCCAATGAGCTGGATTGGCCAAGTGGCAGTGCTGGATTGGCCAAGTGGCAGCATCGATGGACTCAACTGTGGCAACAGTAGTGAGGTTGGCCCAGGATCGGGCAGTGTTTCATTCTGCTGTACATAAGGTCGCTTTGAGTCGGTACTAACTCGATGGCACCTAACAACATTTATCTGATTATTTTTGCTTTAATAACAGGAAATCTGAATAAAGACAGTTTAAATAATAGGATAGCAGCAAAGGCATAAGATAATTACAATTAAATGCTCAATCAATTCAGTGGCTTAATGATGTTATACAAATAAAACTCAAGGATTCTTTGTTTTAATTTTTAGATTCGCCATTTTCAGTACTATTTTTCTTACCACATGTTTCTTTGTTAAATGGTTCCACACTGCCAGTCATTATCCCATAAGAAATTAATGTGTAAAAATTGGATGAGGCCTGTTTATACTGTTGTGTAAATGTCAAAAGTTATGTTGGAAATTTTATTGATTGATTGCTCCTTATCTGAGATTCCAAAATTGCAACCATCTTTCTTGTATTCTCTGCTTTCAGTCAAGAGCCATTTGATATTAACAAGAATATCCCTAGTTGGAAGTCTTCTACTGCATCTAGTTTGAATCTTGGCAGTCCCTATCAATAAACTGCTGAGGTTTTTTTAAATTATCTTCAGCAAAAATTTAACTGCATGTGATACTATTGGTATTGTTTGATGATTTCCACATTCTATTTGGTCACCTCTCTTTGGAATAGGCACAAACATGTATCTCTTCCAATCAGTTGGCTAAGTAGCTGTCTTCCAAATTTCTTGGCTTAGATGAACTTGTACCTTCAGTACTACACCAATTTGTTGAAAGATTTCAATTTGTATTCCATTAATTCTTGGAGCCTTGTTTTTTGCCAATGTGCTTAATGAAACTTGGATTTCTTCCGTTAGTACCATCAGTTCTTTATTGTATGCTGCATCTTGAAATGGCCGAATGCCAACCATATCTTTTTGGTATAATGACTCTGTGTACTCCTGCCATCTTCTTTTCATGCTTTCTCCATCATTTAATAGTTTACCCAAAGAATCCTTCAATATGAAAATTGGGGCTTGAATTTTTTATTCAGATCTTGCAGCTTGAAAAATGCTGAGCATGTCCTTCCCTTTTGGTTTTCTAACTCAAGATCATTGTACATTTCATTATAATATTTGGCTTTGTTGTCTTTTCTGTTGAGCCCTTTTACTTCCTCATTTGTTCCATTCACTTCAGTATTCTTTACACTGGAGAGCAGGTTTCTGAGTCTCTTCTGACATACATTTTCATCTTTCTTTTCTGTATTTCTAATGACCTTTTGCTTTCTTCCTGTGTAATTCTCTTGATTTCATGCCATATCTCTTCTGATCTTTGATCATTAGTGTCTAAGATATCAAATCTATTCTTGAGCTGGTCTCTAAATTCAAATGGAATATGTTCAAGGTCATGTTTTGCACTCTGTGGATTGTTTTAATTTTCTTCAACTTCAACCTGAACTTGCATATGAGCATTTGATGGTCGATTCAAAAGTTGACACCTGGCCTTGTTTGGGCTGATGATATTGAGCTTTTCCACTACCTCTTTCCACAGATGTAATCAATTTGATTTCTGTGTATTCCTTCAGTTGAGATCCATGTGTATAATCATCTTTTATGTTGTTTAAAAGAATATTTACAATGGGCTTAGAAAATGCTATAATGTATTCTACAGCATTATTTCTGTCACCAAGGCCATATTTTCCAGCTTCTGATCCTTCCTTTGTTTTTAACCATCGCATTTCAATTACCAGTAACTATGAATGCATCTTGAATTCATGGTTGATCAATTTCAGAATAGTAGTTGGTAGAAGTCTTCAATTTTATCATCACTGGCATTAGTGATATGTGTAAATTTGAATAATATGGTTATCACTTCCTTATAGACTTATGGATATTATCATATCACAGACAATGTTGTACTTCAATTTGTTTATTGACATAGTAAACTATATGACAGTTAAATTCAAAATTACCAATACAAGTCTACTTAAGCTCACTAATGCCTAAAATGGAGTTCTAGTATGGTGCTATATATAGTCAGTTAGAACCACAAGGTTGGCTGTTCCATTTTTTAATAGCTTTTCCTGTTACACTATACTCTCAGATTGACTTGATTTTTTAATATCTTTATGGATGTAACTTTCCCATCTACCTTAATTATGAGTACTCATAATGCCTATATGGGTATATCTAATTTATATTTGATCATTGTATTTGCTTGGATCATAGGGACATCTTTTAACCTGCATACATATTTTTTACCTAAAAAATTAAATACAAGTATACTGTCAATAATTTTTGTTGTTATTCTCCTAGTTCTGAGTTCCAATATGCAGATTTTCTGTGTTGACTACTTAGTATGTGTTGACTATTTATTATTTTCTTTCTCAACATGTTTGTATTTTTTACCTTTTTCTTTTGTGTTCTGGACATGCTATCCATGTTTGCCCTGTATATCACAGAATGGACTTTTCTGCAGAATTAGGTCTCTTCTTTCAAAGACTATAGTTTTCTTAGTTATAATGTTCCCATTAGCTTCTACTGTGCTTCAGTTCATTTGCAAATCTTCTTTATTGAGGCTATATCTTTCTTTATATCAGTCTATTGACTTTTTACAAAGGTAAAGTACTTTTATCTGATTTGAATATGCCAACCTCCTTAAGTTTCAGTCTGCATCTAAATTAAGCAATTTTAGAAGCAACTTTTTCCACTGAGTCTTCAAGTTTCACTTATCCTCCTTATTTATGTATTCCATTTTCTACTTTATTTTTTTCCAATCTCATTATCAGTTCTGTGACATGGTGAGACATATGCAATGATAATTTACTTTGAGTGCTAGGGCATGTAATACAAGATGAAAATATAATGTCAAGGTTACAAAAATTGACAAATGTGTGCAAGGTACATAGTGCATATAAGGAAGGGCAATTCTTCTCAATTTCTTGTCTCATGAAATTCATTTTTTGTGTGATTTTGACACTTAGATTAATGTAGAAGGAATAAAGTGTCCTTGACTCAGCTGAATGTTGTCTGAGAGATTACTAAAATCTTCTTTTTGCCTTGGCAGTATATTGGTATACCTCCTGGTCTAATGCTTATCTATAGAGCAATTTTACCCATTGTTCCATTTCTCTGTATTGCATGTCATTTTTTTTTCCATATCCCTACTTCATGAACCTGTGGAAATAGAACATGAGGAAAATATTGATTCACAGGTTCTACTATTGCTTGAGTTTTTATTGCTTTATAATTCTTACACCTCAGACTAATCGCCCTCCCTTCCCTTCTAAATATCCTTTTATCTCACACACATTGCAGTTTATTGCTATGAAGTACCTTCCACATCATATAGAGTTTCAATCAGTTTGATATTAACTTCTGCTCACTTGCTTTCTATTTTAAATCATCATTTTGATTATAAAATCCAATGTGGCATTTGTGTGCAGCACAGAGCAATGACTTGTTTGAGTCCTATACAGAGTCCAATTTTTCTGTGTAGAAGATACATTGGGTATTGGAAGTCAGTGAACAGATCATAGAAGATGCATGAAATACTTTATCTATTTAATGTGGTATCTCTGTCATAGAGTGAAACCAGGATCACACAGTATTTCATTATGTTGTGCATAGATTCACTGAGACTTGGAACTGACTCCCCAGCACCTGGCAAAAGCAATACATGTGCTTTCTAATTACTGTCAATTATTTCCTGGTTTTTATAGTAATTGCTTATGAGTTTTCTCTTCTAATGGTAAGATTTTTATTTGTTTTTCTGTTGTTTTAGTCTTTTTCTGTATCTGCATAGACTAGACTTTTTTGTGTATGTGGTAAGTTAGTTGTTGTTAAGTGCCATAGAGTTGGTTCTGACTCACAGCGACCTTGTATAGGGTTTCTACGGAGCAGCTGGTGAGTTTGAGCCACTGACCTTGCAGTTCAAATGATCTTGCAGTCCAGTGATTATCCACAGCCCCATACCAGGACTATGACAAGCCAGTAGTGAATGACTTAAAATTCTAAATTTGATCGTAATGTCTTTTTGAATTTTAAGTGTAGACAACTAATTATTACATAAAGTAGTACAAGTTTTTCATTAAAACTCTGTATCAGGTAATGATTTCATTCATTCATTCATTCATTCATTCATTCTTCCAATCAATAGTTTATGCCTACCATCTGCAAATCATACTCTTATTTTTATGAAGAGTCAAGTACACATGATTTTTTTTTGCCTCATTGGGCTTGGCATTTATTGAGTCTGGCAGATCAAATATCATGAAATAAAAGATAAATTCTACATTCTTAAGCATGACAAAAGTGGGGGAGGAAGCACATGGTGACCTTGTTTGGTTTAAGGTCTCAGGGTAGTGGCAATAAAACTCAAGTCTAATGAATAAGTGGGAGCAAATTAGCATAGGAAAGAGAAATAGTCAGCACAAGTATGGATATAGATCCATCCGAGGCTGAGGCAGCATGATGTTCTTGACAACTGGCAGAAGAGAGTGAGGTGGACTAACACACAGCAAAGAGAAAGATGGTTAGAAATTGTTGATTGTTGATTTTTTTTTTAATGGTAGTAAAGGTTTTTCATTATTTTAAGATAAACAGGACACTATGTGATGTAATGTAAACAGAGTTTATGAGATCTACTTAAGAATAATAATAAAACTGTGCCATCAAATAAAGTAGCACTAGTTTCATTTTAAGTTCAGCAGTTCGAAACTACCAGCTGTTCTGCCTGAGAAAGATGAGGCTTTCTGCTCCCGTAAAGATTTATAGCCTCGGAAACCCTGTACAGGGTCACTATGAGTTGGTTCCGACTTCACAGCACATAACTACCACCAGTTTCATTTTGGAATCTGGTGTGGCATTGTAGAATAAGCATTTGACTGCCAGGTCAGATTGAACTGCAAGATTTGTGGTTCAAACTTACCAGTTGATCCTCAGAAACCCTATGCAGGGCTGCTATGAGTTGGAATTAACTTGATGGCACTTAACAACAACAACAAAAAGTTATGTTTCAGGAGTCCTGGTGTAACACTGTAGGATAAGCACTGTATTGTTAACCTCCAGGTTAATGGTTCAAATTCACCAGCTACTTTTCAGAAACTGAAGTCCTGGTGTGGTACTGTAGGATAAGCACTGGACTGTTAATAACAAGGTCATTGGTTCAAACCCACCAGCCACTTTCTGGAAATCAGAGTACTGGTGTGGTGTTATAGGATAAGCACTGGACTGTTAATCACAAGGTCATTGTTTCAAATCCACCAGTGGCTCCTTGGAAACCTCATACAGAGTCACTATGAGTCAGAACTGTCTGATCGACACTTAACAACAATAATAATACAGGGTCGCTATAAGTCCGAACTGACTCGACAGCACTTAACAACAACTACAACAGTTTCATTTCAAGTGTTCGACAGCCACATGTGGCTAGTTGTCACTGTACTGCACACATCATAGGTGGGAAATAGGAGATTCTGTCAAACAGTGCAGACCAAGAGAATGGAGCATGAATTATACGGGAGGCAGAATAAGTACGCTGAACTCATCAGCATGAAACATATCTCTGCAAAGAGATAATAGGAAGTTGGTATGGAACGGAATGGAGAGAAGTGGACAGAGTTGACAAATGTCAAGAAGCAGATTAAATAGAGAGCAATAGGTGACAAGTACATTTTAAGGAGAGTATTGGAGGACTTACTAACAGGGTTGTTATGAGATTTCCAGTTCTGTGTCTCAGAAACATAATAAAATTTCAGCCTTTATGTAATACGTTTTTCAGAAAGTGAGTGAAATTTTCTTTAAACAGCTAGTCTCTGGGCAGGGCCATGGTAGGGAAGGTTTTTCAAACACATTCTTTCCTTTGACCTCCAACTCCCTGGAGTTGGCACGAAATGACAAAATAACTCTTGCCAAATTGTCGTGGTAAATTCTGAAGAGGCAGGTCTGTGTCAGTCCCCTGCAACAACAGAAATGAGGAAGTCATGAGAGGTTTTCCAGCAATGAGGCAAGGCTGCATTTTCTCTGGACTCAACTAGATTCTCTGGAATGTACTCGGATTAGAGATTTCTTGATATACTCACTCATAAAAGGACTACTCTCCGGGGATCTACAGGAAAATATTCTATTTGTTACCAACACTTCTAATCCAATCAGGCCTCAGCTTTTATGTATTCAACCATTACTTAGCAAATACTTATTGAAAGACTGTCATGTCTCTTTCACTTGTCCATTTCAGTATATTCTTCTTGAGTGTGCTGATCAAAGGGAAATTGTCAACTCTTCATAACTTATATGAAAAATCCTTGAATTCTATGGCAATCCACTTGTTAAAAATTTCTAGCGCTTCCTCTCCTCTCCGAGAAAACACCAAATGGCAGATGGTCTACTTTGGTTCACATTTTAAATAGGATATGCTCCAACTTTTGTGACTTCTGCCTCCAGGTTTGTGCATGATCCCTGTTTTGATATTTAGAATGAATCACTCCTTGTTTGCTATTTCTTTGTGTAGATCAAAGAGCAAACCTTTAGTATGGATTGCATCTCAATGTAAAGAAAACTAAAATCCTCACCACTGGACCAATAAACAACATCCTTATCAATGGAGAAAAAAAAAAAAAAGGAAGTTGTCAAGGACTTAATTCTTGTATCAACTATCAACACTCATGGAAGCAACAATCAAGAAATTAAATGGTGTATTGCATTGGGCAAATCTGCACAGGACCTTTTAAAAGTGTTGAAGAGCAAAGATGTCAGCTTGAAGACTAAAGTGCGCCTGACCCAAGCCATGGTATTTTCAATGACCTCATATGCATTTGAAAGTTGGGCAGTGACTAAGGAAGACCATAGAAGAATTGATGCTTCTGAGTTATGGTGTTGGAGGAGAATATTGAAAGTGCTATGGGACGCCAAGGGAACCAACAGATCTATGTTGGAAGAAGTGCAGCCAGAGTGCTCCTTGGAGGCTAAGATGACCAAACTTCATTTCTCATACTTCGGACATATTGTCAGGAGGGACCAGTTGCTGGAGAAGGATATGGTAGAGGGTCAGAAAAATCCCCAGCGAGATGTATAGGCACAGTGGCAGCATCAGTGGGCTCAAGTGTGACAATGATAGTGAGTTTGGCCCAGGATTGGGCAGTGTTTCATTGTGGTGTTTATAAGGTCGCTATGAGTCTCTACCGACTTGATAGCACCTAACAACAACAATTCCTTGTGTACTTCTTTTTCAAATTTTGGTTTGGCTGTTTTTTTGTTGTTGTTAAGTACCGTAGAGTCAGTTCTGACTTACAGTGACCATGTACAGGGTTTATGAGGCTATAAATCTTTATGGGAGCAGAAAGCCTCATCTTTCTCCTGCGGAACAACTGGTAGTTTCAAACTGCCAACCTTGAGGTTAGCAGCCCGATTCGTAAACACTACGCTACCAGGGTACTCTCTTATTCCTGATTCTTTGATGCCAGATCCCATGACCTCTGTATGAAATTTTAAAGAAAACAATGAAAAACCTCATGAATATTTATTTTCTATGATGAAGGATCCCTGTTGTGGTGCTCTAGGACAAGCATTAGTTGGTTTGAACTGCAAGGTCAGTCTGAACCAAAAATTCAGTGGTTCAAACCCACCAGCTGCTTCTTGAAAACCATATAAAATGTCTCTGTGAGACAGAACCAACTTGCTGGCACTTCTCAACAGCAACTATGATGAAAAAGAAGATGTCTCATACTTAAAAGTATATACAACATAACAGGAGAAATCACTAATCACTATTAGAGATAATTAATGAAGTAAGCATCATACATTTAAATAAGATATATATATATATATATATATATGTAATGATTTTGTAGAAGTTGTTTCACAAGATGCTGGCATCATTTTTATTACTACTACTATTTTGACAGATAATTTAGATTTTAATATATGCTTCATGGTTTTTAGGAACCCTGGTAACATAGCAAGTTACTAGTTGGTCTGCAAACCACAAGGTCATCATTTCTAGTCTATCAGCTGCTCCATAGTAGAAAGATGAGGCTTTCTGCTCCCACAAAAATGTACAGTGTTAGAAACTCTGTACAGGGTCCCTGTGCGTCAGCACTGCCTTTGGAGCACACAACCATCACCACCACCGCCAGTTCTTATTCTTTTTTTTTTTTTTTTTCCTGTTGCTTCACTATAGTATTTCTTGTCTCTTAACTGTGTTAAAATTAATGTGAGAACGTTTAGGTAACCACATACTTAAGATGTAGTATTCGAAGCCTATGAATTATCCAATAAGTATTTATTTATTGATTATGACAATGAAAATATTCTTTGGAATTCATATTTCACATCTGAAGAAAGTCATAATTAAGTAGTAAGGACGTATTCAGTAATATGTACTTTAAATGAGAGTCATAGCCTCAGATTTTTATTTCACATAGAAATAAAAGTAGTATTTTCTTTAAAGCATTTTATTTTAACTATCAAAACACATAATATAAGTGGAATAGGATGTATATATTTAGGAGATGAAGACTTTGGATGATAATGCTGTGAAAATTAAAATGCCAGCTTTTAAGTATTTAGAACACTAGGACAATACTTCTAAATTGTAATGATTTGACATTTATATCTTTCTTACAACCCTAAGCCAAAAAACAGGTGCTCTAGTCAGAGTAGTGTAAAAGAGGGGACCTGTCAATAGTATGTGTTAGGGACTCTTTCAATACAGCTGCAGTTGGGATTTTTGAGCTGATCCCCATCTGGATATGGACATGATACCTTCTGAAAGATACTCAGCAGATCTCAGTGACTAACAGAATAGGTCAGAAACCAAAGGACAGATGGCAAAGTTAGTACAAAAGCCTTGTTACTATTCCATTATTTAAAAAAAAAAAAAATCATGTTCACTAAAATTATCATACTATTAACTTTATTAATGCCTTATGATAGAGAATGTTTTTGAAGTATGAGGGGAAAAAATTATGTGTGAATTGAAAGGTTGCAAATGTATTCTTGTTTGTACTATTTAAAGATACAATGGGACATTTCTGACTTTAAGGAGGATTCCAGACCATTAAAATTATCCCCCTAGAGAATTACTGTTTATTTAGTCTCTGAGATTTTGTTTTCTAGTAATTGCAGGCTAGACACGTACATTACCAATTTCACTAGCACCTTTCAATAAAAAGTGTCTAAAATTAAATCTCTAAAGCTTACATACCACAACAAAGCCAATATAATTTACTAAATATGACAAGTTCCAGAATTTTGAAATGTACATCATATAGATATATAGAAGCCATTGATAAATCTTAGAATAATTTATTTAAACCACTATATTTTATTATACCATTGCACATTTGGGTTACATACAATATTTAATAAAGCTCAATTTTCTCTGCCACAAATTATAAAAGAAGATGAAAAAATTATGTCAGTTA
>NW_006408523.1:24868072-24876726 GCF_000296735.1 Chrysochloris asiatica | reverse complement strand
CAATTCTTCTATGGTCTTCTTTATTCATTTTCCTTATTCATTGTCTCATATTCATTATCCTTATTCTTTAGCTCATGTGTTTATTTCACATGCATATGAGACAATTTAGAATACTTTGACTTGGGTCATGTGCACCATAGTCCTCAAATTGATATTTTTGCTCTTTAATACATTAGAAAGTTCTTGTGCCGCAGATTTGTCTAATGCAATATATTGTTTGATCTCCTGATTGCTGCTTCCAGGAATGTTGATTGTGGTTTCAAGCAAAATGAAGTCTTTGAGTTTCAATCATTTATTCATTGATCATGTTGTTACTTACAGGTCAAGTTATAAATATCTTTGTTTTGCAATCCATACTGAAGCCTGTAGTCCTGAATCTTCATCAGTATCTTAAGTCCTCTTCACATATAGCAAATAATTTTGTATCATCTCCGTATCTCAGATTGTTAATGACTCTTCCTTTAGTACTGATGCCACATTCTTCTTCATATAAGCCAGTGTTTCAGATTATTTGCACAGAGTATAGATTGAATAAGTATGGTGAAATGATACAATCCTTGCATGAACCTTTCTTGTTTTTAAACCGTATATATATGTTGTTGTTGTTAAGTACTCTTGAGTATATTCTGACTTATATAAACCCTTCATAGGGTCTCCAAGGAGTGACTGGTGAGTCTGAACCACCCATCTTGCAGTTAGTAGTGCATTGCTTATTCTAGTGTCACACAAGGACTTCTTAAACCATGTATATTATTAATATGATTCAAAATACATGAATTTTTAAATATAGAAGTCCATCCTATATTTGGATTATTTTATGGAATTCAAACTTTGCAAATTGTAGAATTACTATAATAAATGTCATAAAAATAAAATTGTCTTTTTTTTTTAATTGAAGGCATTTCATTATTTTTATAATAGTTTCTGTATTTGTCCATTTTAAGTACCTCACTTGTATCGCATTGTGTCATCTGTACTGAAATAATGTTTGTAGGCATATGAACATAGAATAACATATACCTTTACTTATATATGCGTTATTAAAAAAAATTCATAAGAACTTATAATGCTATATATTTTTCATAAATATTGTTATTTCTCAAGTAGGAATTACTGTAGATTCTTTAACATATATGTTTATATCTTCCTTAGAAGTTGAAAACAGTAATACTTTTTAAGAAAAATATGACTTTGGGGAAAAAAGATAATCATTTCAATTACAAATTAAAATAAATAAATGAACGTTTAATTATTATTATTAAGTGCTATTGAGTCAGTTCATAGTGACCCTGTATAGGATTTCCAAGGCTTTCAATCTTTGCAAAACCAGAAAACCTCATATTTCAACTAAAGAATGAAAAGTGGCTGGTGGACTTGAACTGCTGACCTTATGGTTGATAGCCCAGTGCTTATCCTACAGAGCCAATGAGCTCCTAAACTTTTAATAAAGCAAGGAATTTAAGACCTTTCTACTGCTCATCTCCTATATTATTCAAATAGCTCCCTTAACCTCACTGGATTTCTGTTTTATTATTAATGTAGAAGGAACAATTAGTGCTATTTTAAAACTGGCTGCAATGGAGTTATGTAAACTACAAAATACTTTGAAATTGAAGGTTTTCTTTTTTGATATATCATTATGTGATTGAAATTCAATGAAAGGAATTTTTTATTGTTGTTAGGTGTTATTGAGTCTATTCTAACACACAACGACCCTATGCACAACATAAGCACAACAAACAAACACTGTCTGGTCCTGTGCCATACTCACATTTGTTGTTGTGTTTGACTCCATTGTTGTTGCCACTGTGTCAGTCCATCTTACTGGGTGGTCTTCCTCTTTTTTCTAGACCCTGCACCTTACCAACCATGATATTTTCAAGGAACTGGTCCTTTCTGACAATATTTCCAAAGGAAAAAATGAAGTCTTGCTATCCTCACTTCCCAACAAGAATGCTGATGGTACTTCTTCCAAAACAGATTTTAAGTCCTTGGTACTTACAATATTTTTTGGTAACATCATAAATCAAATGCATAGTTTTGTCTACTGTCTTCCTTACTTATTGTCCAACTTTCATGTTATGGGGTGATTGAAAACACCTTAGTCCTCAAAGAGACATTGACACTTTGCAGCATACTTTCCTACTAAAGTATGCCATTTGATTTCTTTTTTTTTCTTCTTCTTCTTCTTTTCTGTTTATTACTAGTTAATTTGACTGAGTTGATAAATTTTGAAATGGGTGCTAGTTTCTTTTAGCAGAAAAATGAATACATTTCTCAAATGAACATCAGATGCATTCACTGATCTATCTCTTTTTTTCATGTTTTATTATGAATTATGTGATATTTTACATGAGAGAACTTTAGTTTTGCATTCATTCCATCGTATATCGTCTCAATGCCATGGTTCCAATCCCCTCCATGCATCATCAACCGACCAAAGGGTATACCCTATAAACCCACCCCCTACATTCCCCTCCTCCCCATTCTTCAGGACCCAGTCCCTCTCCTTCTCTGGATCCAAAGTCCCCATCCGCTTCATCACTCCACGTCATTGTCTCTGCCTCCATTTCGGGCCTTGCTACTTCTCTGGGTAGGGTCCCATTTGATTTCTTGACTGTTGCTTCCATAAACACTGATTGTGGATCCAAGAAATGTGGAAGTCTTTGGCAACTTCCATCTTGTCTCTATTTATCATGATTTTATTTATTGGTCCAGTTGTGAATTTTTATTATCTTTGCATTGATGTACAGATCACATTGAAGCTTTAGTCTATGTATTTCATCAATATATTTCAATTCCTCAATTCCTCAATTCTAGCAAGAAATGTTTTGTTATCTGCATATCACAGGTTATTAATGAATCTTGCTCCAATCTTGATGCCAAATCCTTCTTCATGTAAGTCATCTTCTTAGATTATTTGTTTACCATACATATTGAATAAGTATGGTGAAAGGATACAACCCTGGCACCCACCTTTTCTGATTTTACATCATTCAGTACACCTTGTTCTGGTCAAATGAGTGCTTCTTGATCTATGTACAGATTCTTCATGGACACAATCAATAGTTTTGATTCCCCCATTCTTCACAATGTTATCAGTAGTTGGTTATGATCCACACAGTTGAATGCCTTTGCAAATCTTGAAATGCTATTTTTGATAAATGAGATTTCAGTCCTCTTGAATTTTCAGTTCTTTGCATAGTATAACATGATTGCTTGATTCAAAATGGCCAATACCAATCCATTTCAGCTCATTAATGCCTATGATTGGGGGAAGGATTAGAGGAAGACTCATTAACAACCTACGATAGGCAGATAATACAACCTTACTTTCTGAAAGTGAAGAGGACTTAAAATACTTATTGATGAAGATCAAAGGCCACAGCCTTTGGTATGGATTGCATCTCAATGTTAAGAAAACAAAAATCCTCACCACTGGACTAATAAACAACGTTCTTATCAATGGAGAAAAGATTGACGTTGTTAAGGACTTCATTCTTCTTGGATCGACTATCAACACTCATGGAAGCAGCCATCAAGAAAACAAATGATGTATTGCATTAGGCAAATCTGCTGCACAAGAACTTTTCAAAGTATTGGAGAGCAAAGATGTCAGCTTGAGGACTAAGGTGCACCTGACCCAAGCCATGGTATTTTCAATAACCTTATATTCATTTGAAAGCTGGACAGTGAATAAAGAAGACTGTAGAAGAATTGATGCCTTTGAGTTAAGGTGTTGGAGGAGAATATTGAAAGTGCCATGGGCTGCCAAAAGAACTAATAGATCCATTTTGGAAGAAGTGCAGCCAGAGTGCTCCTTGGAGGCCAGGATGGCCAAACTTCGTTTCTGATACTCAAAACATACTGTCAGGAGAGACTAGTTTCTGGAGAAGGATATCATGTTTGGTAAGGTGGAGGGTCAGAGAAAAAGAGGAAGATCCCCATTGAGATGATTGGCAAAGTGGCAGCATCAATGGGCTCAAGTGTGGCAACAAATGGGAGGTTGGCCCAGGACTGGGCAGTGTTTCATTCTGTTGTACATAAGGTGGCGATGAGTCGATACAAACTCGATGGCACTTAACAATAGCAACATCAATGCCTAGGATATCTATCTTTATGTATTCCATTTCAATTTTGACATTTTTCATTTTTCTTAGATTCATGTTTTGTACATTCCACATTATAATTACTATGGAAATGTATTGCTGTTTCTTCTCATTTTGAGTTGTGTCCCATCAGCAAATGAAGGTCTTGAAAGGTTTGATCCTTCCACATCACTAAGGTCAATTCTACTTTGAGAGGAAGCTCTTCTCCTGCCATATTTTGAGTGCCATGCAACTTAAGAGACTTATATTCTGGCACTATATCATACAATGTCCTGACACTGTTCTTAAGATTTTCAGTGGCTAACCAATCTGAAATGCTTGCCCTGCTTTCTTCCTAGTCTATTGTAGGCTAGGAGCTCCACTGAAACCTGTCCACCATGAGTGGTCCTTCGGGTATTTAAAACACCAGTGGCATAATTACTAGCATCACACCAACACACAAGCCACCACCGTACCCAACAGGTGATGGGAAGTTAATAATGCTGTTGTTGTTAAATGTAATTGAGTCATTTCCTTCCCTGTTTAGAATTTCTGAGGAGTGATGGGTAAACTTGAACTGCCAACCATGTGGCTTAAACTGACCTTGCAGTTCAGCACATTAACATATAGTGCAACACCAGGACTCCAAATATAGGGATTGACAAACTCACCAATCAACTCAAATATATAGGGGATTGACAAATGGAGCAATATTTCCTAATAGGTTAAGTAATTTCAGAATAAAATAGATTAAAGATTTATCCAAATTTGAGTTTAGTGGCGTGTTTTCCTTAAGTTAATTAAAATGTAAGTAAAATGGAGAAAGTGACCAATTAATTTGTCAAGCAAATAAATACATAATCATATTATTTGCTAGTTTCATCATAGTTCATACACCCTGGATTCTTTGTGGATTTTCTGTCTGCTTGTATGTTTGTTTGTTTAGTACATGTAAACTGCTTGCTATGTTGCAAAGAGGTAAGGATTTCTAAGTAATTACGTATTTGTTATTTCCTGAAAGCATCTTTTTCAAATATTTTGACAGAATTGTAATTATAATATCAAGGAGTTATTAAATACCAAACTCTTCCGAATATTTATAGCATAGCAGTTAGATTTAAATGCTAATACTGGGAATTATTATTTTTCTTTAGCTGAAGGAAAATTAACATTTTGCTTAAGCATACACTGTCATGAAAACTTAAACTATATACCACATGACTACCAGAAGTGTTCTCTTTATATATTAATTATGATATAATATAATGCAATATATTATTTGTTGTTGTTAAGTGCTGCCAAGTCATTTTTGGCTTATTGTGTGTGTGTGTGTGTATGTGTTATGTGCTGTGGAGTCTGTTCCTACTCTGACTAACCCTGTATAGGGTTTATGAGGCTGTAAATCTTTATTGGAACAGAAAGCCTCATCTTTCTCCTGGAGCATGGCTGGTAGTTTCGAACTGTTGACCTTGAAGTTAGCAGCCCAACTCATAACCACTATGCTACCAGAGCTCCTTTACTGGCTCATTATGTTGTTGTTAAGTGCTGTGGAGTCGTTTCCGACCCATAGCAACCCTGCATATTGTTTCTGAGGAACGACTGGTGAGTTCAAACCACTGACCTTGAAGTTCAAACTGACTTTGCAGTCCAGCACATTAGCTCACAAAGCCACCCCAGAATGCCTTTCTGGCTCATAGTGACCCTATACAGAGTTCCCAAACAGCAGCTGGTAGGTTTGAACTGCTGACTTTGCAGTTAGCAGTACACTGCTTATACTTCAATGCCATACCAGGACTCCATTTATTTTTGGTTTTATCCTTGTCAAGTACTGTTGAGTCGGTTCTAACTCATAGCTACTCTGTATAGATTATTCAAGAGGTGGGTGGTAAGTTTGAACTGCCAAGCTTGTGGTTAGCATTCAGCCCTTGTCCTAGAGTGCCACACCTGGACTCTATTTACTATTTAGATGGTCATAAAGTATAGTCCAGATTTCCTAGCTTACTCAACTTCCCAGCCTTTCATTTCCAAATCATCAAGCACATCAAGATGAAGAGAATGTATTACTTGTGACCAGAATGATTTTTTTTTTTTTTTTTTTTACTAAAACTTACAATCCCTTGTTTACAAAATTAGCTAAATTTTCAAATGTATTAGGCTTTTGTTGTATGTGTTGTTGCTTTTCTTGGACACACACATATCCATACTGGTGTACATATTACTGATATCACAAACCGTGGGTGATAGGTCTCCAGATGGCATTCTCAAGTTACCACCTAATTAATCACAGTGTTGTAAAAGAAAGGTCTGTATATCTGTTTCTGAAAGAGTATAATCAACCAAATGCTATAAAGTACTTCTATTCTGTACACAGAAGTCCTGGTATGGTACAGTGGGTTAGTGCGTTGGACTGCAAGGTCAGTTTGAACCAAAAGGTTGGCAGTTGAAGCTCACCAGCCACTCCTCGGAAACCTATATAGGGTAGCTATGAGCAGGAATCGACTGGACAGCACTTAACAACAACTCTGTAACACACGTGGTTTCTGTAAATCGGAATCTACTTGACAGCAACAAATTTTATTTGTTTGTGTACTATACATGACATTATTTGTAAACATTCTACAAAATTTGTTAAAATTTGAAATATGAAACTACAGTATTGAAGTTTTCTAATAAATGAGTAGATTGTCAATTAACACTCAACTATCCTCAACTATTCACAGTAAGTTAAGACTATAGAATGAATTACCTTACGTAATTACCTTATGTGTATTTACTAAGCTATTCAGACTCCTAGTGTGACAATGCTGGTTAACGTACTGGACTGCATTCCTAAGGTTGGTAGCTCAAGCTCACCAGTCTACCCTCAGAAACATTGTACAAGGTCACTGTGGGTTAGAATTGACTCAAAAGCACTTCATAACAACAATAACTAAACTGTTAATATTATTTTAAATACCTTAGTTAATTAGATTAATTAATAATCAAATTAATTTAGAATACAGAGTGTAGTTTTAAAAAGTCTTAACATGGGTTTTAAAGCTGCTTTATGTCCAATGTATTACAAATATTCACATTTGCCATCCCAGTTTACAAAATACACAACTTTGTAAATATATAGGATAATCTTGATTCTTATTTTGAATTAAGGAAATAGAAACACAACGAAACTAAATAACTTTTCCAAATTCAATTTGAAATTAGTCGTAGAGAAAAAAATTGGAATCAAACTCTTTCTGAGTAAAAATTGCATGCTTTCCTAGTGGAGTATACTGTGTAAACTATGCACTCATGCTATTTTAGCTTTCAGTAGACTTGCTGAAAGAGAAAAGGTTAAATTTCTTATAATTGTGAGATAAAACTTTCTATTACTTATTAGTGAGATGTTATCCTAGACAGTAGTTGCAAGATATAATCAAGTTTTCAATGCCAAATACACAGGAGTAACTATTTTTGATACAAAATATTTTACAATAAGGTAACTTACTGAATATAAATATAGAATTGGTAATCAGCAATGTTACTTCATTCAGAAAGACTTCAAAAGAAATAAATTTCAGATGAGGGTTGCATTTACCTGTGTGAGTTACTGAATCTGACTTATCATTTGATGAACCATAGCAGAAAATACTTTTATGCAAAAACATAATCACTAACCCTTAGGGAGCCAGTCAATTGTACCATACTTTTCAGAATTTTCCAATAAATTAAACATGCTTAAGCAATCTCAGGCTTATTTATATTTCATTTGAAATGAGACAAAAAAAAATAGACTGCACTTAAATTTAGGAGGTAGAAAGAACATGACTATTATTACTAAAGAAAATGTTGATGGAAAGGTAAAGGAAAAATCACTTAACTTGAATAAGGATTATAAAGAAAAGTTTTCTGTATTTTTATTTCTTCTGTATTTTCATCTGTTCTATAAACTAATCCTTATTTATTGAGTGTGTATTTTTAACCAGTGCCTATGCTGCCTCGTCTGTCCTAGAAGTCACTGACTTGATGGCAGTGGGTATTTTACACTTGTTGTTGTTAAGTACTGTGGAGTTGGTTCTGACTCATAGAGACTCTGTATAGGGGTTATAAGGAGCAGTTGATGAGTTTGAACCACCAAGCTTGTGGTTCAAACAGACCTTGTAGCCCAGTGCTGTATCCCACAGCACCACACCAGGCAGGACTCCTTATTACATTTGTTGTTGTTGTTTAGTGCCGTTGACTCAGTTCTGACCCATAGTGACCCTATATAGGCTTTCAAAGGAGCACCTGGTGAGCTTCAATCACCAACCTTGAAGCACAAACTGACTTTGCAGTCCAGTGCCACACCAGGACTCCTTATTACACTTAGGAGATTAAAAAAAAAAAAAAATGTTGAAGACACAACTTCATCAAGAAACTTGAAAGACTGAGAAAATAGGCAGATGAACGGTATTTGTAATTGAACGGCCTGCAAGTGCAAATATAATACTATCTAGAAAAGAACATGGAAATTATATAGACATATCTTCTTGTTGTTAAGTGCCATCTAGTCAATTCCAACTCATAGTGACCCTGTATAGGGTTTCTGAG
>NW_006408523.1:24865414-24867806 GCF_000296735.1 Chrysochloris asiatica | reverse complement strand
GTAAACCACCAGACTTTTTTTTTTTTTTTTTTTTAACATTTTATTATGAATTGAGTGAAGATTTACAGACAAGAGCATCAGCTTTACATTCAATAAATCATACATTTATTTCATTTCTCTCCATAATTATGAATGAGTGACCGACCATTCCATGGTGAGCATTCCTTACCAGTGCTGTTATCTCGCACTATAAACCTATCCAATGCTTGGGTGAAAATCAGGCCATTCCAGATCTGAAGGGTAGTCCAGAGCGATAGTCTCTGGTTCCTCCTGTCTCGTTCTGATCATCAGTGAACTCGGTCTTTTTCTTTTTTTATTTAAATGATTTTGCTATTTGTTTCACATTTTCTCCCACTCTATGCAGGACCCTGTAATATTATCTCTCTCAGAGCAGTTGGTAGTGGTAGCTGGGCACTGTCTAGTTCTGGTCTCAGAGTCATAGAGATTGTGTCTATTGAACTAATTGATCCCAAGCCTTTTCAATTCTTATCACTTCATTCTTCCGCACATTGTGAGACCCATAGCTGCACTTTAGATGTCTGCTTACGGGCTTTCAAGATCCCCTATGCTACTCACCAAAGCAGGATGTAGAACATTGCCTTTGTGTATTATGTCAATTGACCATGGTGTTCCCTGAGCCCCAAGGCCCGTAAACTCATTGCCTTAGAATGTTGGATAATATCTAGAAATTTTTCATCATTTAGCCTGCTGTATGCTGCACCATATTTATGTTGTGTTTACTGGAAAGGTGATAGTCATATACAAATATGCTCCTTCAAACTTTTATCTATTGTGGGATATATAAAAATATATATTCCACTCTTCCTCCCTTACCCATTCAGCCTATGTCTCAATCCATGTAAAACACACAGAACACTGTTGTTCCAAGGTTGTGTATATATCACTATTTACATCTATACCTTTAGCCCATGCATACCGCCCTGTGTCTTCACTTATATTCATTAATCTTCAGCCACCCTCCCTTTTTTTGTATATTGTCCTCACTTTTTTTTTGTATATTGCACTCCACATCACCTGAGCTAATATTTGGCACCCAATGCTGTGTCTGGCTTTGGCTATTCTCCACATGCAGTACTGAAAGATTAAACCCAAGTAAGGGTGACAGGAGACTGCAAAGAAAAGAATGACACTAGACACAGATAAATTAAGTAAAAGTTGAAACCAGGTGGAACGCAGCACTCTGATGGAGACAAAGTGCATCAAGTTTAGTTTACACACTTATCAATTGGAGGTGCTTAAAGGAGGGTTAGGAGTACAGGAACATCTTGAGCTGTTTGTGTGAGCAGTAAGTGGAACACTATCAGAAAAATGTATTTTGTGGTAGCTAGCTAGAACACTGACTACAATGTCAGTGCTAACAGAAATACCGGATGCCTAGCTAAGCAAACTAAGCTGAAGGTCATCCCCATCTAGAGACTTCCGCTTTTTGGCTGACCTCGTTCCACTGGTCCAACTGCTAGAAAATAGGATGATTGGGGATCCCCGGTTCAGCCGCTCCCAACAATTTTTCAATGTTGCATAGTATTCCATTGTTTGTTTATCCATTCTTGCACTGATGGGTACTTAGGCAGTCTCCATCTATTTGCTATTTTTAATTGTGCTGTGATGAACGTATATCTTCTCATGTCCTAGCTTGTATTCATTGTGGATGTATACCAAGTACAGGGATTGCCGAGACATATGGTATTCCTATTTTCAACTTTCTGAGGAATCACCATACTATTTTACAAAGTGGTTGAACCATTGTACAGCCACCAGCAACGTAGAAGGGTCCCAGTTTCTCCACACCCCTTTTAGCATTTATTTTTTTCTGTTTTTCTTTTTTGCTTTGCATCTCTGGAATGGCTAATGATCATGAACATTTTTAACCGTATTTGTTAGTTGACTGGGTGTTTTCCTTAGTGAAGTGTCTTCCACTGGCTTTCTTGTTTCTTACTGTCCCTATGCTTGGTGTATTTGTGAAGTCACTGGGCCGTCTTCCTGCATATATTTCCACCACATCTGTAGTACTTCTGCTTAAATGTCACCTACCCAGTGATCATATGCTACCTTTTGAAATGGGTGAACAACACCCATTTTCTTTTGGTAGAGTGATTCTGTGTATTCCTTCCATTTTATTTTGATGCGTGCTGCATCATTCAATAATTTGCTGAGCGAATCTATCAGTAACAAAAGTTGAGGCTTAAATTTTTTCTTCAGTTCCCACAGCTTGAGAAATGCTGAGCGTGTTCTTCCTTTTTGGTTTTCTGACTCCAGGTCTCTGCACATTTTATTGTAATATTTGACTTTATCTTCTCGAGCTGATCTTTAAAATTTTCTGTTCAGCTCTCATACCTCCTCATTTCTTCAATTTGCTTTAGCATCTCTATGC
>NW_006408523.1:24857046-24864484 GCF_000296735.1 Chrysochloris asiatica | reverse complement strand
ATGTTCCAATTTTCAATGGGTGTTTACAACTTTTTCTCTTCATTTTGAGTTGTGCCCCATCAGCAAATGAAGGTCCCATGGGCTTTTCTACCATGGGATTTACTCCATTTATGTAATCATGGTCAACTCTACTTTGAGGAGGCCGATCTTCCCCAGTTCACATCTTGAGTGCCTTCCAACCTGAAGGGCTCATTTTCCAGCATTGTATCTGACAGTGTTTCTCTGCTATTCATAAGGTTTTCGGTGACTACATATTCAAAAATAGTTTGTCACACTTTCTTCCTGGGACTGAGAGCATTGAAGGAGGAAGTCCAAGGTTCATTGAAGGAATTGGCAAAGAACAAGACACCAGGAATTGATGGAATAAAAATTGAAATCTTTTAAGAAAGTGAGGTGGTACAGGAGGCACTCACTCATCTATGCCAGAAAATTTGGAAGACAACTATATGGCCCACTAATAGGAAGAGATCCATATTTGTGCCTATTCCAAAGAGAGGTGACCTAACGGAATGCAGAAATCATCGGACAATCCATTTGATATCACATGCAAGTTAAGTTTTACTAAAGGTAATACAGAAATGGCTGCAAGCATACCTTGGCAGAGAATTTCCAGAGGTTCAAGCTGGATTCAGAAGAGACTGTGGAATGAGGGATATCATTGCTGATGTCTGGGTTATCTTGCCTGAAAGCAGAGAATATCAGAAAGCTGTTTACCTGTGCATTATTGACTACACAAAGGCTTTCAACTGTATGTGTTATGACAAGCTATGGACAACATTGTGAAGTATGAGTATTCCAGAACATTTAATTGTGCTCATGAGGAATCTGTACATGGACCAAGAGGCAGCTGTTGGAACAGAACATGGGAACAGTGAATGATTTCCAATGAAGAAAGGTGTGTGACAGGGTTGTATTCTTTCACCATACATATTCAACCTGTATTCTCTGTAAATAATCCAAGTGACTGGGTTATATGAAGAAGAACATGGAATCAGGATTGGAGGAAGACTCATTAACAACCTGTGATATGCAGATAATACCACCTTGCTTGCTGAAAGTGAAGAGGACTTAAAATACTTAGTGATAAAGATCAGACCACAGCCTATGTCATGGATTGCATCTCAATGTAAAGAACACAAAAATCCTCACCTCTGAACCAATAAACAACATTCTTATCATTGGAGAAAAGACTGAAGTTGTCAAGGACTTCATTCTTCTCGGATCAACTATCAACACTAATGGTAGCAGCAATCAAGAAATCAAATGACGTATTGCATTAGGCAAATCTGCTGCACAAGATCTTTTTAAAGTGTTGAAGAGTAAAGATGTCAGTTTGAGGACTAATGTGCACCTGACCCAAGCCATGGTATTTTCAATAACCTCATATGAATGCGATAGCTGGGCAGGACAGTGAATAAGGAAGACTGTAGAAGAATTGCTGCTTTTGAGTTATGGTGTTGGAAGAGACTATTGAAAGTGCCATGGACTGCCAAAAGAAGCAACAGATCTATGTTGGAAGAAGTGTAGCCAAAGTGCTCCTTGGAGGCCAGGATGGCCAAATGTCATCCCTCATACTTCGGACATATTGTCAGGAGGGAACAATCACTGGAAAAGGGTATCATGTTTGGTAAGGTGGAGGGTGAGAGAAAAAGAGGAAGACCCCCAGCAAAATGGATTGGCCAAGTGGCAGCATCAATGAGTTCAAGCATGGCAACAGTAGTGAGGTTAGACCAGGATGAGGCAGTGTTTTATTCTCCTGTGCATAAGGTCACTATGAGTCAGTGCAGACTCGAGGGCACCTAACAACAACAGCAACCCATTGATACCTTCTTCAACATGAATATCCTTAATCCTTTATCTAATTCCTAATCCCATTTATCTCATACTAGTAGGATAAACTTCAAGTCGGCAGTTCAAACCCACCAACTTCTCTGAAATAGTATACTGGGTTTCTGTTAGCCAGAACCAACTCAATGACACTTAATGACAGCAACAAGATCATGCTATTTAGACTAACATGTCCTTTAGACTAATATACTAACAAATTCATTTAGGCCTCCTGCGAGATGGATTGACAAACGGCAACAAAACTGGGCTCAAACAAAAGAGTTAGAGGATGGTGTAGAACCAGGCAGTGTTTTTCTTCTGTTGTGTATAGGGTCTTTGAGCCAGAACTCACTCCTTGACACCTAAAAATAATATGCCTTTCATTTATTATTTATTTGTTTTGATTTACTCATTCTAATATAGATTGAATAGATGAGGGACTCTGTATGCTATTTTAATTTTTATGCCAAGGACCTAGAACAGAATTTAGAACAGGGATGACTTAATGAGTGAATTCATAAAATCATTCACTTATTTGCCAATCATTGTATGTAGGACACAGGATGTTCCTTAAATATGTCTTTGGTGACTGTCATTCTGTATAATCTTGAGAAACAAATATATAAAATGACATTATTAAATTCAAAATTATTGAATTGTCATTTCTTTGAATATACGTGAGAATGAAACAGTCTTCTACAGTAGTTTATAAAATTATTGATGAGAGAAACCATCACTATAATATACTAGTAACATCAGGAAATGTGGATTATATTCATTATGTAATGTTAATATGAAATGCTGCATGGGCAATAGGCCTTAATCTCACATGTATAACTCCAAATATACCTTCACACATCAGTCTCAGGAAAATATGACACAGTGTCAAGCAGACATGCGTGGCATGAAGACAGAACAAATTATTTGACTTCTATTTTTTGCTAGAAGTTGGGGACAGTCTTTAATTGGCATCCCAAACCCAATTCAATACATAGCTAATATTTTTTATTTTTGTGGAATATTCAGCTAAGATTTTTATATAGGAAAAAATCCTATTATATTCATAATAAATACATAACATACAATAGTTGATAATATTGTAGCTTACTGCATAATTATATTTGTCCTTTCATCAAATGATCTGAACTGCTATAGTATTAAAATAAGTATCATTATTCCTTTCTACATCTGACTGAAAATATACACAATATGTAAAGTCAGAAAAAAAATAAGTATTATTAAATTATATCTAACTGGGGCACTGTAGGATAAGCACTTGACTACTAACCAAAAAGTCAAAAGTTCAAACCTACCAACTGCTTCTCAGAAACCTTATTCTGGGTCATTCTGAGTCAGAACTGACTCTATGACACTTAATCACAACAAACCTCCAAATCCACTGCAATGTTAAAATTATAGCTCAGGTTTGGGAAATAGCATCTTTAGATTGTTTGTCTTAATATATCCAGTTACATTTATATTTGGAAACATTTATATAATTTAAATCTGTTTCTGAGTTAAGCCAAACTAAGAGAGTACAATATGGCCAGACTCAACACTTTTGGATAAAATTTTTAAATCTGTATTGCTCTTTAATATGTTTCAGTCATTTACTCTTAAAGTAAAATTTTAAACAATGGCAAATGACATCATTTTTTCTTTTACCCTTTGAATACTTTTCAAATTAGAGGATCATTATCTACATCCCTTAAGTGAAATACCAAAATGTTTTTTCTCTTTGTTAGAAATCTATTTTCCTCTCAAATACATTATTTTCTTTTGCAATTATGGTAATATTAATAATGTTATTAAGTGCCATCAAGTTGATTTAGACCCATAGCAACATTGTATAGAGTTTTGGAGGAACAGCTGGTGAGTTTGGTGACTTTGTGGTTCACAGTCCAGTGCTGATACTACAGCACCAAACCAGTAATGATAGTGTCAGAGATATCCAACTTCTAATCACTTGTTGTTGTTGCTGTTGTAAAGTGCCGTCGAGTCAGTTCCAACCCATAGCAACCGTGTATAGGGTTTCTGAGGAGCAGCTGTGAGCTTGAACCAATGACTTTGCAGTTCAAACGGCTTTGCACTTTGGCGCATTAACCTACAGCATATGAATATTACTTTGTCTCACCAAAAGGGGTATTGCAGATCTGATGAAGTTAAAGATTTTAGGTAGGGATATTATCCTGTTTTTTTTTTTTTTTTTTTTTATGTTAAGTGTCTTTAAGTCAGTTCTGACTTAATAGTGACCCTGTATAGGGTTTCCAAGGAGGGGCTGGTGAGTTTAAACCACCTTGCAGTTCAAACCGACTTTATGATCAAGTGCTTATTCTATAGCTCCACACCAGGGCAGTGGGCCCTAAATGTGTGGTGCTGTAGGATAAGCACTGGACCATGAGATCAGCCACTCCTTGGAAACCCTAAACAGGGCTGTTATGAGTCAAAACTGATTCGAGGGCACATCACAACAACAAAATGTAATCATAACTGTGCTTCTAAGAGGGTAAAGTAGATTGGGCCACAAGAGAGGAGTAGCTGAGGTGACCACAGAAGCCGCTAGCTCTTGTGTCTTTGGCTTTAAAATATAAGGATCAAATTGTTGTCGATGTTAAGTGCCATCGTGTTGTTGTCAAATGCTTCATCTTTCTCATGCTGAGTGGCTGCTGGGCTCAAACCACAGACCTTGTGATTCGTAGTCCTGTGCGTACCTTATAGAGCCACTGCATACCCGTGAATCAAGTAGTTATCATAATTACAATCAGGATAGACAGTTGGTCTCCATAGAACTGATTTTATTCACTGACATCCTCCACTTCATCTTATTTTCTAACCATCATTTAGCACGTCTCCTGATTTTCATTCCATCTCTTTTCAATAGTATTCTGTTTTGTTGTGTATACAATATTGTTATGTCAGCCAAAGGTATCCTATGATCCCATTTGCTTTCTTGTGTTCCCTTTGTTATCATTTTCATCTCAGACATCAGGAATTTGGTAATGAATTTCCTAAAATATGATGGTTCTTAGTGACCTTTGAAGTATCACACCAAGGAGATTTTTATCTCCCTATGGCCTGAGACACTGTCTGGTAGTAAGTTAAGGACTTAAGAAGATACTCTAAATCTTACAGACTCTAAAGTGCCGTTAATGACACTGAAGCAGGAGTGCTCTAAATATACTGCTATGTATTCAGCACAATACAAGATTCTCAGCAAGTTTCAGAATATATATTATTCTTATTGCAAAATACTACTGCAGAGAAAGAATATCTCAACAAATATTCATTGATCATGTACTTTATATATATTATTGCATTGTTGAAGTAAAAGATTATTTTATGTTTCCCAAGCATGTGCATGAGCAAGTACTTATATAAAGGGAATCAGAAGTGACATTTAAACTTTAGGGATTGTAAAAAAGCCCTGTACTAAATATATTTTTTACTTAGTTTTAAGTGGCTTCAATATAAAATCAAAATATTTTTTTTTTCATGTCCATACAGATATTCTACTGTATTTTCTTCTGCTGATTTTATTGTTTTCACTTTGATAGTCAGGTCTTTGTTTTATGCCAGGAATCTACCATTTTATGTAGAATAAAGATGCATTCGTAGCTAATTTTTTTAATAGCAACTAAATACAATTTGAATGAAAACTGCGACATTACATTTATCTTTAATTTGTTATTTAACTCATATTTATAAATAATGGATTAAGTTTGTCAGCATCTTCATTATTGTATTCTCTGACCATCCCCACCCATAATAATTTTCATTCATATCTGTCAAAAGTAGTTTGTCAAACTGCTTTAAGTCATGTTAATTCCGTATCACTGCAAAAATTATCACTCAAGTTAATAATCAATTTTTCATGCAAAAATAGTTTTATGTTAATTATTTTTAAAACATGAATAATCCTACCAATTAAAAACAAATCAAATTACTATTTTGGAAGTTTTAGTTTGCTATTATCCATGGGGATTCCTGGTGTGGCGCTGTTGGATCAGCACTTGACTGTGAACCACAAGGTCAGCATTTAGACCCACAAGTTTCTCCTCCCAAACCTTATTCAAGGTCAATATGAGTCTGAGATGACTCAGCACCTAGAAACAACAACAATTATTCATGAAGGGAGTAAGGTGGCACCATGTGATGAGCACTGAACTGAAAACCACAATGCCAGTATTTCAAACCCACCAGCCGCTATACAAGAGAAAGAGAAGGCTTTCTGTTCCTGTAAAGATTTAAGCCTCAGAAACCCTACACAGAGTTTGACTCCAAACTGACTCTACAGCACTTAACAATAACTGCATGCCTGGATAACATGGTGGGTTATGTGTTGGGCGAATGCTAATCACAAGGTTAGCAGTTTGAATCCACAGGAGAAAAAGTTGAGACTTCCTAGTCTTGTAAAAATGTGCAGCTTCAGAAACCCTTTACAGGATTGTTACCAACTGGAATCGACTTGAGAATACATAGCAGTAGAATTGTCCATTTTATAAATTGTTTATTAAGAACACCAATTGGCAAATTGCTCTCTGTAATTGGTAATTTCACCATGTTGTTAAGTGCCATCAAGTCATTTCTGACTCATAGTGACCCTGTTTAGTATTTCTGAAGAGCAACTAATGGGTTTGAACCTCTTGCTTCATGGTTAGCTATCAAGAGCTTATCATACAGTACCATACAAGGAGCCCAATTTCACCATATAGAAACTAAATAATTGAAGTTGAAGAGCAACTTAGTTTAAAATTAAAGGACAACTTTATGATAAATTTAATAATTTAAAAATAACTTGTTATGGAATTTAAAAAAATCTTTTTAAGTAGCAAATATTGAACGCTTATGTTGCCGAGACAAAACTCAAAGTATGTGGTCACAGAGAGCTAAGGATTTCTTTGTCTTTTGTTTGTGTTGTATCCTAGATTATCACAGTTTTATAATACATACTCAGCATATTTATTGACCAGTTAAATCAATAAATAGATTGCATGAACATCTGGATGTTTGAAGGATGGAATATTCCTGTAAATTGCAATTGTATTAATTTCTATACAATTTTGATATAGTTTGACATGAATGAGAGTCAGCAGGATGGCTGAGAATATATTATGACATAATTGTTATATGGAAACAACAAATAAAATGTGAAGTTGTGCAAATAACATTCAATGACTTTGTTTTTGGTTTTGGAAAATGTATAATGCTTATGAGTAGTGGAAAAACTAGTTTCTGTTAAAAATAACCATATGCTTTCTAATGTTACTAACTAGTCTGATAAATCTCACATTTTCTCTGATGAAGAATTAAAATCTTATGGGTCTAAACTGGATTTTTCTCTTAATAAATAGATAAATGTTACTGTTAGGAGCCCTCGAGTTGGTTACAATTGTACAACAGAATGAAACACTGTCAGATCCTGCACCATTCTCATAATTGTTGTTATATTTGAGCCCGTTATTGCTGCCACTGTATTAATCCATCCTGTTGGGAGTCTTCCTTTGTTTTGCTGAAGTTCTACTTTATGTTCTTCTGTAGGTACTGATCCCTCTTGATAATATGTCCAAAGTAAAAGAGATGAAGTCTCACCATTTTCACTTCTAAGGAGCAT
>NW_006408523.1:24832862-24856651 GCF_000296735.1 Chrysochloris asiatica | reverse complement strand
AAAAAAAAAAAAAAAAAAAACTAAACAGTTTTGATATAGGAAACGAGTCTAAATTGCTACAATTTGAAGAACTTGACCTATACTTATGGATGTAGTAGCTTAAAACACCAACTGAGAGAGAAGCCGTCTTCACATCAAGTATCAATCCTATCCCCTCTGTATACAGGGTAGATAGGGATGGGCAACTTAGACATTGGCTACCTAAAATGAGGGGGCAATAAAGGCACGAAGTGGCTAGCTAATACGTTTTCAAGAGGGAGTTTAGTTTTAGAGTGTGTGGGGGAAGGTACAATCCCCATTGAATAGTTTTCATCTTTTCTTGACAGTTCTGGTGAAAGATGATGGGGATATGATTCTTATGATTTGATAGTGCATAATTGTTATCATGACAAATTGTGACTGTCACAACTGTAAAGGTAAAAGTTTTGCAACAAAAAGGTGGGAGTAGTTAAACTTACAGTCCAGGAACAGGGAATCCTAGGACCGTCAAGGGAGAACAGCACGAACAGAATGTGGGACCCTGTCCAGAGAAGCAGCAACACCAGAGATGGAGGCAGAGATGAGGACATGGAGATAAAGAGCAGCTGAGGACTCTAGACTCATGGAAAGAGAAAGGCTGTGTGTTGGCAGCCAGGAAGCAGACTTGCAGAATGTGCCCTTTGGTTGTTTAAAAGATTATATACTTCTGAGTGTTTTTGTGTGCATCACCCCACACAAAAACAAAAATAACAACAGAGGGAACAGTAGCTAATACTGTTGAATGATGATGCACAGAGGAGATTGTAATCATTGTAATGAAACAATGAGTTTAAAACCGTTCTCCCATGTTACCTATCACTCAATTCACAATAAAAACTTAAAAAAAAAAAGAAAACACTATGACTTGTATCACGTTCACCTTAGTTCTCAAAATTACATCTTTGCTCTTTAACACTTTTAAAAAGTCTTAGGCAGCAGATTTGCCTAATGAAATAACACTTCATTTGATTTCTTGACTGCTGCAACCATGCGCCCATTACACCTCTGTAAGTTTGCCATATTGTGGTGGCTTATAGGTGTCTTTTATGTTACAAGCTATTCCAACAATATTTTTAAAATCAGTAGGGGCCCAAGGAAAATAAGTTTTAGCAGTGCTTCCAGACTAAGACAAATTAGGAAGAAGGAGAGGCAGACTATGTCTAAATGCGTAGTGACTGAAAAACTTATGAGTCGCAATGGAACATTGTCAGATACAATGCTGAAAGTGGAACCTTTTAGTAGGCAGGTATTCAAAATATGACTGAGAAAAACTACCCCGTCTAAGTGCAGTTGGCCATAATGAAGTTAATATAGCTAAACTTATGGGACTATCATTTGCTAACTGGGCACAACTCAAAATGAGAAGAAACACCTACAAACATCCATTAATATCAGAGCATGGAATGTATGTAGTATGAATCAAAGAAAATTAGAAGCTTTGAAAATGAAATGGAAAGAATAAGTATCAATATTGTAGGTATTAGTGAGCTGAAATGGGTTGGTTTTGACCATAATGAATCAAGCAATCATATGGTTTAATATGCTGGAAAAGTTAAATTGAAAAGGAATGGTATTATATTGATTGAGAAATAGAGTATTTCAAGATCTATCCTGAAATGCAGCGCTGTTTGTGATACAGTAATAGCCATATACCAACAAAGAAGAAAATACCACTATTATTCAAATGTATACATCAACTGTAAAAAACCTAACTATGATTATCACAACTGTAAAGATGGAAGTTGTGTAACAAAAAGTGGGAGAGGGGAATAATTAAATCTTGCATTCCAGGAACAGAGGACCATAGGACCCTCAAGAGGTAAGAGTTTGAGCTAAACATGGGATCCTAACCAGAGAAGCAGTGACACCAGAAACAGAGGCAGAGAGGATGGCATGGAGAGATAGAGCAGCTGAGGACTCTAGACTCAAGGAAAGAGAGTGGCTGTGTGTTGAGGGCCAGAAGGCTGGCTTGCAAAGTGCGCCCTTTGGTGGTTTAAATGATTATATGTTTCTGCATGCTTTTGTGTACATCAGGAAAATAAAAAATAGGGCATGGAGGCAAATAGTGTTAACCAATGGTATATGGAGGGATTGTAATTATTACAGTGAAACAAAATACAATTGGCTGAATACAAAACTGATTTTTCTAAAACGTAAACTATCACCTAATTCATAATAAAAGCTTTAAAAAATTAAAGCTTTAATAAAAATAAAAACTTTAACAAAATACCACAAACTAGGTAGTAGTTTAAAACTAAAGAAATTTCTTCTTTCATAGCTCTAGAGGACAGAGGTCTAAAATGAAGACGTTTGTAAGGCTACATTATTTCCAAAAGCTCTGGGGAATAATCCTTCTTTGCCTTCCATCTTCTGGTGGCTACAGGTATGTCTTGTTTTGTTGCAGCCTAACTTCAATCTTTGTTTCTATCTGTACAGGTTTCTTTTCTTTATACATATTTTTTATGGGTCCTTTACTTTTCTTATAAGAACACCAGTCATCTGATTTAAAGCCCACTACAAATCTAGGCACCAACTCCACAGCACATAACAACAACAACAACTCCAGGATGTTTTCATACTAGTATCGTTAACTTATTTAATTTGCAGAGACCCTATTTATAAGCAATGTTGTATTCTGAAGTTCCAAATGAACCTACATTTTTGGAGGAACATTACTTTGAAATCAGTTACCATTTTAAAATGATAGTTGTATCTTAAGGGGCACTGGTGCATAATGGTCACACACATAGCTGCTGATAAAAAAGCTAGATGTGCAAACTCACTAGTGGTTCCATGGGAGAAAAGCATTGAATACTGACTGCCAGCCTAGAAAAGTATATGAAGCAATTCTACTCTGTCTGTGGAGTCAATATGAATTGAAACTTACTTGGCAGCACACAACAACCACCTGTATTATAATTATAGACAAAATAGATTTAAGTCATCATATGCTTTAAAGTATGGAGCTCTGGTAGCGTAGTGGTTCCGAATCGTGCTGCGAACCTTAGGGCCAGCAGTTCGAAACTACCAGCTCCTCCGCGGGAGAAAGATGAGTCTTTCTGCTCCCGTAAAGATTTACACCCTCGGAAACCCTGTACAGGGTCGCTATGGGTTGGATCCGACTCGACGGCACTTAACAACAACAATGTTTTAAAGTATACCATTGTTGTTATTGAATGCAGTTGAGTCTACTCTGACTTGTAACAACCCAGTAGGGGGCTTCTTAAGAGTGACAGGCGGGTTTGAGCTACCAACCTTGTGGTTAGCTGTCCATTGCTTTTCCTACAGTGCCAAACCAGGACTCTAAAGTATGTCATACATAAGATAAAAATCTGAAAGATGACAAATCCATGCTTCCTTTCATGCTTTGTTGTTAAGTGCCGTCAAGTCGATTCGGACCCATAGCGACCCTGTATAGGGTTTCCAAGGAGCAGCTGGTGAGCTTGAACCACCGACCTTGTAGTTCAACGGACTTTGCAGTCTGATGCATTAGCCGACAGTGCCACACCAGGACTTCTCCTTTCATGCTTAGGATGACAAAATTCATACTTCATTAAAATGAAAATACAATGGAATTTTATTTTTAGATCATGTAAATGGAGATAACAGAGATATGTCTCCACAACAATATTGCTATATCAATCATATGCAAAATCTTTTAGAAATATAATCTTGGAAATGACTTTTTATACTCTATAAGCATTATGGACTCAATTTTATCCCCAATAAGAGTATGTTGAAGTCCTAAACTCTATACTAGTAAATGTGAACTTGTTCAGGAAGGAGCATTTTTCTTTGTAGAGCTCATCTACTAAATTAATACAGTTATACCACAGTAGGGAGGTTTCCAATTCTAGTTCCTTATAAAAGAGAAGGATAGTATGGAAACAGGGTCACCAGTCACCCACATGAGGTAAACAGTCTTTGAAAAGGAGAAAGTGAAAGAGACAAGCAAGTATATTTCCCTATACTCTACAGAGAGAAAGAGGGAGAGAAGCTGGAAGAGGGCGAGGGAAGGGACAGGAGGGAAAAAGCATAAAACGCTGCTGAAATCCTGACTCCTACTACCAGACTCCCAAAACGTTAGAAAATTTCTGTTCTTCGAGAACAGAAATTGTATGGTATTTGTTACGGTAACTTAATGAAACCAACACTTTTGCTTCCAATATTCAAATACTCATTAAAAAAAAAATCAAAATATAACATTTGAAAAAAATTACTGTGAATGACTTCTTCATATTTGAAAAGAGGAGGGATAGTACATATATGAACACAGAAGATACAGATGAATATTAGAAACAGCTGTAATATAAGCTGGGGGCAAAAATAAATAAATAAATAAATAAGAAACTACAACAGCTAGAATAGAAACATTTTTTCCAACTATCGTTAGGCACTAGGTCTAACAATGCTAACAGAAGATACATATGCAATTTTAACTTTTTTTTTGAGGACACTAAAGATGACTGAGGCAGCTCTTCCTAAGTCACACTATGAGTGTCTTCCAACCTGAGGGGCTGACCTCCTGGCACTATATCTGACAATATTCTGGTGCTGTTCAGTCTGAAATTGATAAACATGCAATCAGAATTTATTGACAATTGCTGGTGATTGGAATATGAAGCCTGGAAACAAAAAAGGAAAGATCAGTAGTTTGAAAATATGGCCTTGGTGAAAGAAATGGTTCGAGACATTGCATCTTATTCATTGCAAATACCCTTTTAGAACAACATGAAAGGTCATTATGCACATGGACTTTACCAGGTGAATAGACAGAAATCAAACTGACTACATCAGTGGAAAGAGACAGTGGAAAAGCTCAATTTATTCAGTCAAAACAAAACCAGGGCAGGATATGGAACATACCATTAATTGCTCATATGCAAGTACAAGGTGAAGCTTCAAAATAGTATAATTAATTAATTAATTTAAAAACAAAACACAAAACAAGAGCCAACATATCCCACCTGAATTTAGAGATCATCTCAAGAATAGATTTGATGCATTAGATATTAATTATTGAAGACAGGAAGAGTTGTGGGATATTAAAAAACGTTTTAAAGGGAGAAAGCAAAAGGTCATTGGAAAGACAGGCAAGAAAGAAAAGACCAAAATGGATGTCAGAAAAGACTCTAAAATGTGCTCGCTACTACAGAGATGAGAAAGTTAATGGAAGATATGAGGAAGTAAAAGAGCTGAACAGAAAATTTCAAAGGATAGCTCAAAAAGACAAAATCAAGTATTATAATGAATAGTACAAAGATTTGGAGTTAGAAAACCAAAAGGGAAAAACATGCTCAACATTTCTAAAGCTAAAAGAGCTAAAGAAACAACTCAACAAATATTGAAGTGTTCTAAAGGTAAAATGTAGAATATACAATGATTTAGAAATGATTCAGAAAAGGACATGAAACTTCAAAAGATGGAGGGTATACAGAGTCACTGTATCAAAAACATTCATGTCGATGTTCAACTATTCAGGAGGTAGCATATGATCAAGAATGATGATACTGAAGGAAGAAGGCAGAGCTGCACTGAAAGTATTGGTGAAAAACAAGGCTCTAGGAATCAATGGAAACCAACTGAAATCATCCAGCCAACCGATGCAGCACTGGAGAAGCTCAATATTCTATGCCAAAAATTTGGAATAATGCTATATGACCAACTAATTGGAAGAGGTACATATTTGTGCCCATTCCTAAGAACTGTATCAAACAGAATGAAGATATTATCTAACAGTATCATTTATATTACATGCGAGTAAAATTTTGCTGAAGATAATTTAAAATGACTGTAATAGCACATTGATAGGAAACTGCCAGAAACTCAAGCTGGATTCAGAAGAGGACATGGAACTTGAGATAATATTATCAATGTCAAATGGCAGAAAGCAGAGATTACCAGAAAGATGTTTACATATACAGACTGAGAGGCAGACCTTTGAACGGAACAAAGAATAGTAAACAGCTTAACATTAGGAAAGACGTGCGCCAGAGCTGTATTCTTTCACCATATTTAATCTGTATACTGAACAAGTAATCTGAGAAACTGGGATTATATGAAAAAGAACATCCATTAGTTTTGGAGGAAGACTCATTAACAATCTGTGATATGGAGATGATACAACCTTTTTTACTGAAAGCAAAGAGGACTTAAAATACTTACTGATTAAAATTAAAGACTACAGCCTTCAGTATGGGTTGCAACTCAATGTAAATAAAACAAAAATCCTCACCACTGGATCAATAAGTAACATCATGATAAATGGAGAAAAGACTGAAGCTGTCAAAAAGTTCATTTGGCTTGAGTCCACTATCAACACTCATGAAAGCAACAGTCAAGAAATCGAACAACATATTACATTAGATAAATATGCCGCACAAGACCTCTTTAAAGTGTTCAAGAGCAGAGATATCAGTCTGGGGACTAAGGTGTGCCTGACCCAAACTATGGTATTTTCAATAGCCTCATATACAAATGAAAAATGGACAATGAATAAGGAAGACCATAGAATAATTGATGCATTTGTGTTATGGTATTGGAGAAAAATATTGAAAGTACCAATGACTGCCAGAATAATAGATCTGTCTTGGAAGAGGTACAGCCAGAATGTTCCTTGAAGGCACTGATGGGGAAACTTCACACATATTATCAGGAGGGACCAATCTTTGGAGAAGGACATTATGCTTGGTAAAATGGAGGATCAGCAAAAAAGAGGAAGATCCCAGCTAGGTGCACAGACACCATGACAACAGCAATGGGTTCAAGAAGAACAAAAACTGTGAAGATGGTAGAGAAGAGGGTAGTATTTCTTTCTGTTGTGCATAAGGTCCAAATGAGTCAGAACCAACTCGAGGTCACCTAACAACTTGAGTTGAGCTGCTTTTTATAATGATAAAATACACAGACCCATTTACAATTAGCACTGTTCATAACATGTCAGTGTTCTCTCAAAAAAGGCAACCAAAATATCAGCACATCAAAGCAAAAATGAAGGGGGAAATTCTAAAGCAATTGGGAGAGAAGCAAACAATAACAGAATTTGGGAAACAGAAAACATATGGATATGTTTATTTATTTATCCCAGAAATATTTAGAAGCAAACTAACTCACTGCAGAATACCAATACCAGAATTTTGACTGTTATCCTGGAAATTAAACGTGCAGAGATTGTTTTAAAATTGTGGCTAAGAAATGGCTATTCCCACATATGCCTTCACCAGACATCTTAACTGATCCATTTTCATCTAAGCAGCAGATTAGATGTTTATTCTTCAGAAAGAGTGAATCAGAGGAAATTTGCAGATGGGAAGAAGGCAAAGCTGAGAGGAGATTCTGGAGCAGAGAATTAAAATTCTGGAGAGTGAAAGAAAAAAAAAAAATGGCAGCCCTCTTCCATAACTCAACTCTTAGTACCCTTAAAAATGTGTCTATTGACTTCAGCAAGATGATGGTCTAGACAGACACAACACAGGGACTCTCTACATTGAAGATATGGAAGACCAAATAAAGCAAACATAAATGAAAATTCTGGCAACCTGAACACCGGTAGGTGCACTGACACCATAGCAACAGCAACGGGCTCAAGAAGAACAAAAAACTGTGAGGATGGTATGGGAGAGGGCAGTGTTTCTTTCTGTTGTGCATAAGGTCCTTATGAGTCAGAACCAACACGAGGTTACCTAACAACTTAAGTTGGCTGGAGAGGAAGACTGACTGGTGAATGTTTGGCCGGATGTGGTTTGACCATGTGTGATCAGCTTTGACAGCGGAAGAAGGTCTGGCAGAGAGGATTCACATAGGCAATTGGCAAGATGGAATGCCTTCTTTTTCCCCAAGCTCTGCTGACTAGTTCCCACCATCATTCTCCTGCCGCACAAACACTGCTCTCCAGGAGTTCAGAGCTACATACTTGGAAACCATGCCAGTATGAGGTGGGGTCCTGTTGTGCTGTTTTTGTGTGCAGTTCTGTTGTCTGGATTCAGATGAGGTCAGCTCTAGACCTTCAAAACCCACAGAACCACTAGAAATTAAAGGACTTTGTAATGACCAGGCCAAATGTACAAAAAGTGCTTATGGGTATACTTTGGACTGAGAACCACCAATAAAAGACAACAACCTGAGATTACCTTACATGATAACACCACTCAAAACTTAATTTAGAAATGTTGTTGGTAAGTGTTGTACAGTAGATTCTGACTCCCAGAGACCCTGTATAGGAGCAGCTGGTGAGTTTAAACTGCCAACCTTGAAGTTCAAACCACCTTTTGGTCCAGTGCTTACCCTACAGTGCCACACTAGGACTCCTGATCCAAGAATAGAAGTATTTAAAGTGAAACAAGTCTGTTTTTGTTGTTGTTTAATGCCATCAAGATGATTCCCACTTACAGTGACCCTGTATAGGGTTTCTGAGGCTACAAATCATTACAGGAGCAGAAAACCTCATCTTTCTCCCTTGGAATGGCTGGTAATTTCAAACTGCTGTGACCATGAGGTTAGCAGCCTGACTTATACCACTATGCTACCAGAGTTCCTTGTGACACTAATGTAAGTGAATTACTGTAAGAACTTTTGAGCCATTGCTTGCTGAAGAGGAATAGTTACATAAGATTTTTTCCCTTCCTTTTAATATAAATCTGGCCATGTATGAACTGGAACCATAGCATCATTACTTTTGGACTTGCCCTTGCATGTAAAGATTTACTTTAAGGAAATGGCTCATGCAAATAACACTAACAACTTCCAAATATTAATGGGTTAGGTACAGGCTGGAGACTGGTTTAACTATGGCTGATGCCTCTAACATTTGCAGGTCAGATAGCATACTGAAGACTTCTCAAGTGCCAAGTACAAGATGCCAGAGTATTGACGAGAGAAATGCAGAACAGAGAAAGAGTGGGAACTTTGCCAGAGTATTTATATATGTATATATATATATATATATATATATTATATATATATATATATATATATATTCAGTTGTTGTTAAGTGTAGTCAAGTTGATTCCGATCCATAGCGACCCTGCATAAAGTTTCCAAGGAGTGGCTGGTGAGCTTGATCCTCTGACTTTGCAGTCCAGCACATTAACCCACAGCACCATAACAAGACTTTATATATATATATGGGATAGAAGTCACACCCCCAGGAAAACACCCATTCTAACTGATTGACTGCTCACATGAGTTCACCATATGTGAACTGATTATTTAATGTTTGCTTGCAGTTGTTATGTTAAATACTGTTGAGTCCCTTTCAAGTCATAGCCACCCGATTTAGGATTTCTGAGGAGTAGCTGGTGGGTTTGAACTGCTGAGCTTGTGGATAGCAGTCCAGTGCACATATTACAGAGCCACACTAGCACTCCATATTCTAACAATTGAGTCTTTAAGTACTGATAATTCTGGCCTAGCCAAGTTGACATTATAACATTAATGAAAACAATGTCTTTTTTGAGGAAAACTGTTATATTAACTACTAAATACATTTTTTTCTAAGACACATTTATTTTGATTGAAGATTTTATCTCATATGTAAAATATAAAACTCAGAAAAAATAGCATATTTAGATTAAATCTATATTCTTTTTCTGTTCAATTTGTCATGATATTCATTTTAATATGTGATATCACTCTAGGATAAGCACTGGACTTCTAACGGCAAGGTCAGTGATTCAAATCCACTATCTTGGAAACCCTATATATGGCCGCCCTATGAATTAAAACCGATTCAACAGCACTTAACAACAACCACAATAACAACATCTACCTTTAGAAATAAAAGCTTTGGCTTGTAAAGTAGAAATGAATGCAATAAGATTGCTCACATGTTCGCATGTTTTTCTATATATCACCACTTCCTGTACAATTCTAACACAATGTATTCTTCTCAATAGTGATTTGCTAAATATAAGAATACTATAACATTTATAACCTTGTGTGCTTTCTAAATCACTGATAATGATCAATACATCTTGATTTCATGCTTGATCAATTTCAGATAGAAAAAGTTGATAGAATTCTTCTATTTCATCCTCACTAGCTTTAGTGGTTGGTGTGTAAATTTGAATAATAGTGGTATTAACTGGGCTTCTCTGTAGGTGCATAGATATTATCCTATCACAGACAGCCTTGTACCTCATGGTTGATCTGGATATGTTCTTTTTGATGATGGATGCAACACCATTCCTCTTCAATTTGTTATTCCCAGCATAGCAAACCATGTGGTTGTCGGATTCAAAATGGCCAATCAATCCATTTCAGCTCACTAATACTGAAGATATCGATGTTTATATGTTCCATTTCATTTTGACAACTTATAATTTTCCCAGATTCATACTTTGTACATTCCATGTTCTGATTTTCAATGGATGCTTACAGCTGTTTCTTTTCATTTTGAGTTGTGCCCCATCAACAAATGAAGGTCCTGCGGGCTTTACTCCATTCATGTCATCACAGTCAACTCTACTTTGAGGAGGCAGCTCTTCCCCAGTCACATGCTGAGTGCCTTCCAACCCGAGGGGCTCCTTCTCCGGCACTGTATCTGAGAGTGTTTCTCTGCTATTCATAAGGTTTTCAGTGACTAAATATTCGGAAGTAGTTCATTACTCCTTCTTCCTAGTCTGTGTTCACCTGGAAGCTCATCTGAAACGTGTCCACCATATTTTGTTTGGTAAGGTGGAGGGTCAGAGAAAAAGAGGAAGACCCCCAGCAAGATGGAGTGGCAAAGTAGCAGCATCAATGGGTTCAAGCATGGCAACAATAGTGAGGTTGGCCCAAAATCAGGCAGTGTTTCGTTCTACTGGGCATAAGGTCGCTATGAGTCGGTACCAACTCAGTGGCACCTAGCAACAACAACAACATACAACACACTTTCTCAGATGAATTAATATTTTATTAATGATATTTTATTTTATTTATTAATAATTAATATTTTATTTATTAATAATTAATAAAATAACTACTATTCTTTGTGATTTGGGTAGCATATAAAAGTATGAGTGTGAAACCACTATGTTCACTGCTACAATTTTTTTTTCAAGTTTCCCTTTAAAAAAAAAATGCAAAATTTAGTATTACTCCATTGAATAAGATTACTCCAATGGTAACAAGGTAATATGTTTATTTATAAGAAATTATGAAGGAAGAACTGATATAAGCTCTGGTGGTACACTGGGTTAAGCATTAGACTGCTAACTGAAAGGTTAGTGATTTGAACTCATAAGCTGTTCTTCAAGAGAAAAATGAAGCAATGTCTAATTATGTAGTGCTTCTATAGCAGAAATACAAGTGGATAGCTTTAACATCCAGAAACGTATACTCTTACAGTTTTATTGTTGTTAAGTACTGTCTAGTTGGTTGTGACTAACAGCAGGTTTCCAAGGAGTGGCTAGTAAGTTTGAACAACTGACCCTGTAGTTGAAACCTACTTTGCGGTCCAGTGCATTATCCCTCAGAGCCACACCAAGACAGTTTATAAGGTTAGAAATGCATATTTAGAATGCAAGCTCTATGGAAGGGCTTTCTTTTGTTGGTTTTGTGAAACGGTCCTTATCTCTTTCAGCATCTGTAGGTTCAGTTTTTCTCAGTACTTCTCACACATCTTGATAACAATCTTCTCCTGGATCTTCGAGTTTCACAGTTTGGGGACTCCATATTCAAAGGACACACTTCACTCATGGCTTTTCTATTTCACCAATAAATGTGGTAGTTTTGCTGTTGTTGTTAGGCGCCATCAAATCAATTCCAACTCATATTAACCCTATTTCTGAGAAGCAGGTGGTGGATTTGCACTGCAGACCATGTGGTTAGCAGTCCAGTGTTTATCCTGCAGCGCCAAACCAGGAGCCCATTAAAGGTAGTAGGTTCCTCTTTCTCTCCTTACTTCTCTGCCCTTTTCTATCTCAGAAGATATAATTTAAGATACAATGAATCCTACAAATTGTATTGATACAATTTAATACTGCAAATGACATCTGGCCTCATTGTTGTTCAGTGCCATTAACTTGGTCTGACTCATAGCAAATCTGTATGGGGTTTCTCAAGAGCAGCTGGTGAGTTTGAACCATCGACCTTGTTTTTTGCAGTCCAGTGCTTATCCTATGGCACCAAACCAGGACTCAATTGGCATCATAGAATTGAGAATGTATAAATACATTGGATAGTTACATCAGATCAGAGTTGATCATATCAGATGAAAACATAGTGTTGATTGTATCATATTAGATTTCATCATGGAGGTAGTAACTGCATCTTAACTGCTAACCCCTGAGAATCCTGGCTTAGCCAACTTGACACAAAATCTCAACTATCAAAGACAATCTGCTTCTGTAAAGATTTACAACACTGGAAAACTTATGTCCTATGATATGTTGCTAGGAATCAGAACCGATTTGATGGCCATAGAGTTCGTTTAGATATTAAAATAATACTTCCAAATTTGACATCTTGAAATAGCAATAGGTGGAGATTTTCTTTTGAAACAAATTTATCAAAAAAGGACAAAACTATTCTACAAAAAGGATGTTTTTCTTATAATTAGTTAATGGTTTCAAAAAATGAAAAAATCACTTATGGTGCCTAACAAGCGCCACTCATATAAAACCATTTTGGAGGCTAAATTTGCTTTTATTTTATTCATTTTACTATTTTTTAATCTGTCAATTATAAGGAAGCTAGAGAGAACACAATATTTCTTGGGAAGAGGTCATCATTTTCTTACCTAGGGAGGTAAGAAAAGCAATTCATAAATTTCTTACAAAAACAGACTCTTCAACTACATCCCACGGCCATAGCCAAGTTAAAGTATGTTTAATTTCATCCTCAGGTGGTTTGCTTCAAAAACTGTTTCAACTCTGTACAGAACTACAAAAGCAACAGATGAAATTTTAAAAAATTAAAAAGTATAAATGTACTTTTGTGTTGCTGTACATGACTCTGTGTACCTTTTCATTTTAACACAGAAGATAAAAATGATTCAAAATATATTCTTAACGAATTTAAATTCAAACAATTCCAACGATCAGATGTATTGTCCAGAAAGAAACTGCAAAACTGAATACTTTGAAATAAATTATTGTAAATACTTTCATTTACATTAAAATGTGCAAAGATGTGGAGAGTTAGAAAATGAAATGGAAAGAACACATTGACATTTCTCATCCTGAACAATTGAAGTAAAAATTCCAGTTGCAATATTGACAGATTCTATGGGCAAAATATTGAATGGAACCAGAAGCCTCAAAAGAAGCTTAAAGAAATACAGACTTTTTGTATAAAAAAAAAAAAAGATTGACATCCAACCATTTCTGGAAGTAACACAATCATGAGCCAATGGTATTGAAGGAAGGAGTCCAAACTGCACTGAAAGCATTGATGAAAAGATTCAAAAAAAAAAAAACTCCAGGAATTGACAGATTAAATTTGAAATGCTTCGAAAATGAATGTGATAATAGAAATGAGCATGTGTCCATGCCAACAAGTTGGAAGCCAGCTACCTGGTGAACTGGCTGGGAGCTATGCATATCTGTGCTCATTCCAACACAGGGAAGAAGTAGGAAAAATATAGTTACATTATAGGGATTGCAATTAATTAGATGAAACAAAATGTGTATGAATTATTAAAGGGAAAATTGACCTGCTCTGTAAATCTTCACCCAATTCACCAATACATATAATGATAAACAGGTGATAGTAGAATGTGAAAATTACAGTACAAATCAATAATATCACTTTCAAATAAGCTTTTTCTGAAGAGAATACAGATGTAAGCATTCTAATTATTTCTGTTTATCCTCAAATCAAATATTGTATGTTGTCCTTTACAATCCATCATATATTAAAGTTATTGAAACTAAATCTCTAAAAATCCTTACATTGAAATGTCTTCAAATTATTATGACTTTAAGAAATATTTCAGAAACTTGGTGTATTTTAAAATATGAATAAAATATGATATGAGTAACCCTTAAAATTAACCATATGATGGTATCAGCCTAGCAAAATTTTCATGTTTCCATATACTTTATTGATATAAAAATAACCTGAAGCTAAATAAAAACTGAGGTGTCTATGAAAGTAGGATATTTGTGATGATGAACAAAATTAATGAAGTAGAAAGCCATAAAGAAACTGAAAATATTAGAAAAGAGAAAAGCCAAACATAAATGCTTCTAGGATGGCTAAGGGGTAATAGTAGAGGGCAGGAATGAACTTCCAATGATAAAATAGTTTTCCCTGAAGCTCCCTAGAAAGTTTCAATAAACGGAGATGACAGGTAACTCAGATTATGGAGTTAACCACTGGGAACAGAATACTGAATAGTATTTGAAATCGTGTCTAAGAAATTGGCTGTGCATAAAACTTTTATCATTACATTGCACACCCAGGGCCCAGTAAAACTCTCCTCTATTGAAGTCTGACTCTAGGCTTTTGCTGTAAATTGGGCTTCAGATTCAGAAGAGCAGAAGGAGAAGAGGTCAGTAGTGACATGCTATATGAACATAAGAAAGGCAACACATATATTGAACGGTAAATGCTATCATTTCTATTAGTATTGTTGTTCCTTTTCCAAACGCTATATACGTACTTTCAATGCTTCTCATATTTCTATGTCCTGAAAAATAATGGTGATAGAAAACATCATAAATCACTGCGCTGTTTCTAATATCAAAGAGAAAGCTTAGATTGAAGCCATATCACTTATACCTTATTATAGATGTTAAAATTTATTTAAGAAAGATTAGTGCTTTTCCAATTACTCAAAAATATTTTATTATGAATGGATATGGAATTGTATTACATACTTTTCCAGAATCAAGTAAGACAATTATATCATTTTCTTCATTATTCTCTTAAAGATTTCCAGCTAAACATGCATTCCTGTGATAATCAGAGTTTATCCATGCTGTTTTTAGGTGCCATTGAGTCAGTTCTCTTAGTGATTCTATGTACAACAGAATTATACACTGACAGGTCCTGCAAATATCCTCACAATTATTATATTTTATTCCATTGATGCAGCTACTATGTCAACCTAACTCCTCAAGAGTCTTCTTTTGGCTAACTAAGCACAATGTGCTTTTTTAGTGACTAGTTCTTCCTGATAACATGTCCAAAGGATGTAAAGACAAAGTCTCTCCAGCCTCACTTTCATGGAACATTCTGGCTGTACTTCTTTCAAGACAGATTTATTTGTTCTTCTGGCAGTCTATGGTATAAATTCAATAATCTTAGTCAATACCATTTTTCAAAGTTGTTGATTCCTCTCCAGTCTTTTTTATTCATTGTCTAGCTTTCCCATGCATATGAGGCAATTGAAAACACTATGACTTGGGTCAGCTGTACACTATTCCTCAAAGTGACAACTTTACACTTTAATACTTTAAACAAGTCTTTTGCAGCAGATATGTCCAGTGGGATACAGAGGCTGTTTTCTTTACTCCTGCTTTCATGAGCATTGCTTATGAATGCTTGGTAATTTCAATCGTTTCTCATCATTTGGCATGATGTTTGTTGGTCCATTTTTAAGGATTTAATCTACACTGAAGAATCCTGGTGTGGCACTGTAGAATAAGCACTGGACTTCAGTGTCAGTTTAAACTGAAAGGTTGGTGGTTCAAACTTACCAGTCACTACTTGGAAACCCTATACAGGATCACTATGAGTCAGAAATGATTCAACTGCACATAACAACAACAACAATCTACACTGAAGGCTGCAGTCTTTGATTTTCATCAGTAAGTGCATTACATCCTCTTTACTTTCAGCAAACAAATCTGTGTCATTTGCACATCACAGGTTGAGTCTTCCTCCAATCCTTATGCTGAGTTCTTCTTCATATAGTCCAGATTTTAAGAGTATTTTTCTGCAAACTGATGCAGCACTGGAGGTACTCACTCATCTATGCCAAGAAATTTGGAAGATAGCTACCTTATCAACTGATTGGAAGATATCCATATCTGTCATCATTCCAAAGAGAGGTGACCCAACAGAATGTGGAAATCATCAGATAGTATCATCAATATCATATGTGAAATTTTGCTAAAGTTAATTCAAAAACAACTGCAAAAGTACATTAATATGGAATTGCCAGAGGTTCAAGTCAAATTCAGTCAAGCACATGGAATGAAGACTATCACTGTTGACATCAACTGAATCTTGCCTGAAAGTGGGGGATACAAGAAAGATATTTAACTGTGCTGTATTGGCTATGCAAAGATTTTTGATTGTAAGGATCATGGCAAGCTATGGACAGCATTGTGGCAAATGAATATTCCATAGCAATTCATTGTGCTTATGAGGAACCTCTATATAGGCCAAGAAGAAGTCATTCAAAGAGAACAGGGGACAATGAATGTTTTAAAATTAGGAAACGTATGTGCCAAGGTTGTATTCTTTCACCAAACTTTTTCAAGCTCTAGGAGGAGCAAAGATTCCAAGAAGTTGGATTATATGAAGAAGAATGTGGCATTATAATTGGAGGGAGATTCCTAATATAATTAACAATCTTCAATATGCACATTATACAGCCTTATTTGTTGAAAGTGAAGGAAACTGTTGAAGAGCAAGGACCTCAGCCCTCAGTATGGATTGCACCTCGGTGCAAAGAAAACAAAAAATTTCACCACTGGACCAGTAAATAACATCATGATAACTTGAGAAAAGATTGAATTTGTCCAAAGCTACATTTTCCTTGGATCCAGTGTCAATACTTATGGAAGCAGCAATCAAGAAATCAAACAACATATAACATTTGGCAAATCTGCTACACAAGACCTCTTCAGGTGCACCTGAACCAAATCATAGTATTTTCAATAGCTTCAAATGCATGTGAAATTTGAACAGTGAATAATGAAGATGGTAGAAAATTTGCTGCATTTGAGTTATGGTATTGAAGATTAATATTAAAAGTATATTGGTACTGAAGAATATGAAGACCTCTGGTGGCATAGTGGTTACAAGTTGGGCTGCTAACCTCAAGGTCAGCAGTTTGAAACTACCAGCTGTTCCACAGAAGAAGGATGAAGCTTTCTGCTCCTGTAAAGATTTGGAAACTCTATAAGTGGTGGCTATGAGTCGGAACCAACTCCACGGCATACAACCACCACCATTGAAGATTAATATTAAAAGTACATTGGACTGGTAGAAAAGGGAAATCTGTGTCAGAAGTGATATAGCCATAATGCTTCTTAGATGTCAGGATAGAAAGAGTTTGAGCCTTGTACTTCAGATGTTATTATCAGAAGGACCAGTTATTGGAGAAGTGGAGGTCGCTGAAAAAGACCCTCAACAAGATGGATTAGCACAGTGGTAGCAGCAATGGTCTCAAACTTAACAGTGATTGTAATGATGGCACAGGATTCAGCCGTGTTGTTATGCATAAAGTCAATATGAGTTGGAGCCGACTCGATGACACCTAACATGGCATTTTGAAATGCCAAACTTTTCATTAGTTACCAAAAACTTTACTGTTGCCACAACCTAGGGACTTTTATACTCAAAATAAAAGGATTAATTTACATCTGCATGAATTAATAGTTAATGATTCAAATCCACAACTACTCCTTGGAAACCCTATTCATGGCTGCTATGAGGCACCATCTTGATGGCGCTTAAGAACAACAACAATAGATACTACAGCAGAAATGTGAAATAAAATTTTGAGACAGTTTTTCTAATTAATTTCATCAAGTTTTCAAAGGGGTATTCATGGAAATATTTTATTACCTTTCAATTCCATTTTTCCACATATACTTTTGAAACCCTTCATATGATTCCTTTTTTGGTAAAGCACAATGACTTATATTCTCCTTAACAATATGACAATGTCTTTGGATGGCACAAGCGGTTAAACATCCAGCTTCTAACCAGAAAGTTGGTTCAAGACTGTCACAAGCAGTACCTTGGAAAAAAGACTTGGATATCTACTTCAAAATGAATCAGCCTTGAAAAACCCTATGGAGCGCAAGTCTACTTGATATATAGGTTGTTGTTGTTGTTAAGTACTGTGGAGTCAATTCCGACTCATAATGACCCTGTACAGGGTTTCGGACTGTAAATCTTTACGGGAGCAGAACGCCTCATCTTTCTCCCGTGGAACCGCTGGTAGTTTTGAACTGCTGACCTTGCAGTTCACAGCCCGATTCGTAACCACTATGCTACCAGCCATTCTCTATTAATTGGAATAGATTCAGCTGCAACTTTTTTTTTTTTCTTTAATATATATAATATAGTTGGGTTTTAGGCCTTGACATTCATACACCTCACTGAATTTACAGAAGTGAGATTAAAATTATGAATGAATGCTAGAAAACTTGAGTTATCTGAGAGAAATTTTAAACATATTGTAATAAGGTAAAAATATATGAGGAAGCTAAATAAGTTGTAAAATACAAATACATTCAAGATTAGAGATGAAAAATAACAAATAAGAGAAAAATAAGTTATTGATTTCTATGATCCTCAAAGTATTAAATTTAGGAAATTCCTAGTGAAAACAAATTTGAACCACTGTCACAAAAATAAGTCTGGAAAAAAATCCATCCTGTTTTTAGACACAATTGTATGTAATATATAAATTAATTCATTATGCTACTTAAGATTTTTATTTAAAGAAATTTCAAGAGGACTTTCTATATGAAAAGAAAATAAATTTCAACTAAATTGAAAAGCACTTTGTTATTATAATGGTTATTTTATACAGCTTGGTAAATATTTTCTTCTTTCTGTAATTTAAATTAAATCAGACTTACATAAGGTATAAAATTAGAAAAGCCTCAGAAGTTTGCCTGCATCTATTACATTGGAGATGATATTGGATACGTATTGTATTGAGAAATAAATCTAACTTTCTATTCTTAAGGAAATTCTCATTCACAGATTAGTGTTATGGGTCTATTACCTTGCATTGTATTTATTGTATTCTTTGTTTTGTTTTGCAAAATCCAAATAAAATCCTGAGAGTACAAAATTGATATTATAATATTAAAAATCTATTTTAAAATAAAATGTTTCTGCTAATAGTCTGAGAACTGCAAGTTCAGCAGTTCAAACACACCAACTGCTCTTGGAAAATGCTTTACAGGGCCTCGGAAACCCTGTGCAGGGTCGCTATGAGTCGGAACCGACTCCACAGCACACAACAACAACAACATGAGTAAGAATTGACTCAATAACTCTTAATAACAACAACATTTTGTTAAAGCTTTAATTCTAATATATAAGGTTACATTTTCATGTATAATTACATTTGTATCCCTCAATATATTCATATTTTCTTGAGACATTAATTTGTCCCAGTGCAGTACTAGGCATTTTCTGTGCTATAGAGAAATTCCAAAAAGTATAAATCTACCACCAACTCACTGGCTCGTACTATAGAGAAACAAAAGGCAAAGTGTTCTCTTGATCAGGTCTCAGCATTTCTTTTTAAGGGTCAAGTTATGAAATGTTTGACTCTTTGAGTCTTGTGTTCTCTGTTAGCACAAAAGCAACCATAGAAAATATTTTTAATATGGGTGCAACACTCTTCCAATAGAGTCCTGGTGTGGTGCTATAGGAGAAACACTGAACCTCAAGGTCGCTTTGGAGAAAACGTCAACAGTTTAAATCAACCAGCTGCTCCTCGTAAATCTTAAACAGAGTGACTGTGAGTCAGAACCGATTGGATGGCACTAAACAATAACAACTGTTCCAATAAAACTTTATTTGCAAACTCGGATGTTGAGTCAGATTTGGCTTAGGGGAGCAGTTTGGTGATATCTGCCATAACTGAATATGCTCAAACAGGCTGAATGGTCATTGACAGTTTTCAGCATTTCATGAAGAAAAATGTCTGTAGTGATGGAATGCTAAAGGAAGCTTTTCATGACAAGGTGGGAGTTAGCAAGGCATAATAACTTTTTGCTAGGAAACAAAGAGCTGTGAGGACTCAGGTCAGAAGAATGGAACAAAAGTGTGGCAATAGGTCTCAAGCTGCATTACCATATGATTTGGTCCAGTTGCCAAAGAAATCATTTGATGAACAGTAATAGGAAATTCAAATTGGCCTTGAATACTTGAATCTCTCTCTTTTTTTTTTTTTAAGGTGATATCTGTCATAATGAGTTTCAGGAGCTTTACAATACCTCTGTTGTTCTATGAGCATTTTGTCCCCTCTTTCTAGTATATTTCCTACAGAACCTGCAGCCTACATGACAATGAGCATTTACAGTAACATTTAGTGGCTTCATAGGTATTGGCACAGCATCAGTGATTCATTTTCAACTCAGGCCTTAATCTGGAAGTCACACTTTATAGCAAAAGGAAAGAAGATAAAAGCACTCACAGCAGAGGAGGCAGGACTGTCTCTGTTCAGCCCAGGGAACAGAGAGGCAATTGGCCAGAATACAGAGCAGGAAGATTAGATCAACAGAGAGAGGATCTACAACAGCTGTGTGACCATGGGGAAAAGGGAATTCCTGGGGTAATAAATAACTGGCAACAGTGTGAAAAAGGAGGAAGCAAGCTTTTCTAGAAAAATTGAGAAAATGTTTATCCTTATAGTAGACTCTGAGCAATTGTAAAGAAGAGATAACAAGGAGTTTCAACAAACAGTAAATTCTCTGAAACAAGACACTGGCAAGACAAAGACTTTTGAATCTGAATCAACTTCCTCCCTCAAAGTGCCTGATAAATTAAAACTCCTGAGCCTGTGTTTAGCAGTCCAATTTGTAATCCACTAAGCCACCAGGGCTCCTTAACATTGTCACTACAACCTCCTATACCCTGTAGTCTCCTCCATGGAAATTATTCAATCCCCTGACTCCTAAAGACTTAGTTTTGTATATTCCAACACAGAATTCACCTGAAAACAAAATCATTTCTAGACCTTGTTTCTTTAAACCTTGCATTTCTGAAGAAGATCATGCTGGGAACCAAGGAAAGAAATGTGTCCCTTTCATGGGAGACACAGAAGTAGAGAAAGAAAGAAGATGCAAATCTCCTCATAGGAAAGAACATGCAGAGTTGAAGACAGAATAAATAGATCCTTGGTGTTTTCACATTGTCTGGCATAGTGATACTCACGGTCAGTAAGCTGAGTCAGATTCACAGTGATATATAGGACAGGATGGAATCGCTCCATAGAGTTTCTGAGACAGTAAACCTTTATGGAATCAGAGTGCCTCATCTTTCACCCACAAGATGATGGGTGGGTGTGAACCACAACATGTTTGAATTCCCACTCTCTGCATCATCAGAGCTCCTTCAGAGTATCATTATTGGTTAAGTGGCAACAAATCTTTAGTTTCCAACCTCTGACCTTGAGGTTAGCAGTGAGACTAATAACCACTATGCTACCAGAGCTTCTTTTTCTGACCCATAGCTATCCTCTATACAACAGAAGGAACCACGCCCAGTCATGTGTCCTCCTCACAATTGTTATGTGGCTTCCACTGTGTCAGTCCATCTCATTGAAGATCTTTCTCTTTTTCTCTGATCCTAGACTTTACCTGAGGAGTCCTGGTGTTATGTTGCTGGTGATGCGCTGGACTACAAATGTCGGTTTGAACTGCAAGGTTGGTGGTTCAAGCTTACCAGCAGTTCCTCAGAAACCCTATACAGGGTGTCACTATGACTCAGAACTGACTCGATAACACTTAACAACAAAAAAAATGCTTTCTCGTAAGTCCTGATGTGGCTCTGTAGGATGAGCTCTAGACTGCTAACTGCAAGGTCAGTGATTCAAACCCATCAGCCACTCTTTAAAAACCCTACTTGTTGTTGTTGATAAGTGCCGTCCAGTTGGTTTCAACTCTTTGTGACCCTGTATCAGATTTCCACAGAGCAACTGGTGAGTATGAAATGCTGACCTTGTAGTTCAAACCAGCCTTGAGGTTGAATGCTTATCTTATGAAGCCACACCAGGACTCCAAACCCTATGTTGTTGTTGTTAGGTGCTGTCCAGTTGGTTCCAACTCACAGGGTTTCCGAGGAGTGGCTAATGAGCTTGAAACACCGACCTTGTGGCTCAAACTGACCTGAGAGTCCATTGTATTAACTCACAGTGTCACATGAGGACCCTTGTACAGGGTCTCACTATTAGTCAAAACAGACTCCACAGAACTTAATAGCAACAACAAAAAGAATACTTTACCCTGTTGTAGTACTATAGGATAAACACTGAAGTGGTAAACAAAAAGTTGGAGTTCAAACTCACCAGCTTCTCCTCAGAAACCCTATATGGGGTCATTCTGGGTCAGAACTGACTCTACTGTACTTAACAACAAACACATTCTTTACCAAGCATGATGACCTTCTCTAGAGATTTGTTCTTCCTAACATCATGTCTAAAATAAAAAAAGTCAAAGACTCACCATCCATGGTTCCAAGGAGCATTCTGGTTGTTCCTCAAGACAAGTTTGGTTGTCCCCATGGCAGTCTATGGTACCTTATTCTTGACCAACACCATAATTCAAATGCATTGATTCTTCTATTGTTTTGCTTATCCATTGTCCAACTTTCACATGCAAATGAGACTACTGAAAATACCATGGCTTGGCTCAAGTACACATTGGAAGACAAAGTGACATCTTTGATTGTTAATTTAAAGCCTAATGCAATACACCATTAGGTTTCCTAACTGCTGCTTCAGTTCGTTCAGCTTGAGAAATGCTAAGTGTATTCTTGTCTTTTGGCTTTCTAACTCCTGCCCTTTGAAATTTTCTGCTCAGGTTTTTTTCCTTCATCAATTCCTCCACTTACTTTAGATTTTCTAAGTATAAGAGTAAATTTCAGAGTCTTTTCTAATATTCTTTTTTTTCTTCTTTTAAATGAAGTTTGTATGAAATTCTGGATGTAATCCTACAACTCCTTTTTTCTTTAGTCACTAGTGCCTAATCCATCAAATCTTTTCTTGAAACAGTCTCTAAATTCAGGTGGGATACACTCAAGGTTATATTTTGACTCTCGGATTTGTTTCAGTTTTCCTGAGTTCAGCATGAACGTGCATATGAGCAATTGATGGTCTGTTTTCACATTCGGCACTTGGCCTTATTTTAACTGATAATGTGCTTCTCCATCATCTCTTCCCAAAGATGTTGTCAATTTGATTTCTGCATATTCTATTTGATGAAGTCCATGTATACTCATCACTTAACATGTTAAAAAAGCTATTTGCAATAAATAACTTGCTCTTGAAGATTTCTATCATGCGATCTCCAGCATAATTTCTATCACCTAGGAAATATTTTCCAACTATGAATCCTCCCTCTTTATTCCCTATTTTTGCATTCCAATCACCAGCAATTATCAATTCTTTTGATTGCATATTTGAACAATTTCAGACTGAAGAAATTGATTGAATTCTTCAATTTAGTCATCACTGGCTTTAATAGATAGTGTGTAAATTTGAATAATAATTATATTAATTGAAGAAGTGAGTAGACTTCTTCAATTTAATCATCCCTGTCTTTAGTGGTTGGTGCATAAATTTGAATAATAGTGTTATTAATTGGTTTTCCTTGCTGTTGTTGTTGTTAGGTGCCATCAAGTCGGTACCAAGCCATAGTGACCTTATGCACAGCAGATGAAACAATGTCCGATCCTGGGCCAACATCACTATTTTTGCCACACATGAGTCCACTGATGCTGCCACTTGGCCAATCCATCTCGTTGGGGGTCTTCCTCTTTTCCTCTGACCCTCCACCTTACCAAACATGATGCCCTTCTCCAGTGACTGGTCCCTTTTGACAATATGTTCAAAGTATGAGAGATGAAGTTTGGTTACCTTGGCC
>NW_006408523.1:24811939-24831642 GCF_000296735.1 Chrysochloris asiatica | reverse complement strand
CAATGTTTATGTGTTCCATTTAATTTTTGACAACTTCTAATGTTCCTAGGTTCACACTTCGTACATACCATGTTCCAATTATTAATGGATCTTTGTAGCTTTTTCTCCTCATATCGAGTTGTGCCACATCAGTATATGAAGATCCTGAAAGTTTTACTCCATTTGCGTCATCACGATCAATTATATTTTGAAGGGACAACTCTCTCCTCGTGTTGAATGTCTTCCAACATGAGAGGCTCATCTTCCAACAATATATATGACAATATTCTGGTGGTATTCATCATTTCAATATTCAATATTCTGATGCTATCTGACAGTATTTCACTGCTATTTGTAAGGTTTTCAATGGCTAAGCATTCAGTAGTAGTCTGAATCTCTCCCTCCTTCCATGTCTGTCTTAGTCTGGAAACTTAGCTGAAACTTGCCCACCATGCATGACCCTGCCAGCATTCAAAATACCAGTGACATAGTTTCCAGCATCAGAGCAACATGCAAGCCACCATAGTGGGGCAAACTGACAGATGAGTGGTGGAAAACCTGGAATAGCTAAGCCAGTTTTGGGAAAAAAAGGAACAAAGTAAGAAGACCATTCTTTCCAATGGTAAAACTTAATATATAACTATATGGTTCAGTGCTGGCAGAATGACAGACACATAGATCACTTCAAGAGAACCAATAATACAGAAATAAATTCACATAAATATGCACAATAAATTTTTTATAAAGAAATAAAATCCAATGGAGGAAGAATAGTCTTTTCAAGAAATTGTGCTTAAGCAGTTATGTGTTCATAGTCAATAAAATGTACTTTTTCCTAATTTTCATACATATTATAAAAATTAATTCAATATGGATCATGAACCTCAAAAGTAAAACATGAAATTATGAGTTTTTTAGGAAACACATATAAGAAATTGGAGCTAGATAATGAGTTCTTGGGAGCATGGTCAATTTAGATGATCAGCACTAAACAACAAACTACAAAGTCAGCATTTTGAGCCCATCAGCTGCTTGAGGGAAAAAAGATGAGAATTTCTGCTCTGGCAAAGATTTATAGCTTCAGAAATCCTATGATTTGGAACTGACTAGAGTGCACTTAACAACAACAAAATGAATTCTTAGACACTGAAAATAAAACCCCTAAAAAGAAAGTTTGTTTTCAGGGAGAGGCAGGACTTAATCGAGGATTGGGGAGATGTACAGTACAGAGCTCTGACAGCAAAAACACAGAATACTGGATGAAGTAAATTCAGGGTATGGTCCCAGAACTCTGAACTACATATAAAGAAATATTTAGAAAATATGAAGACTTACATCCCGTGAAATTTGTAGCAGAAGCAAGAAATGTTGTTTTCTGATCTGCAGCAGCAAGCTGGCTCCTGGAGTGTCCATTTTGGACGTGATGGAGCTGGTGAAGGCTCAGAGAAGTGCTCCTAAAGCAGACTTCTGACAATCCATGTAGATAAAGGTGTGGACATGTCTTTTTTTTCCCTCTCTCTTTCTCTGTTCTTTGGTCTCTCACTGTCTGTGCACCTCTACTCTGGTGACTAGAGGGGGTGCCTGAGCAAGTAGACACCCCCTCACCTCCAGAGTATTCTACTCACATGCACTGGGATCTGCCCAGCAAAGATTTCTGAGCTCAGAATTGTGAAAGTGGGAGGAGTTACCAGGAACTGCTTAAAACTGAATCATCTCCCACACTGGCCTAAGCCAGTCAAGAAAGGGGTGTTAATGACATACTCATATTCTGCTAGATTTTTTTTTTTCTTTTTCCTTCTCTTCTTATATGTGATTATAGACTGTAGTACCAAATCTGTTTGTTTGTTTGTTGTTGTTTTTGCTGTTTCTATTTTGTTTTTTGGTCCCCCTTTAACCTTCAGGGGGCTCTTTCTCTCTCTGTGTTACCCAAGAAGAGACAGCAATTATGGTCATATAGCCAAGCTGCAATCACACCCTGTAAAATCCCATCTTCCAGGCAAGAGCCAATACAGGCTGCTATATTCCAGATAGAGAGCCAACACCTGCTATAGTTACTCTGACTTGATTATTAAGAAAAGTGAAAAGGAAAGCCTATCTCCTGATCACATCTACCTGAAGGCAATCAGAAAGCTCAATAAAACATCAACATGCATGCATTTAATTACTGAAAACCTAATTATTGAAGATTCCCAAGAAACAACTGACCATTTTGGCACATGTTCAGAAACAGAATAGAGTAATTAACACAAACGAGCTGGAGGTGGGCCTATACTTCCCACTGGAAGGAGGGCAGGCTTGGAACTGTCTGAGAAGCAATTTAGGAGAATGATACTGAAGTGCATCCAAACTCTACACAGAGGGTTTGAGAAAGAAGAAACTTTGCTGGTTAAACATCATTGCAAAAAAAAAAAAAAAGAAGAAGAAGAAAGAAAAAACAAAGTTCTTTGAAAGTTCATGTTAGAATGAAAATACAGATTAGAGAGTAGAGAAAAATATTTGCAAAATCATGTAAAAAAAACTATCAAAATACAACAATCAATTTAGAAATATATGGATATTTGAATAAACAGGATATACAAATACCAAAACACACACACACATAAACCCCACTGGCATTGGATTGATTCTGATATATGACAATCCTACATAGGACTTCTGAGGCTGTAAATCTTTACAGGAGCAGAAAGTGTAGTCTTACACTGAGCATGTGATGTTTTCCAACTATTGATCTTGTGGCTAGCAGCCCAACACATAACCCATTAACTCCCTAGAACACCTTAAAGGTAAATAAGCATATGAAAAAAATCATGAGAAATTATTTGATAAATGCAAAGGAAAACCACAATGTTATACCAAAAGTCACCTATCAGATTGGTTAAAAAATTAAAAAAGAACCCCAAATGCTGTTGAAGATATACAGAAACTACTCATATATTGATAGTGTTGCTGAGTTGATTCCGATTCATAGCGACCCTGTAAAGGATTTCCAAGGAGAGGCTGGTGAACTTGAACTGCTGACCTTACAGTTCAAACCAACCTTGCAGTCCAGTACATTAACCCACAGTGCCCATAGGTCTATAACACTGTACACACAGTGACTATTAAACTATCTGAAAAGTGACTTTAAAAAATCTGACATAGCACACAACCTAGAAATTCTACTTTTACCCATATATCCTAGAGAAATGATCATTTATTTTCAAACATAAACTTACATAATTTCCAGTTTGAGACTATTCCCATAATAGTCCCAAATTGGAAGCCACCCAGTTATCCTTCCCTGGGTGAATGGCTAAACAAACTGGCCTATATTCATACTATGAAATAATATTCAATATCTCAAAACAAAACAAAAAGTCATTTATTGATAGTCTCCCAAGTAAAAGTTTGGGAGAATTTCAAGGAACATAAGCCAAGTTTTTTTAATGGCAATCATAAAATCTAGATCTACATGATTCCATATAATTTATATTAAATAATATAATTGCAGAGATGCAAAACAAATTAGCGGTTGCCAGGAGTTCAGGATCTGGAGAGGAGAAGTGTATGCTACTATAAAAATGTGGCAAGAGAGAGTCTTATATTGATGGCAGAGTTCTGTATCTTGATGTAGTAGTAGTAGGTACAGAAAGATACAAGTGTGACAAAATTTTATAAAGCTACATAAACACTTGTAAACACACACATAAAGGACATTTCAAATCTGAATTGTTTTTGATGGCATCTAGTCAATTCCGACTTGAAGATACTCTCTGTGACATAGAATTAGCTGCCCCATAAGAATTTCTTGACTCTAATCTTTATGCGAGCAGATTTTCTGTATTTTCTCTAATGGAGTTATTGGGTGGTTTGGAATCACAAATCTTTTGGCTAGCAGAACAATGCTTAAATGCATTATACCATCAGAGCACATTTGAAATTGGAATGAGCTTTATGAATTACTATTGCCTGTTTCCTATTTTTGTATATTGCCCTACAGTCTCAAAAACTTGATACATGAGGCTATGAGTCAGAACTAACTAGACAGCACCCAGCCACCACCACATAGTTATGTAAGATGTGGTGAGCAGTTCAGTGTTTATCCTATAGTGTCACACTAGGATTCCATATCAACTTTGTTGCTGTTAGCAACCCTGTATAGGGTTTCCAAGGAGCAGCTAGAGAGCTTGAACCACCAACCTTGCAGTTCCAGTGACTTTGCAGTCTGATGCATTAGCCCACAGTATAAATCAAATAAAACTTAAAAAACATATTTAATTTACATTTCAGCTAGTATCAAAGTGAAATATATATTAAAAATCTGCTTCAAACTATGAAAGCTCAACTGCTAACCCAAAGGTCAGTGGTGTGCAACCATCAGCTATTCCACAGAAATATGTGGCGGTTTCTTTCTGCAATAGATTTACTGCCTTGGGAAAGGTATGGGGCAGTTCTACTCTATCCTAAAGTGTTATTATGAGTACAAGTCAACTCAACAGCATTGAGTTTGACTTAGTTTTGGAGACATGTAATGTTTGTAAATATTTCTAAACAAATGCAAACTTCCTACACATACTAAGAATCAGCAGGGAAATTATTTTACTAGACAATGGGCTTAACCTCAGATCTTAAGCATTTCAGTAATTTTTTTTTTTTTTTTCTGTCTCTCGGTACTAAGTATAATTTCTCTGGTAGAAGTAAAGAATCATAATTTCAGAGAAAACAGGTCTTTTAGAGTGAATAAGGGGGGAAAGAGGAGCAAGAGCAGGTTTAGGAATACAAAACTGGAATAACGAAAAGTATAAGAGCAATAGTGTCAATGTGTAAATATTTTTCAGAAATCCCTTTCATGGTATCTAATGTATGGAAATGTTTAAATATTATTTTTCTTGGCTTTCTTTTCTTTTAAAAAGAACACTTGGCACTATCCAGTGACTAAAATATTTTATTTTTTATAGTAATAAAACATCATGCAAGTTATTGCAACATATTTTCCTTTTTGTGTTGACAATAAACACATTTTTTTGTCTTGGCAACATCAAGAAAAATGCATTCTTATTTCATAAAAGAGTTCAATTAAATATACTGTGTTGCCAAATAATGTGCAAAGAGTGAAATAGCTAATTTTAGGTTTAACACCCAGATAAGACAGAAAAGTATAAATAAAGGCATGCATACCTGGTTATTAATTTCCTATTGCCCTATATGGGTGCACAGGAGGTCTAGGTTGCCCTAAATGCACAAGACCTGTTGAATTTGCAATTACATATTTGTCCTAAAAAAATGACAGTACATCTGGAGAAAATATCAGAAATAATGCAGCAAAATGTGTGTGATAAAGAGAAAGTATTGTTTCCATAGTAACACCATGTTTAGTCCTGTGCTGTAGCACCATGGTAACTGAAGAGTAAAAAATATTGAGTACATGAGGAGATAAATTTAAAACATTAAAAGATTCATATTAGGAAAATTAATATCTGACAATAAAGAGCCATCATTTCTAGTTCTACTTGGCATTAGGACACTGTTAGATCTCATAGAGTCTCCTTTAGAAAGAACTAGAAAGGTCTATTGTTCCAATTTTACTAGTTCATTGTAGAAAGATATTTGACTGATCTTTAACAGCTGTTTGCTTAAAATAAGGCAATGCTTAAAAAAGTGCTCTGTGAATTATGAAGAGCTACACAAATGTTGCAGACCGTCCAGACCCAGTCAGGAGTTCGAGGCCCTGTGAGACCAAGTGTTGCAGACCGTACAGGCTGCAGGCTCTGAGGAACAGACTCTAGCTACCTAGCAGACATAGCAAACTGTTTTTCATCTTAGTGTTCAGTTATGTTTATTATTAATTGCATACATGAGGCCCTGATATCCACAGATAAATGTAATATTTTCCTAAAAGCCGAGACTGTAAAATTCCAAAAAGGCAAAGTTCTTCCCTCAAAGAATTCAGTCAAAGTAAATTGGGTGGCTCCCCGGTCTTTGTTCTAAGGTCAAAAGGACACCCTCCCTAAAGTGTTTCCAGGTGCAGCCCTATTTACCCAGGCGTCTTGGTTCCTGAGAAACCTGGGTTGGGCAGACGACACAATGGGACTCCTCCCAATCCTCCTTTTCCTTCCCCCATTTGAGGCTAGGTGCTAAAAGGTATGTTAATTAAGCTTGAGAAACCAAGTTGCAGTCATGAGATTCGAACCCGTGAAGTACAATGTAAAGCTGCCTGAATGTCTGGAAAATTACGTATGTTAGCTGTACCTTGTCTTAGTCCCTCCCAGCTTTGTGTATAGTTCCTCCCCTAAATAAACGGAGGCACAGGACGAATCCAGTGTGCATTACAGCTTGAATGCTACAGGAATAAGCCTATTACGGCTGACTAGGCATGCATTGCTGACCTGCTAGTAAGGGGTGCATACTGCCCGCATAGCTAAGATGTTTACTATGCAGGATCTTACCGCCCTTATAGCTCAGATGTTCACCACGCCTGATCTGCCGGACGCCAGCAATGCATCCACTCTGGTTTTGGGGTGTCTCTTTGTCTCTCTCGTTGTGTCTCCGTCTCTCCTCTTTTGCTATCCCTATCGCCGCCATATATTCCCACCTCGTGAACCAAACATCCGTGTTGAGGCAGGTCCCCGGCACACAAACTTTTGGGCTGTGAACCTCTAGGTCAGCAGTTTGAAACTATCAGCTTTTCCGCCAGAGAAAGATGAGGCTTTCTGCTCCCATAAAGATTTACAACCTCGGAAATCCTGTACAGGGTCGTTTTGAGTTGGAACCGACTCCATGGCACACAGCCACCACCACACAAACTCGCCAGTATAATTATTTCAAATCCTGATTTTAAGGGTCTGCTAGGAAGTTCTGGTGTGATGCTGTGGGTTAATGCACCAGACTGCAAAGCCGTTTAAACTGCAAGGTCGGTGGTTCAAGCTTACCAGCCGCTCCTCGGAAACCCTATACAGGGTCGCTATGGGTCTGAACTGACTGGATAGCACTTAACAGCAACAACAACAACTTCTTTTATTGGAGTCCTGGTGTGATGCTGAGGGTTAATGAACTAACTGCAAAGTTGGTTTCAACCACAAGGTCAGCGGTTCAAGCTTACCAGACACTCCTTAGAAACCCTATAGAAGGGTCATTACAGATAGAACCAACTTGATGGCAGTTAACAACAACAACAACAACTTTCCTTATTAGTGACATCATTCATTCTTATATATAGGCCTTTTCATAAAAGGAAGTAAGTTATTTCCTTCTTCAAAATTTCAGTGATTTTATTTGAGTAATGATGATGTTTCCTGAAAACTTATTTATACAAATAGTTTTTCCACTAGAAAAACTAAAATTGAATACACAGCTTACATGAGAAATGTAATGAACCCAAGGACAGAGTGAGACTATGGCCTGTGACCATTTTCTTTACACTCGAAGAGTTAATTGGCTCTAATGCTCTAGTGCTCTATGATATTTCTCAGTGTTACACTTGCAGAGATAATCTAATAGAATAGATTTGTGACTGTTTCTTCAACAATTCTAACATTTAAAAAGAAAATACTGATACCTTGTCCCTTGCTTTTTATACTCAGGTTTAGAAAATCATTTTAATATTGTTGAATCCTACTGTTTAGTTGCGGTTTGAAACTACCAGCCACTCCGCGGGAGAAAGATGAGGCTTTCTTCTCCAGTAAGGATTTACACACTCGGAAAGCCTGTACAGGGTTGCTATGGGTTGGAACCGACTCAACGGCACTTAACAACAACAACAACTATTTAGTTACACATTTGTACTGCTATGTAAAATAGACAATTTTATGTGAGCCTTAGCAATATGTTTAGCATTTGCATTTACCTGTAGTTATTTTGTGTGTATGTTGATATAAAAAAAACCTGGATTGTCTTTGCAGCACAATAAAAATAATTATAATAAAATCACTTTAAAAGCTTGTATGCCACCACTCATCTGTCACTTCGCTTTACAGTTTTGACTTGCTGCTTTGCTGGATTATAATTAAGTATGCAATGAGTTGATGTTGGAAAACCAAAGGGGAAGAACATGTTTGACAAAGCTCGAGTTGAAACAACTGAACAAAAACTTCAAGCTACCAGTTGCAATACAGATTGTATGGCAAAATATTAAACAATGCAAGAAGCACCAGAAGATGAAAGAGAGAATAAACAAGTATGCTTCTGTGGGTTAATGCACCAGACTGCAAAGCTGTTTGAACTGCAAGGTTGGTTGTTCAAACTCACCAACTGCTCCTCAGAAACCCTATACAGGGTCGCTATAGGTCGGAATCAACTCGACGGCATGTAACAACAACAATACCAAAAAGAATTGGTTAATGTTCATTTGACAAGGTAGCATATGATCACAATCTAATGGTATTGAAGGAAGCAGACTACCTGCACTGAAGGCGCTGGTGGAAAATGAATGCTACAGGAATAAGCCTATTACAATTGCAATGTTTCAACAAACAGATTCTGACTGGAGATGCTTACTCTTCTCTGCCAAGAAATTTGGATTACATGACCAACTGAATAGAAGAGATTCATATTTGTGTCCATTCCAAAGAAAACTGATCACACAAATGCAGACATTATCAAACAATATTGTTACTTTAACACAAGAAACATTTGCCAACTATCATTTAATTAATAATGGTTGTAGCAGTATACCTATAGAGAACTGATAGAAAGCCAAGTCATATTCAGAAGAGGACATGAAACAAGAGATAACATTGCTGATGTCAGTTGGATCTTGACTAAATGTAAAGAATAAATAATAGATGTTTACCAGTGTACATAGACCATGAGGCAGCTGCTCGAACAGAACATGGGAACACTGAATAGTTTAACATTAGGAAAGATGTCTGAGAGGGTTGTATTCTTTCACCTGTATTCTTATTCAACCTGTATGGTAAGAAAATGATCCAAGAAGCTAGGTTATTTGAAGAAAACCGTGTCATCAGGATCGGGGGAAGACTCATTAACAATCTGTGATATGCAGATGATATAACCTTGCTTGCTGAAAGTGAAGAGGACTTAAAATATTGATGAGCATCAAAGACCACAGCCTTCAGTATGAATTACATCTCACTGTAAAGAAAACAAAAATCCTCACCATTGGATCAATAAACAACATTCTTATTAACGGAGAAAAGATTGAAATTGTCAAAGACTTCATTTTTCTTGGATCAACCATCAGCACTCATGGAAGCAGCAGTCAAGAATACAAATGATATATTGCATTAGGAATATCTGCTGCATAAGACTTCTTTAAAGTGTTGAAGAGCAAAGACGTCGGCTTAAGGATAAGGTGCACCTCACACCAGTCATGGTGTTTTCAATAACCTCATATTCATACTAAAATTTGACAGTGAATAAGGAAGATCATAGAAGAATTAATGCATTTGAGTCATGGTGTTGGAGGAGACTATTGAAAGTACCATGGGCTGCCAAAAGACCTGTGTTGGAAGAAGTGCAGCCAGAGTAATCCTGGGAGGCCAGGATGGCCAGACTTCATCTCTCATACTGTCAGGATGGACATATTGTCAGGAGGCACCAGTCACTGGAGAGGGATATCATGTTTGGTAAAGTGACAGATCAGAGAAAAAGAGGAAGACCCCCTAGCAAGATGGATTGGTAAAGTGGCAACATCAATGGGCTCAAGAGTGGCAATAACTGTGAGGTTAGCCCAAGACTGGGCAGTGTTTTTATACTGTTGTGCATAGGATCACTGTAAGTCAGTACTGACTCAATGGCCCCTAACAACAACAACACCAGTGTTGTATTGACTATGTAAATTTATTCAACTGTGTGGATCATAGCAAATTTTGGATAACATTGGAAGAATGGGAATTCCAGAGAACTTAATTGTGCTCATGTGGACCTCTCAACCAAGTCTTTCAAATAATATAAAGAGTTACTGCGTGGTTTATAATAAGAAAAGGTGTGTGTTGGCATTGTATCCTTTTGCTATATTGTTCAGTCTGTATGCTGAACAAATAATCCAAGAAACTGAACTACACAAAGAAGAACCAGCATCAAAATTGGAGGAACACTCATCAACAGCATGGAATATGAAGATGACACAAATAGACTTGAAGCACTTGCTGATGGACATGAAGGACTACAGCCATAGTATGGATTAAACTTCAACATAAAGAAATAAAACAAATCCTCTTTAGTCAATAAGCAACATCAAAACCAAAAGAGAAAATATTGCAGTTGTCAAGGATTTCATTTTACTTGGATGCACTCCCATGGAAACAGCAGTCCAGAAATCTGTGCAAAAGACCTATTGAAAGTGTTGAAAAGCAAAGATGTCACCTTGAAGCCTCTATTTCACCAGACCAGGCCATGGCATTTTCAATATGGTCTAATATGTACATGTGAGCTAGACAATGAATAAAGGAACCCGAAGAATCAATGTCTTTGAATTATGGCGTTGCTGAAGAATATTGAATATGCTATGGACTGTCAGAAGAATGAACATATCTGTCCTGGAAGAAGTACAGTCAGAATGTTTTTTAGAAGCAAAGATGAAGAAACTTCATCTCACAAACTTTGAACTTGTTTTTAGGGGTGGCCAGTCCCTGTGGCCCTGTGGGTTAATGCAAAGCTCTGTGGGTCAGACTGCAAAGCCATTTGAACTGCAAGGTTGGTGGTTCAAGCTCTCACCAACCGCTCCTCGGAAGCCCTATACAGGGTCGCTACAGGATCACTATGGGTCAGAATTGACTCAACGGCACTTAACAACAACAAGTCCCTGTAAAGGAGTACTGGTGTGGCATTGTGGGTTAATGTGCTGGACGCAAAGTCAGTTTGAACTACAATGTCGGTGATTCAAACTCACTAGCCACTCACTGGAAACGCTATACAAGGTCGCTCAATGGCGCTTAACAAAAGCAGCAACAACAATTGTGTTTCCAAGGACTAGCTGGTGGGTTTGAATCATTGACCTTGGATTTCACAGTCCAGTCTTTATCCTATAGAGCTATATCAGGATTCCAATCATGTTCCTAGGTGGCTTTAGAATTATAAAACAGAGCATAAAGTTGAACAAAAAAATTAAGTACCCATCTTCTAAACAGTGCATCAGAATTTTACACCCAGTCAGTTTAAAACCCGTGTCCTATTGTTCTCACTAGTATATAAAATTATCATTATATTAACTGCTACTTATGCTAAAGAAGTCCTGGTGTGGCGCTGTGGGGTAATGCACCAGACTGCAAAGCCATTTGAACTGCAAAGTTGGCGGTTCAAGCTCACCAGCTGCTCCTTGGAAACCCTATATAAGGTTGCGATGGGTCGGAATCAACTCGACGGCACTTAACAACAACAACAACTTATGCTAAAATAATTGTCAGTAGGTGTGTCAGATTCTCATGGTGATCCCATGCGTGTCAAAGTAGAACTGACTCTATAGGATTTTTCAGTTGCTGCATTCTGATTTCTTGCAAGTAAATCATAAGAATTATTTCCCAAAGTGCCACTGGGTAGACTCAGACCTCCAACTTTTTGCTCATCACTGAGTACATGCACCAGCCAGGGACCCTACTACTTGTGTGTAGCCCTTAAGAAATGCCAGCCAATGTTCTAAGCAATATATAAATGTCACTGATCACAGCAATCCAGTGACATAGGAAGTATCATTATCCTTAGATGAGTAAAGAAAAAAACACAGAGGATAGTAAGTTAAAGTTTACACAGCCGGGAAGTAGTGGAATCAGAACTGGAAGCTATAGACTGCGACTCACAAATTCTCAGAATGCAGTCCATCACATTAGCCCTTACTCTAGGGTTTGTTCAAGTTCCAGAAACCTGGGAGTAGATGTAAGAATAGTGATTATTTGCTTGCAGAAGCATTAGGGAGGGAATAGATATTGACATACTCAACAAATATTCTTATCTCAGTGTTTGGCAAGGCACTACAATGATGAGTTTGCCACTTTGCAACAAGAAATAAAAGTAATAGGGAATGCTCTTTTTTTTTTTTTTTGGAAATTTCAATGTTAGAGCAGGCAACTCTCTTGTCCTCAGCTAGTTAAAGATAAAAACTGAGAAAACTTTTGATCAATAAAAGCAGATTAAAGCTCATCCTTGTGTTGAGAATTAAATTAAGAGTATGATCAATATACTTGATATCAAAAAGCTTTAAGGTATCTCAGAGTAAAAATCCACCTAAGAGTGTGGAATCAAGTAAATCCTTTCAATTGGATAAAATTGCTCAATGAAAAGAGAACAAAGGAGTGGCTATCACACAAAGCTTGATAAGATTAAACTATCTTCAATTAATTTGAGAGAGCCCAAGAAAGGAATACAGTGACAAAACACTATTGCTAGTAGTTCTCAATTTATAATAATGCTGTATTTGACCACTGGCCCATCATAACTCAATTCTGGTGTAAGATGAATAATACTTCCTTTATTTTTTAGTTTTCATTATTATTGCCTTTTATTAACAGTATCTTTACAAATCTGATCTTTGTCTTCAGTGACTAGAAACATTGCATGTGACAAATGTTAACATCAACAAATTATGTGCTTCAACATTGTATATAGTATGTATTATTAACAATAAGATATACAAAAGTACAAGAACAAGGTGATAAGTATAGTTCATTGTAACTCGCATATGTAATAAACTGGATATTACATATATATATGTATATATATATATAATTTTACTTATGTGTTTAAAAAAGAATACTGAAGGGTAATTAATAATCAATGGACTAGATTAAAATAAAACAGATGATAAGCCCATTTTAAAGACAGAAATGCTGGCAAATAAACTATGAAAGTGAGTTAAAACCATTTGTTAGTGTTTCAAAAAAAAAAAAAATTTTTTTTGTTGTTGAGTGCCATCAAGTTGGTTCTGACCCATAGCATTCTGTATAGGGTTTCTGAGGAGTGGCTGATGAGCTTGAACTGCTGATCTTGCAGTTCAAATTGACTTTGCAGTCCAGTGCATTAGCCCACAGTGCCACACTAGGACTAAGAACATTACGGTCACAAAGTTGTATGAACAGGAAATAGGCTGAGAAAACAGTCTAGCTCAAAAGGAGGCATACTCTAAAATGCTAATTTCAAATGAATCCCAACAGGGAATGGAAAGAATCTCAGTGTGTAGGTCTAAGGTCCATGGAGAACAATGTGGTAAACACCTCCTAGGAGAGTACATGGATCCCGAGCAAAAAAGCATTCTCTTCCGCCAAGGCACGGATACTTTGAATATCTCCCAGAAGATTTCATAATTTCTATGGAAGATGACTACTTTTCTTTCTCCTTTGTGACTGGACTGTCTTTTGTGGTATTAAATGTGACCTAGTTCCATCATAGCAAAGTGTAACATTATAATCCTTGATAATTGAAAATAACATTGTAATACCTGATAAGAGTAGACACATTTCTAGTTGTTGTTCTTGCTAAGTGTTGTTGGGTCAGTTCTGACTCATAGTGACCCTGTACAGTGTTTCTGAGGCATATCTGGTGAATTTGAACCACTGTATTTGTGGTTCAAACTGACCTTGCTATCCAATGTTTATCCTACAGTGTCACACCAGGGCTCCTGACACATTTCTAGCTGATCACAATCCCAGATATAGAGCCAACTACTCATTGCCTGAAAACTTGGATTTTGTAACTAACGCTATTGGTGATGGGTCTTTTGGACTGATTTCTTTGAGAAGGGCATACACATTTTTGTTTGTGGTGAAAGTGATGTGAATATTAGTGATTTTCATTTAATTTTTATTGCTAGTCTGCATAAATTACCTGCTACAACAGTACATTGACAAGGAGCTGCCAGAGGTTCAGGCTTGGTCCAGACAGGGATGTAGAACAAGGGATATCATTACTGACATGAGATGGATCTTGACTGAAACAGAATACCAGAAAGATGTTTACCTGTACTTTATTGACTATGCAAAGGTGTTCAATGTGTGGATCATGACTTGCTATGGACAAGATTGCAGAGAATGAGCATTCCAGAACTTTTAATTATGTGCATGAGACCTGTAGATAGACCAAGAGGTAGTCGTTCAAACATAACAAAATGACAATGAATTGTTTAAAATAGGCAAGGTATGTGCCATGGTTGCAATGTTTCACCAAACTAATTCAATCTGAGCAAACAATCTGAGACACTGCATTATATGAAGAAGAACATGGCATCAGGATTGGAGGAAGACTCACTTAAAATCTGTGATATGCAGATTAGACAACCTTGTTCTCTGAAAGGGAAGTGAACATAAAATACTTACTGATGAGGATCAAAGACCACAGCCTTTGGTATGGGTTGCACCTCAATGTAAAGAAAATAAAAATCCTTAACAACAACAACATCCTTAATCCAGGCAGGGTGGTCTCCTTCAAGGTACTAACCCATCTCTTTTACAGTTATTTGTAGCCAAGACATTTCTTTTGGTCAATAAAACTGAGCACATGTAGACTGTATCTTATCATGACAGAACCTTTAAGAATTATCTTTACTCCATGTTAATGACTATGGAAGAGCATATTGAGTTGGAATCTCTATTATCCTGGGTTCCTAAATAGAGTGTTTCTTACAATCTACACAGGATACATATTTGTTTTTATTGTTAAGTCCCATAGGTTCCAACCCATAGCAAATCTGTATAGGGATTCCAAGGAGCGACTGGTGAGTTTGAACCACCAATCTTGCAGTTTGCAGTCAAGTGTTTACCTTACAGCACCACATCAGGACTCCAGGACTTGTAATATAAGGGATAAACTTAGCTTTTAAGCTACTGAGGTCTCAGTAATGATTTTTACAGCCTCTCCTGACCAGCACAACCCTAACTGGAGTTTTCATTCTCTGCCTAAGGTCAACTGAAATTACAAGGAGAACTTAAAGAAATTTGGAATTCCTGAAAAAAGGAGTTTGTGTCACTTTAGTGTATGAATGCCTATCTTTGAGTCAAGACAAGCTTAAGTATAGACATTAATGACATAGAACAGCGTGGAGAGGAGATACCAGTGTAGACGCTCACATTTCCACTCTTTGTCGTCACATGATGCATGTATTTTCAGTTGCTCAAGTAGACATTCAGAAAAATAGTGGACCAAGGTGTACACAAATAAAAAAATCAGGAGCTGAAAGATCTATATGTAGCTGAGTCTTAAATATCAAGGAACTTTGCTGTAGAGAAGATGAAAACATTTTCCAAAGAATTTCCATATAACAAGCTGTCCATCATTTGGATGTCTACAAATCAACCAATCAATAAATAAACTAACAAACAAACTTGCTGCCTTGGGGTCAATGCTAAGTCTTTGTAGCCCAGTAGGCCAGAGTAAAATTGTCTCTTAGCCTTTCCATTTTTTACAGAAGCTGACTATACCATTTTCTCCCATCTGCCTGCTATCTTTTCATTTAGAAGGCAAACACTTAATCACTGTGCCTTCTCTGGTTACCTAGCACACAGGAAATTAACGGAACAGTAGGGACTGGACATAGATACAAAAACATCCAACAGGAAAAGGATAAATTTGATTACAGTTAAGTATTGTCATGTGTTTTTTCCCATTCTCTCCTTACCTATAAGTAGCAGAGGAAATTGAGTCCCAGAAGGAGAGTAAAGAAGTATGTTTAAGTCACTCATGACTTTGATTATTCCATCTATTCCACATGAAGCAAGAAAAAGAGGAAAGACAGTTTCTGACAAAATATTTATAATGCAAATTTCTTCAACCAAACCTAATCAGTAATTTGGAAAAAAATAATGAATGAAGTTCAACATTAAAATATATGGATGGCTTTTATTGATCATAAATTACCTCAAATATCAGAAAGTTTAGTTTTCTAACAATGTTACTTTAAAAATATATCTAAGAAAAGCATCTGGCAGAGCAAAAAGGATGAAAATAAATAAGAAAACAAAACATAAGAGCTGAGCGGTAGACCTAATCCAGAGGAAAAAAATAATAAGAATACTAGGATGAAGGTTCTCTTATGAAGTAACTATTTATATTGTAACAAGACATCAGCGGGCTCTAAGAATAATGCTTGTGTAGGACAGTGGATTTTCTGTAGTACAATTATGAATCTGGGTAGTATTATTAACAAGATATGAGCAAACACTTCTGTTGTCAGCAAGAATAAAGAAACACAATTAATAAACCCCAGAGGAATGAAAATCTATACAAGGCACAGTCAACAGACCAAGGAGGCTTAAGTATGGCATCATTATGACTTACATAGTTTAGAAAATATTGTCTATCAGATCTTGATGTTTTTACTAGCTTCTGATTCATGGTTATACATAAGTATGCTTCTCTTTATAGAGGTCTAATTCAATATTTATATAACCACAACTTTATACATGGTTTTCAAATATTATAATTCAACCTTTAGACAAGTTGAATATTATTAGTATAGTTAAATAGCACAGTTTTATGGTTTAAAACTTAGTAATAAAAAAGGAAGGAAACGAATGGAGGAAGTTTGGATTTGGATACAACATTAAAAAATTCTATTTTCAGTTGATAAATGAAGAACTAGAAGATACATCTTAAATTACAAATGAAATAAAATAGAATGAAAAAAAAACCTATATATGCAAACAAAACAAAACCAACAAACTTGATGCCATAAAGTCAATTTGGATTCAATGAACTGCCTGATCTGGTTTCTAAGGTTGTAAATCTTTATGGAATCTTGCCAAGTCTTACTCCCACCAACCTTTGGGTTAAAAGATGAGTGCTTAACCATTGCACCAGTAGGCCCTCCAATGTTGTTGTTTTTAGGTACTGTTGACTCAGTTCTGACTCATAACAATCTATGCACAACAGAACAAAGCTCTACCTGGTTCCGCACCATCCTCATAATTGTTGCTACACATAAATCCAAGCCAGTACCATTGTATTAATCCATGTCATTAGGGATCTTCCTCTTTTTCACTGACCCTCCACATTCCAAGCATGATGTCCTTCTTCAGGGACCATCCCCTCCAGATAATATGTCTGAAGTAGGAGAGACAAAGTCTTGCCATCCTGAATTCTAAGGAGCATCTGACTGTACTTCTTCCCACACAGATTTGTTTGTTTTTCTGGAAGTTCATGGCACTTTTAATATTCTTCTTCAACATCATAATTCAAATGCATCAATTTTTCTACTGTCTTCATTATCTAACTTACACATGCATATGAGGCTAATGAAAATAGTAAGGTCACCTTCATGCTCAAACTTACATCTTTGCTCTTTACCATTTTAAAGAGGTCTGTGCAGCAGATATGCATAATGTAATATTTCATTTTATTTCTTGATTACTACTTCCATGAGTGTTAATAGTGGATCAAAACAAAATAAAATCACTGACAATTTTACTCTTTTGTCCACTTATCATGATATTATTTACTGGTTTGGTTGTGAAGATTTTTGTTTTCTTCATGTTGAGGTGCATCTTTCTAGTATTCTCTGCTTTTAGCCAAGATTCTTCTGACGTCAGCAATGATATCCGTCATTTTTGAATCTGACTTCATCTTCTGGCAGTTGCCTGTCAATGCATTGTTGCAGTTGTTTTTGGATTATCTTTAGCAGAATTTTACTTGTATGTGATATTAATAATTTTCTATGATTTCCACATATTCCATCTGTTGAGGTCCATGTATATACTTGTCTTATAAGTCATTTAAAATGGTATTTGCAATGAATAAGTCACTTGTCTTGTAAAATTTTACGATGTGATCTCCAGCATCATTTCTGTCATTAACGCTATATTTTCCAACTACTGATCCTTCCTCTTTGTTTCCAACCATTGAATTCCAATTAGCATAATTGCCAATACATTTTTAATATGTTTTTTAAAATCAATTTAAGATTGAAGAAACTGGTAGAATTCTTCAATTTCATCATCACTGGCTTTATTGGTTGGTGAGTAAATTTGAATAACAGTGGTAGTAACTGGTGTTCCTTGTAGGCATATGGATATTATCTTATCACAGAAAACATTGTACATCAAGACAGATCTTGATATGTTCTTTTTGATGATGATGATGATGTTATTCCTCCTCAATTTGTCATTACTGGCATAGTGAGCCATATGATTGTCAGGTTCAAAATGGCCAATACCAGTCCATTTCATATCACTAATTTTCAGTATAGCAATGTTTCTTTTTCATTGATATCCAAAGCATTCTATTTCAATGCATTCTATTTAATTTTTGTCAATTTTCAATTCTCCTAGTTTTAATATTTTGTATATTCTATGTTCAGATTGTTCATGGATGTTTAGTTATTTCTCCATATTTTGAGTTGTGCCCCATCAACATATAAAGGTCCCAAAACTACTCCATTCCCATTCTGAAGGTCAACTTTACTTTGAGGAGGCAGTTTTTCCCCAGTTATGTTTTGAGTACCTTCCAACCTGAGGGTCTGGAAAGCACTGTATCTGACATTATTCTTTTGCTGTTCACAGTGTTACACTAGTCAATATTCTGGTTCTATCTGACAGTGTTCCACTGTTATTCATAAGGTTTTCACTGGCTAAACATTCAAAAGTAGTCCCCCTCTCCTTCCTAATCCAGCTCGTCTCTAAGCTCAGCTAAAACCTGTCTATGGGGACCCTCTTTTGTTGATAATATTGGTGACATAGCTTATAGCATCACAGCAACATGCAAGCCACCACAATATGACAAACTGACATCACTCACAGAAGGATCCAATATATACCTGTAAATACTTTAAAGGATATGAAGAGATTCTGCCAACAGATACAAATAAAGTAAGTGAACTAATTATTTATCTTTCATAAGTTAAGAACTAAAAATAAGCAGTACATAAATAAATGGGATTATAGCAACATATTAGTAAAGGAACCAAATGATACAGAAGTGGCTCAGGACCAAAAGCTATTACCATTTTAAAAACAAATTAATGATACCATTTTTCTTCCTAATACTTAAAGAATCAAGATTTTCACATCTGAGTTGAGAATATATTTAAATGACCCAAACAAAAATATATGTATCAGGTCAATATATATTTTTTTAAGTCAAGTACACTATATTTTTCAACATGTGGTAAAAACCCATAGTTTCCTGGTATTGTCTATTTGGTTTGTGAATTAATTAATTAATTAATAGAAGATCGCTGTTTTGATAAGTTACTCTCTTATTGTGAGTGAAAGCAACTGTAATGGAGCAGTGGTTAAATTCTTATCTGGTAACTATGAAGGCAGCACTTGGAACCCACCATTCTTTCCATGGCCAATGTGCTCCTGTGAGGATTACAGTCCAGGAAACTCTATGAGGCAGATCTACTCTGTCATAAAGGGTCCCAATGAGTCATCTTCAACTTGATGACACTCAATAACTGTGAATGAAATGGCCACTGTGAATATAGCTTTGCCTTGGGGCAGCATAAGCAAATCTTACATTGACTAGGCAACTTAACAAAATAATCCGTTAACATTCTTGTATTTGATATATGTAGTGGATAATGTTGAATGAGTTTAAAATGGATTAATTATTGTATTTTGTCCACAAGAAGCAAAAAACAACCTTGAGTATATTCCATCTGCATTTAGTGACCATATCAAGAACAGATTGGACACACTGAACACTAATTACAGAAGACCAAATTAGTTGTGGGATGATATCAAGAACATGGAGTCCTGGTCTGGCACTCTAGAATAAGCACTGCACTGCAACTTCAGTTTGAACCACAAGGTCAGTGTTTCAAATTCACCATCTGCTCCTCGGGAGCTTATGCAGGATCTCCATAA
>NW_006408523.1:24793076-24808909 GCF_000296735.1 Chrysochloris asiatica | reverse complement strand
TGCCTTCCCACCTCCCGGTCCTGTATCTGACAGTGTTTCTCTGCTATTCATAGAGTTTTCAGTGACTAGCGATTCCGAAGTAGTTTTTACTCTTTCTTTGTAGTCTGTCTTTGTTTGGGAGCTCATCTGAAACCTCACCACTATGGGTGACCCTGCTGGTTATTTAAAATACCGGTGGCATAGCCCGCAGAATCACAGCAATTGAAACCACCACAGCACAACAGACAGACGAGTGGCGGTTGTGTAGTCTCAGTTTAACACGTATCTCCTTGCACTACGGCCCTTAAATCCGGCTCAAAGGTGGGGTTTCTGTCTTCGGATGTCATGTCAGTCAAGAGGCGGAAGCGCAGCAGGGGTGACAGGGTTGTAATGAGATGCTTTGGGCTGCACTTGTGGGTCTCTAAATTGGTCGAGCTGCCTCAAAACCATGATCCAATGGCTAGGCCGGGATGGTGCCCTAACGTGCGGGGTAAGTAGGACAGCCTGGATGGCCGTTGCAGTCTCTTCCCGCTAGGCAGCGTCTCCCCATCGACCTGGTCTCCAGACACCTCTCACCCCGCTGCTCCGTGGTCTAGGTTTCATTTAACACCTCCATCAGGTCTACACAGTTGTCGCACATCATTCAGCAGCCGCCCCCTCCATTAGCGCGGAATCCGAACATTGGGTATCTGTAAAAACTCTAAAATTTGCTCTTGAACATACAGAATCTAAACAATTAGAAGGAATGATGAAGTAAAAGAGGTGAATAGAAAATATCAAAAAGAGCAGTTGAAGAAGACAAAGTAAAGTTTATAATGAAATGTTCAATGACCTAGAAATACTAAATCAAAAGGGAAGAACATGCTCAGCATTTCTCAAACTGAAAGAAATGAAGAAAAAATTCAAATCTTGACTGAAATGTTGAAATATTCTATAGACAAAATGTTGGACAACACAGTCAACAACCAAAGAAGATGGAAGGCATACAGAGTCACTGTACCAAAAAGAACTGGTCAGCATTCAATCATTTCAAGAGGTAGCATATGATGATAAAACAGCAGCATTGAAAGAAGCTGCACTGAAGGCACTGGCTAAAAACAAGGTTCCAATCATTGACATAATATCAATTGAAATGTTTCAATAAACTGATACACTACTCACTATTCTATGCCAAGAAATTTGGATGTAAATCTGGCAAACCAATTGAAAAACATCCATATTTGTATTCATTCCAAAGAAAAGTGACCAAAGAGAATGTGGAAATTATTGATCAATACCATTAATAGCAAGTCCAAGTAAAATATTGATGAAGGTAATTCAAAAATAGTTGTAGCAACACATCAACAAGGAACTGCCAGAAATTCAAGCAAGATTCAGAAGAGGACTTGAAACAAAGGATATCATTATTGATGTCACATGGATCTTGACTGAAAGCACAGAATTCCAGAAACATGTTTACTTGAGCTTTACTGACTATGCAAAAACATTTGATTGTGTGAATTATAACAAACTATGGATAACACTGTGAAAAATGGGAATTCCAGATCATTTAATTGTGTTCATGTAGAACCAGTTCATTGGTCAAAAACAAATGTTTACATTCAGGAAAGGTGTGCATCAAGGTTGTATCTTTTTAATCATATTTATGGAATCTGTATGTTGAACAAACATTCCAGCATCTGGACTATACAAAGAAGTCAACATCAGGTTTGGAGTAAAGCTCATTAACAACCTGAGATATACAGATGACACGATATTACTTGTTGAACGTGAACAGGACATGAGGCAATTAGTGATGAAGATCAAAGACTGTAGCCTTCACTATGGATTATAGCACAATGTAAAGAAAATAAGCATCCTCACGACTGGACCAATAGACAACATCATAATAAGCAGAGAAAAGATTGAATTTGTCAAGAACTTCATTATATTTGATCAGCAATCAATGCTCATGGAAGCAGCAGTCAAGAAATCAAATGATGAATTGCATTAGGAAAATCTACTACAAAAGTCCTCTTCAAATTGTTAAAGATCCAAGCATTTACTTGGATGACTAAGGTGAGCCTACCTCAAAGTATGGTGTTTTCAGTTACTTCATATGCATGTGAAAGCTGGACAATGAACAAGGAAGACTGGAGAAGAATTGATATATTTGAATTATGGTGTTGGTTAAGAATTTTTAAAGTACCATGGACTGCCATAAGAATAAACAAATCTCTGTTGGAAGAAGTACACCTAGAATGTTCCTTAGAATGCATGATAGTGAGACTTTGTTTCTCATACTTCGAACATGTTATCAAGAGGGACCAGTTCCTGGAAAATAACACCATACTTGTTAAAATGGAGGATCAATGAAAAAGAGGAAGATACTCAATGAGATGGATTCGTACAATGATTCACCAGTATTTTGTTCTCTTGTCATTATGAATTGGAACTGACTCAATGACACCTAAAAACATGTAAACTTAAGTTGCTTACAATATATCCAAATTGTATTTAGTTTTAAAATTCATATGGAATGTAAGAGTTATATATATATATATATACATACATACATTTAGATAGATGGATAGATAGATAAAATAAACTATAGACATTTTGGACAAATATATTAACTTGACACTTTAATAATACACATCTATCATGTAACCATGGGTGAAAGATGAGGCTTTCTGCTCCTGCATAGATTTGCAGCCTCAGAAACCCTGTGCAGGGTCAATATGAGTCAGAATCACTCCACGGTACATAACAACAACAATCATGTAAACAGATTTTCCAAAACTACTAAAAATGTATGTAGCATATTAAAGATACCTTGAGACAATGAATTTAATCTATAATGCATAAATAAATTAATCATTAAATTAAATCAACCTTGCTAAATGTATTAATCATGTACAATGGATCATTTCATTTGCAAATGTATGATATTAAACATATTTTTATCAAATATAAATACAAACATAATCCTATCAATACATTTAAAAATGTGTTTCATATATTATGCATGTTATACAAATATAAATCTCTATATAAATGGACTTTTTGGAAACTTTTTTTGGAATTATACAATTTAGGTATTTTTTCTTTTTGTTCTAATTTAATCCTACTTTTAAAATAACCGTTAATAAAAAGAATGATTATAAATCCAATCACACACAATTAAAAGTTTATCTTGCTAGGCTAGCAATTACTATTTTTACTTTAATGAAACAGTCATTTTTGATAGAATTGTGCAGATTTTATCTAAAAAAATTTACATAAAAATATCAAAATTTTAATCTTTAATTCATTACCATTACTTAATTCTCTGCATTTGTAAAGGTAGAACCAGTGTTTTCAATTAATCTTTTTTTCAAACACACAGAAACAGTAGTAATTCATGTATGTTTTAAGACCTCTAACAATGTGCCAACATATCTGATTGTTGTTGTTGTTAAGTGCTGTCGAGTCGGTTTTGACCCATAGCAACCCTGAACAGGGTTTCCGAGGCTATAAATCTTTATGGGAGCAGATCGCCTCATCTTTCTCCGGTGGAGCAGCCTGTAGTTTCTAACTGTGGACCTTGTGGTTCGCAGCCCAATTCGTAACCACTACGCTACCAGAGCTCCTACATATCTGATTACCAACCATTATTCAGACATACCTCACAATTAGGTTCTACTATTCATTGCAATGGCTGCACAGACCTTACACACCATACTCACAGTTATGAGATTTACTAGGTAAGTTAACAAGTGAGAGTTCTGTATCAGAAATGCTCAGGGCATAGTTCTTCCAGTTAGAATAGCCATTCCTAAGGCATGCCCAATGGTATCTTCTCTCTTCCTGTGCAATGATTTGTTTGTTGTTAAATGCTGTCGAGTCGTTTCTGACTCATAGCGACCTTGTATAGGGCTTCCAAGGAGGGGCTGGTGAGCTTCAACTGCTGACCTTGCAGTTCAAACAGACCTTATAGTCCAGTGCATTAACCTGCAGCGCCACACCAGAACTCCAGGGCAATGATTTGGGACTGCTGACAAATGTACACAGAGCCCACTACCCCACCATAAGCCTCAGCCCTGAGGCAGTTGGCTCTACCTCCCCAATTAAGTGCCTGGGGACACCACACTCCATGAGGCTCCCACCAAAGATAATGGACTTTACTTGTTCCATGGGCCAGGAAGTCTACCAGTCTGTCTCATGCTCTGCTGCTACTGCTGCTTCTCTGCCACTCTTCTGGTGGCACAGTTTTTTTGCCCCTGAGTCAAGGAGATTCAATATGCAGAGGAATCAGGGTCAAAAGGACACATTCTTTATTAGTAGTGAGATGCCCACTCCCTTCTGTTTCTGAGATGGCTTATTTTATACTTATGTTAGAGTGCCATTTCCTTTTTGGTTTTCTAACTCCAGGTCTTTGCACAAAAGGGAAGAATATGCTCAGCATTTCTCAAGATGAGGGAACTGAATTAAAAATTCAAGCGTTGACTTGGAATATTCAAGAGTTCTATGGGTAAAATATTTAATGCTGCAAAAAGCATCAGAAGAAGATGCAAGACATTTACAGAGTCACTATACCAAGAAGAAATGACTGATGTTCAATTGTTTCAAGAGGAAGCATATAATTAAGAGCCAATGGCAAAAAGTCCAAGGTGTATTGAAGGCAAATTGATGGAATACAAATAGAAATCTTCCAACAAACTGATGTGGCACTGGATGCACTCACTCATGTATGCCAAGAAATTTGGAAAACAGCTACCTGACAAACTGATTAGAAGAGATCCATATTTGTGCTCATTCCAAAGCGAGGTGACCCAATGGAATGTGGACATCACTGGACAATATTATTAATACTTCATACATGTAAAATTGTGCTAAAGATAATTTTTTAAATGGCTGCAACAGTACATTGCCAGAGAACTGCCAGAGTTTCAAGTCAAATTCAAATGAGGTAGAACAAAGAATATAAGTGCTGACATCAGATGGACCTTGATAGAAAGTAGAAAGATGTTTACCAGAATATTCTTGACTTTTGGTTGTGTGAATCTTGAAAAGCTATAGATAACATTTTGGAGAATGAATATTCTGGAACACTTAATTGTGCTCATACAGAAACCTGTATTCTATATACAGAAACCTATATATAGTTTAAGAGGCAGTTATTCCAACAGAATAAGGGAATGTGGAATGGTTTAAATTTAGGAAACGTGTGCATCAGGTGTACTGAACAAACAATTTGAGAAACTGGATTATATGAAGAAAAACACAACATCAGGATTGAAGGAAGACTCATTAACAGCCTGTGAGGTGCAGATGATACAGCTTTGCTTGCTTAAAAGCAAAGAGGACTTTAAATACTCCTCACCACTGGACCAATCAATAACATCAGGATAAATGGAGAACAGATTAAAGTTGTCAAAAACCATTTTGCTTGGAACAACCATCAATACTCATGAAAGAAGAAGTGAAGAAATCAAACGAAGCATTATGTCAGGCAAATTTGCTGCACCGGATTTTTTTAAAAAGTGTTCAAGATTTAAGATGTCATTTTTTGTTTTCATTTTTTAAATTTTTATTATTTAAGGTTTTTTATTGAAAGTTTACAGGGCAAATTTTTATTATTTAAGGTTTTTATTGAAAGTTTACAGGGCAAATCATCAGTTTTATATTCAACAAATCATACACCTTGTTTCATTACAATGATTATAATCCCCTCCATGTACAGTAACAGTGTTTATCTCTATTTACTTTAGCTCTTTTTTTTTTTTTTTTTAATTTAAACACTCAGGCATATATAATAATTTACACGACCAAAGGGTTCATTATGCAAATCTGCCTCCTGGCCACCAGCTCTTAGTCCCTCTCTTTCCATGAATTGAAAGTCTTCAGCTACTCCCTCTCACCATGTCCTCATCTCCGCCTCCATCTCCAGTGTCGCTGCTTCTCTGAATAAGGTCTCGCATTCTACTTGTGCTCTTCTCCCTTGATGATTCTAGGGTCCTTTGTTTCTGGACTGTAAGATTAACCACTCCTGTTTTTGTTGCAAAACTTCTACCTTTACAATTTTGACAATCACAATTAGTCATGATAACAATTACTCACTACTGAATCATAAGAATCTGATCCCCTTCTCTTTTAACCAAACCCACCTAGACAAGATGAAAACTATCCAGCAGGGACTCTTTTTTTCCCCACACACTCTTAAACTAAGCCAGTCACTTCATGATTTTATCACCCCCTCATTTTAGGTTTCCAGTGTCTAAGTTGTCCATCCCTATCTCCCTTGTGTACAGAGAAGACAACATTGATACTTGATGTGAAGACTCCTTCCCTCTCTGTTAGTGTTTAGAGTTACTACCACCATGAGTATAGGCCAGGTTCATCAAATTGTGGCAATTTACCCCTTTTTTTTCCTTTATCAAAAATTGTTTTTATTTTTTTATATTGAACTCAGCCTATTTCTTTATTGCTGCCTTTCCCCCTCTTCCACTCACCAGTACACCAATGTGGTCACCAGCAAGCTTACATGACTGCTCATGTGCTCCCTTTGAGTTTCAGTCTTAGAGGGGGGTTTGTCCAAGGAACTTGATTGCTTGCCTTGATGGCTTCCCAGTGAACAGCTTGCTTATTCTTGTAGTAGACAGTCATACTGACATTCTTTGTTTGAGGTTTTTCCTGATGACTTTCTTTGAAGATGTATCTTCTGTTGCTCTAGCTGCTTCAGGCTGGTCTGCTTGTCCTTTCTAGTGGCAATGGCCTATCTCAGAAGGTTCTGGATGGGACTCAGGATTCCACCTAAGGTCTTATACTCTGCAAAGCCTCCACACGAGGCCTCTTTCACTGGGCAAGATTTAGAATCCCTTTTTGGTATTCCAATCAGTTATAGGCTGATTTGGTATTCCAATCAGTTACAGGCTTACACGTTTTTTTGTAGTCATGTTTCCCCGCATTCCTTTCTATGCTACTCAATTGTCTGTTTTACAATAGTAGGCAAGGGAAACCAATATTCATAAGATAGTCAAGCATGTTAGCATTATTTCCCTTCTTCAAACTATGCCTAGATCCCTGTGTCACAGAGCCCTGTTTTCCAACGTTGAGCATGCCTCACTGTTTACCTCTGTCGCACTTAGCGCACACAAACCTGTCTCAGTGTTCCCCTACCTACCTTGTTCTTCCACCTCCTCCCCCTTCTTGTATTGCCCTCCCCAACACCTGAACTATGATGTGTCTATGCTTACCCTGTGCTCTACCATCACCTCCCTCCACCTCCCCCTAAACTCCCCATCCCAACCCCACCATTGTGGTTACCTTATATTCTATTAACTTTTCTCTTCATTTAAGACAGTCTATTTTATCCTGTAATCTACCTGACCTTCTTACCACCTGGATCTCTGTTCCTCTGTGTTTACCTTCTTTCACATTGTAATTGTTTTAATCATAGACTGACTTCCCAGATCCTCTGAATTTGTTCTTATAGTTTTATTCTGTTCTTGATTCTTTCATTTGTCCATTGAGTTTCGGGTGATGCTTCCATGTATGTCTATGTCTGGTTGTTGTCTATTTTTGTTGGTTCTCAATCCACGGAACTCCCTTTAGAATGTTTTCCATCACATGGTTGGCTCTGGTTAAACACCTTAGCTGCTGTTTATCCTGGAATGTTTTGATTACACCATCGTATTTGATTGACATCTTTGCTGGGTAGAGAATTCTTGGTGGGCTGTTTTCACTATTATACATCTTGGTGATTTTCTTTTGGGTTCTATCCTTCCTGGGGTTCATTGAACTTCATGTGAGATGTTGTTTTAAGGAATAAGATGTGCTTGAACAAAACCATTGTATTTTCAATAACCTTATATGCATGTGAAAGTTGAATAATGAATAAAGATGACCATAGAAGAACTAATGCATTTGAGTTACGGTGTTGGAGGAGAATGTTAAAAGCACCATGGCCTGCCAGAAAAACAAATACATCTGTGTAGGAAGAAGTGTAGTCAGAATGCTCCATAGAAGCCTCCAGACTTCATCTCTCATGCTTCAAGCATATTATCAGGAGGGAACAGTCCCTGGAGAAGAGCATCATACTTGTAAACTGGAGGGTCAGCAAAAACGAGGCAACCCCCAACGAGATGGATTGGCATAGTGGCATTAGCAATAGCCTGAAGTGTAGCAACAATTGTGAGAATGGCACAGGACCTGGCAGTGTTTCCTTCGGCTGTACATAGGGCCACTCAGTGGGTACCAACTCAATGGCACCTGACAAGAAGAGTTCCAAGTCAGTTTCCATAATCAGCTCTATTAAAAATCATTCACAACTGAAACATATAATCCACCAGTATCTTCCCATTCTTCTCTTACTTAAATCCATCTGGAAAAGGTATTTTGATGGGAGTGACAAAGGATAGAAGAGTAATATTAAATAGTTCTCTATACCACACACCATATCCATGTAAAAATATCAAATTTAGAGAAAAATAATTTCATATAGATTAAATATCATCCTTTATGTGAAGCTTTCTCTGATTCTAGTTCATTATAGGTTTTCTCTTTTGGAATTTAATAAGGCAGAAATGAAAAGGTTAGCACTAGCAAATGGACTAATCATTAATTAAACCACAACCACGTTCCATTCACCAACCGATGCACATCTCATTTATTGCATATGTAGCAAAATCTTAGATTTTACAGATGTTAAAACCAAATCATAGTATATAGCTTTTTCAAGGTCATTGTGACTTGAAAATTCTTCACTAGAAATTCTTAACTCTGTTTTGTACTATACTACTTCTCTCTGCTCTCTGGCCAGATTTTATGTATGCCTAATCAGTTGCTTTTTAGTCATTTATCTATGTACCATCCATAATAATTACCATAATTAGTGTGTTCTATTATGGGAGAAACTATATTTTATGGTACCTGTAGAATTAGTGTTCAGTAAACTTCCCAGCACACAATAAGTGACAAGTAAATATTTATTAATCTGACCTGGAAAAACAATTATGACTAATTATTTTTATTGTATCTTAAAATGAATGACTAACTACAGGGATTATCAATTATGGTGTTCAAAGGCTATTCCCATGTAATTGAGAAATTCAAAAAGAGCATCGTTGAATATACTTGAACTCCACAGTTAGATGCATATCAAGTCATTTACACTTTTTGGTGGCTTCCTGGAGTATAGCAATGTTGTTTCCTGCCATTAACAGATGGAGTCTCAATGTGAAAATTGCTACTGTAAAACCTGCAATATGTCAGGTTAAAGATTAAGTGAAATAAATGTTAAAGGGTGCTATTATACAATATATTGCAAATGTATGAACTATGCCAATTATAGGCTTCATGAATTTACTTATTAAAGATAAAAGATGATGACAGAAACTTCAACACAAAAATGGTACTTTATGGAAAGAAACTCATGTACCTTATGTATGTGACAGATGCTATAGAAGCTAGACAACTTTATGCCTCTCTGCCTTCTGAAATTAAAGATGTACAAAACAAGAACCTTTTTATGGGTTGCTGGTAGGGTTGATGGACCAAGAAATTGACAGCTTTTGAAATAATGTAAGTGCACATATTTCTAGGTATATACATCAAGAATTGTTTCCTCCCTCTTTTTCACATACATAGCTTAATCTCAGTTGAAATTCACAAAATTTATAGGGCAAGTTGCTTAAAATATATTGCTGTTGTTGTTAAGTGCTGCCAAGCCAGGTCCAACTCAGAGTGACCCTGTATAGTGTTCCCAAGGAGTGGCTGGATAGGTCTGCCATATTTAATTTCTATTTGGGACTAAAACCAAATATCTGCAATAATATACAGGATTGAACTGTCATAGCAGACTCAAACAAATCAGAGCTCTTGCCATTCTTCAGTCTTTTAAATAAGTTCAACGATCCATTCTATAAAGAAACACAATCTATAAGGAGGTTTAATACATTCCTTGACTCATAACGACAGTAACTAGGGCTTCTGAGCATCAGCTGGTGGCTTTTACCAGTGGATCGTATAGTGCAAACTGACCTTGCAATTCAGTGCTTATCCTACAGTGCCACTCCAGGACTCCATCTTCATATATAAGGCATAGAAACTGTTCAGGAATAATGAATTGAGTTTCTATCAAGGTATATTTTGTATCATATAATAGGAAGCAGTTTGATTATGAAATATCTCTAGTGGATATCCCAGACAGTTGTATAGTTGACATGTTATTCTTCAAGAATTATACTCAAATCCAAAGATTCTAGGTTAGTTTGACATAAATAATATTATATCCAGGACACTTTCTTAAAGCATTTTATAAGTCTTCTTCATCTAGGGTTTTAATATTACTCCTTTTTAACAAAAACGTTTTTATTGTGAACTGAATAAAGGTTTACAGAATAGATCATACATTTTACATTTAGCAAATCATATACTTTGCTTCATTGCCATGATTGCAATTCTTTCCGTGTACCAACAGTTAACAGTATTTACCTCTATTCACTTTAACTATTGCATTCCTCCTTATGTCTCCCCTTCATCTTTCCTCTGCCAGCCTTCCTCTTATTGTATGTTGCCTTCCCTGTCACCCACATTGACATGTGTCTACCCTCTAGCCCTTGAACAATTTTTCCTCTCTTCTCTCCCCAAAACCATTATTAATTACTTTATTGAGAAAACCTGTTCTTATTGGTATCACACAATATTTATAATTCTGTGATTGCCTAATTTCATTCAGCATAATGTCCTCCAGGTTCATCAATGTTGTGAGATGTTTCACAGATTCATCGTTATTCTTCAGTGTTGCATAGTATTCCACTGTGTGCATATACCAAAGTTTGGTTTACTGTTTTGTTGATGGGAAATTGTTGTTGTTGTTGTTGTTAAGTGCCGTTGAATCGGTTCCGACTCATAGCGACCCTGTACAGGGTTTCCGAGGGTGTAAATCTTTACGGGAGTAGAAAGCCTCATCTTTCTCTCACGGAGCGGCTGGTAGTTTCGAACCGCTGACCCTAAGGTTCGCAGCCCGATTTGTAACCACTAGCATGGGAAATTAAGCTGTCTTTATCTTTCAAATGTGTATCTTTTGACAGCTTATTGAAGGATCGTGTTTTCTTATCCATTCTGCTGTCTCTGTCTCTTGATGGTGCATTTAACCCATTTGTATTCAGTGTGACTATTGATAGGTATGAATAGATTGCTGTCAGTTTGCTGTGTTTTTTTGTGTGTGTGTGGTGCTGCTGATTTCTTTGTTCCACATCATTTTCTGTGATGAGTTCATATAGTCTGTGAGTTTTCTTTTCATTTTCTTCATTTCTGTGGTGTCAATGTTTGCTAAAACTTTCTGGTTTCCTTCTTTTATTATTTTGATATGCAGGTATATTAATTTTTTGAGATTGCACTGTACATTATTACTTTTTCACTATTTAAAACAATATTTATCTTGAAATCTACCTGACTTTCCATTTGAAATTTCTGTATTTACTCTATTACCTGTTTTTGCTTTGTAGTTGACTTCATTATAAATAGCTCTATTCTCAGTCTTGTAGGTTTATACTTTAAATATTTCTATATCTGGATTGGTATGTGTGGTCATCACATGTTATTGTCTGCTGCTATTGTCCAAAGAATGCCATTTAGTATTTTGATGAAGTTGATCTGGTCATTACAAATTTCTTTTAATTTCTGTTTATCAGGAAATATCCTAATTTTGTATTGTATCAGAGGGACAGTTTTGCTGGGTATTTGATTCTTGATTAGCAACTTTTTTCATATCAGAGTTTTGCATATGCCACTGATTTCCATCTTACCTGGATGGTTTCTTTCAAGAAATCAGAGCTTAGTCTTACTGATTCTCCTTTGAAGGTAACTTTTCATTTTTCTCAAGCTACCTTGAGGATTCTTTCCTTGTCTTTCTTTTTGGAAATTTGATTATGATATGTTGTAGTGATTTTCTTTTGATATCTATTCTGGTTGGGTTCATACAGCTTCTTGTATGCTTATCTTCTTGTCTTTTATGATGTTGTTGTTGTTGTTGTTAAGTGCCGTCGAGTCGGGTCCGACCCATAGCGACCCTGTACAGGGTTTCCGAGGGTGTAAATCCTTACGGGAGTAGAAAGCCTCATCTTTCTCCCGCGGAGCGGCTGGTAGTTTCGAACCACTGACCTTAAGGTTCGCAGCCCGATTCGTAACCACTACACTACCAGAGCTGTTAGGGAAGTTTTATTCCAACAATCTTCAACAATTTTCTCTGTGCTTTCTATTGTCCCTTCTTGTTCTGGAATCTCAATCACCATATGTTGTTCTTCTTCATGGTGTTCCACATAACTCTTCGGATTTCTTCAGATTTTCTCATTCTTCTTCTAATTATTCTTCTAGCATACTTGTATTGAGAGATTTATTTTTAAGCTCACTAATTCAGGCTCTCATTACTTTGAATTTACTACTTTGCCTTTTCAATTCATTGTCCATTTCTGAAATCTTAATATTAATCTTCAAGATTTCTAATTTCAGATTTTGCATTGTTTCAAAATCAAGTTGTATGTCACACCAGGACTCCAAAAGAGAGAGTTGTTGTTGTTATATGCCCTTGAGTCAGCTCCGACTCATAGTGATGCTATGTAGGATTTCTGAGCAGTGGCTCATGTGTTTGAGCAACCAACTTTGTGGCTCAAACTGACCTTGTGTTCCAGTGCTTTATCTTGCAGAAAGAGTAGTAAATAAAGATCAAAAGGGGGGCATGGTGGAAAGGGAAAATTAGAAACAGAAGAAAATAAGGAAAATCAAAATTGGAGATAGAAAGGATGAAATTTAAGGCAATAGAAACAGAAGAAGGAGAAGAAAGAACAAACAAACAAAAACAATTAAATAACAAAAGGCAAAGAAAATCTCCAATACAAAACTCTTCCAAAATAGTGCAGCTGTTGGACCCAGAGAGTAGAAAATTTGGGGAGCTCCTGCAAGCCAAGTAATTCATAAAGTGGGTTTAGTCAGAGATGTGTCAACAGATTTCCTGGTCCCAGATGGAGTTTGTATCAGACTTGGTGTTATCTATGTTCAGAACACTCAGTCTGGAAATCGTTTGTATCAGACTTGGTGTTGTCTGTGTTCAAAGCACTCAGTCTGGTAATCATTTGTATCAGACTTGGTGTTGTCTATGTTCCGAGCACTCAGTCTGGAAATCGTTTGTATCAGACTTGGTGTTGTCTAGGTTCAGAGAACTCAGTCTGGAAATCATTTGTGGAGTCTCCTGATGGAGCTGATTCCAGTGTGAGCTAGGACCACAGCACAGCAGGTGGCAGGGTAACTGGTTCAATACTGCTCTGGTGGCTCTGTGGGTCCTGGAGGTCTGGAGTCAAAGCTGCCTGAATCCAGGCACCAAAGTGGGCCACCAAAGCAGCACAGCTGGCCTCTGTTTCATATTGGTGTGATTTCTAACCATGTGACTCCAAAATTCTGGAGATCAGAGTCTGTGTTGGGGATGGACGAGGGTGGGAACTGGTTACATTTAGTCAACAGGGAAGCATGAGGAAAAAGAAGGAACTTTCCCATTGCCTGTATAAATCTTCTCTGCCAGGCTTCCTTCTATCACCAAAGCTGTTTGCAAGATGGACAAGGTGAGTCTGGCGAGCATTTCAAATGCCAGGCTCCCTTTCTCACTGTCCTTGCTATCTTCTTTTCTCAGCAAACACTCAATCCACTTCTCTAAACTTTCCTCTGAAGTTCAAGGTCCCAGAATTTCATCTGTGTCTGTTCCATTTGATCTCTCATATCATTGTTGTAGAGAGTCTGTGTAGTGCATCTGCTCAGTTTGCCATCTTTCCGGAAGTCCAACATTACTCTTTTAATGGAAGTTGATCAGCAGCATGATTGTAAAGTAATTGCACTAGGCTATATGCCTTCTTGCTTTCCAAAACTACCCACCCAATAAAATTTTTAATAAAGAAGTGGATCAGAGACTATGAATTAACTCTTTCTTCCCCATCTATCAGCACTTAATCATCTATTTTTAAAAAATTCTAAGATCATCACACAAAAAAAGAAAGCAATATTATCTGATAAATGATCATATATAGAAACCTGGAAAGTTGTTTTCTTAAAATTATAAGGATTTATAAGTCTATTATGTCACTTTGCATAAGTAAGTTTATATCATGTATATTGAAACATTTATCAAATATTTAGTATCATCTATAATCATTTTGCAGTCCTGATGTGGCACTGTGGGTTAATGTGCTGGACTGTAAGATTGATTTGAACCACAATGTCAGCAGTTCAAAGCTCACCAGTCTCTCCTCAGAAAATCTATATAGAATCACTATGAGTTGGAAGTGACTCCAAAGCACTTAACAACAACAGTAATCATTTTATTACATTTATAGTGAATTAAAATAAGCAAAGATTGCACACTATAGGACAGTAGTGTTACTAAATCAGTTATCTAGAGAATATGACAGCTTCTGGGGGAAAAAAAGACAAACCAAAAAACCCTTAGTTTAAGCCAGGTATTTAATTTGCTAAAGCAGTTAAAAAATAAATCAGGTCTCATCTTCTCATTCATGTTCTATAGACCTTGAAAGTACAAAATTTGCATTTCTTATCAAATAACTGCAGAGTTGGCATTTACTTTGCCTCAGTAAAGTATGAGATTCACCGGCAAGACTAGCAGAAGAAAGTGGTTGGAGATTGGAGTAACCTATATTTTCATTTCTAAACTGTATAAAGTTTCAGTCATCCTGCTCACACTTTTGCAGATTGTTATACTTTTTCAGTAGCTTTTATCACTGTACATGGCAGTATTAAGAGGTTTCCAAGTCATAGCCTGGCCCATAGCAACTGTAGAGTACGTTCCCTATAATATTTAGAATCAATCATTCGAGTCAATTCCTACTTCATTGTCTTTGGTACATTGTTGTTGTTAAGTACCTTTAAGTGCCCAACTCAAAGCAACCCTAGATAGAATTTCTGTGGAGCAGCTGGTGGATTTGAACTGCCATACTTGTGGTTCACAGTCCAGTGCTGATCTTATAGCAGGATCACACCATAATTCCATTGGCATTTTCAAAAAACAAGCAAACAAAAGTATTGCTGTCAAATTGATTTCTGAGTTATACTGACTCTGTAAGTCATAGGCCAGAAAAATGCTGTAGTTGCTATGAAGTAAATATGACTCTTTGGCAATGTTTTTCTTCTTCTTTGTTTAATCTTTAGGAAGCTGACTGCCATGTTTCCTACCCTTCTTTCCACACCAGTGGTTGGTAGGTTCAGACCACTGATGTTTAGATTAGCAGCTGAATGTTTAATCACTATGGCTCTAGGATTCTTAACAGGAGATGCATATAAAGTTACCAGAACTGATAGGTATTACTCTTTACTTCAGAAAGATCCAGCAGTGTTTCCTTCTGCTGTGCATAATGTCTCTATGAGTCTGAACCAACTCCATGGCCCCTAATAACAACTCTTTGTTTCCGATTCAAAGGCATATTGTTGTCACCTCTGGTGGAAGAACTCTGCCCTTTTAAATATATCATCATCAAATTTAGATTTCTAGTTTGGAATGCATTTTCCTTCCACTCTTGCATTTCCAATATCTTATAAACATCTTTGTTTCTTGTGGAGAAACATTTCTTAATCTTAATCCTTTCAAGTAATATATCTTCATGACCTAAATCTAAAAAAAATTTCTTTATCTATTTGGTTATAAATTCTAATAAATTTTTCTATGATAAGAGTCCTGGTGTGGTGCCATAGGATGAGCACTCTACCTCAAATTTGGTTTAAATCACAAGAACAGTGGTTCAAACTCACCAGTCACTCTTTGGAAATCCCATACAGGGTAGCTGTGAGTCAGAACTGCCTCAATGGTAATTAACAACAATAACAACAACATGCTT
>NW_006408523.1:24789044-24791832 GCF_000296735.1 Chrysochloris asiatica | reverse complement strand
TACACCAGGACTCCATACAGACTGAATAAGTATGGTGAAAAGATACAACATACAACTCTGGCTCATGCACACCCTTTTCCTTATTTTAAACCATCCACTATCCCTTTGTTCTAATCTAACAACTGCCTCTTGATCTATGTACAGTTTCCATGTGAGCATATCATGATCCACACTGTAAAAAGCCTTGGAACAGTAAATCAAGTAAGTCAGCCGTTTTCTGGAATCCTAGTGCGATGTTTTAGGATCACACTGAGGAACAGCTGGTGGTTTTGAATTGCTGACCTTGCAGTTCACAGTCCATTGCTGATCCTACAGAGCCTTGCTAGGAGTGGACAAGTAAGGAACAGACAATTATTCTAAAATCTTATGATTAAATGCCATTCTCATAGTAAGTTTGCATCATTTCACAGGTCTTTCTCCAGTTTCACACACAGATACATAAATATATATATACATATATATGAAAACCTCATCTTTCTTCTTTGGAGAGGCAGGTTGGCTCAAACTTGCTGACCTTGTGGTATATACATTGGTGTGTGAAGAAAGCATTGCTATAAAATAAGAGAAATTTTTGTTTAATAAGTTATCAAAATATTAAGTATGGTTTCTTGTCATGTCTTCTATGTAGGTTAATACACTTTTTGAAGCTAGTGTTTCCATCTTTCTCACCCTTCCTAAAAAATGCTGCTCTCTGATTTGCACAACACCAATACAGCAGCTTTGGCATTTTCAGGGAACCCAAATCATGTTACTTTTCAATGTCGCTGAGTTTTAGGAACAAAAGAACTCTGTCAGGGCAAGATCAGGGCTATAGGAATGACGGGATAAAGGTTCTCAGCAAAATTGTCGATTAGCTCATGCTTCCCTCAAAGAATGAACAAATGCATTGTGGTGATAGAAAAAAAAAAAATTCTTCAACACAACTTTGCTGGCCTTTTTATCCAAAATGCTTTGTCCCCTTTTCTTAAAACTTCTCCTAATAAGATCCTGTGATTGTCCTGTGCCTTGTGAAAAAGTTATAAAGACTATCCTTTTAGACACTTAATAAAAATAACAACAATATATAATGCTTACTATATGCATTCTCTTGATCATTTTGCTTCTATTAACTCATCAGAACTGCTCCACAACCTTATGGAACAGATATTTTCTATTATCCCTGTTTTATTGTGGTATAAACACATTTCTCATCATTGTATGCACCATTACTAAATGGTGGATCCTGGATTTCAATACTGATGAATCTGCCTTGAGAATGTGTGATCTTAATCTTAATACAAACTTACTTCCATTCCGCTATCAGCTATTTTAATTGTAGTATGCAATGCCCTCATTGGAGTCCTGGTGTGGTGCTAATGGATCAGCAATGAATTGCTAACCAAAAAGTTGGTGATTCAAATGTACCAGCCACTCCTTGGAAAGCTTACACAAAATTGCTGTGAGTCAGACTGAGTTGACAGCAGTAAACAACAACAATAGCATATTAAAGTTTATGGTGTAGTAACTGAAGCACTACAACAAAATTGACAATTGGACAGTTGATTAGAATAAACTACAAGTATGAAAAAGAAAAGGAAATCTAAGAGACTTTATTGGATGACAGTAAAGGTGAATTTGAGTTATAAGATTTGATATATTCAGACTGAGACTTAAAAAAAACATAAATAATGTAAGAGAATGTGTATATGTAGTGGGGGAAAGAGAACAAAACTAGTTAAAGCAGAGGGTTATAAAGAGCTTTTATCTAATAGTTATTCATATATCAGTATGTGCTTCATACTTTAAAATTATTATTGTTGTTGTCTGCATTACACCATAGTAATAAATGGTATGGGAACAGCATCTGATCTCCACTGATTCCACAAATGGGAAGAAGAAGCAAAGCTGATTCCTAAACTAAGAGCTGATGTTAGACATGCCTCCAGCCTTCTGCCTTTGCCACTAAATATTACACTAACCATTTTGATAATCACCATCAAAGCACTCTCTACACAGCTGGGTTCAATAATTCATCGTAATGGATCCACAGAACTCAGATACCAAACTCATAGATACAGGATTTATTAGGGACATTAATCAGCTACAATTCAAGTTTAGATTTGATCAGGGCAAAGTTTGTTCAGTCAGGGCAGCTTCCTCCCAGTCATGCCCACAAGCAGGCCTTTCTCTAGTTTTTAGCCTCTCAATCTTAGACCCCGTGGCCTATACCCTGCTTCAGCAATGTTACAAAGCACTTTAGTATTGCTGGTCTATGCCCAAAGAACACTAAGTCAACAAGCACTTAGCTGTAGCTCCATGAGTCAGCAAATCTTGCTCCGAATTAAGTGTTGAAGGCACCCTACTCCACAAGTGTGCTTCCTGCCCAAAGCACCTAACTTTACTTGATCCATGGGCTGGGAAGGTCACTGTCCTGTCTGGTGCTCTGACTCTTGGTCCTGCTGCTCCTAGATCACTCCTCTGCTGCTGCTTTAATGTCACAGCTTTCTGTCTCTGGATTGAGGACGTTCAATAAACAGGAATCTTGTGGTCCAAAGGACACACTTCCCTTCTGGTTCTTTTTCCTTATTGATAGTGAGATTCCCCCTCCTGCTTCTGAGATGACTCATTTTAAGCCTAACAAGATGGTAAAATTGACCAATCCCTCCATTAGATTTCCAAGTTTTTAGAATCACAATCATCTCTGAATCATGTCGTCCATCCTTTAAGTATCTTCTGCCACCTCCCCTTACCAAAACCCATAAAGAGAGATCGAGAGAGAGAAATACAAATGCATGTATATATGTATATA
>NW_006408523.1:24786636-24788324 GCF_000296735.1 Chrysochloris asiatica | reverse complement strand
TCGATTCTGACTCATAATGACCCTGTATAGGGTTATTAAGGAATAGCTAGTGAGTTTGAACTGGCGACCTTACAGGTCAAAGCAACCCTATACAGGGTCGCTATGAGTCAGAATCATCTCCATGGCACATAACCACCACCATCACCACTATATACATATATTCTTAGACGTAACAAGACACCTTACAAAACCGGATTAGAGGTTTGAAAGATTAGGACCATAGTTTCTTGTGGCATTGAGGTTAAATGGCATGCTATAGGTTTTGAAGTTAGGTTCTACATTCTAGTATGGTGAATAGTGTCTGGGTTCATAAAAGTTTATGAGCAGCAATCTAAGATATAAATATTGGTCTTTACTTGCTTGCTACAAAAAAAAAAGGAAACAAAAAACAAAAGAAAGCAATATATTGTCTATAGGACAAATTGTCTACATAAACCAAGTCCTCATCTATATTGAAACTAGAACAACTATATGGTGCTCGGCTACTATAGCGAGTTGTTCTCATAAGAGTCACAGTAAATGGACCCTGATAGAATGAGAGAAAAATGTGGAATAGAACCTCAAAGTCCTAAAAAGTAAACAAACAAGCATGAAATAACGAACTTTCTAGATGTCACCTGACAACAACAAAAGACTGGTTGTGATTGGAAGACTCCCTGAGATTATTGTCCTGAGACAATCTTCAAACTTGGAAACCAAACAAACTCCTAAAAAGCAATTGGCTCAGAAAATAATGAAAATAACTGTGGATACTGTGGTCAAATGCTAACAACGAGTTTTAAGGAAAGATGCATGGGGCAGGGAAGTGAGATAAATGGAAATAGAATTGCCAGATGGAAACAATTGCCACATTCACACATTGTAAAGAATGGAACCAATGTTACTGAACAACTTGTGTAGTAGAACTTGTTGAATGTGAACTTAAAGTTCTGTGTAAACCTTCTCTGAAATGCAATAAAATTTTATTAAGAAAAAGGAAACAATCATATCATTGGGTTTACACAAAGGGATACTGAAATTACATATTTTTCATTTTAAATGATAAGATATTATTTTGAAATAAGGTAGTTGAATCTCCAAAAGTCAATTTAGGGAGATAACATTTCCCTTGACATTTTTAGGCCCTTTCATTTGATACAGTGTTTAACTTAGCAAACAGACCACAGTATCATTTTCATGCCACTTAAGAAAGATTTTCTTTTACATATATTATCAGGAAATCAGAGGCTTTTTAAAACCTAAAGTTCACCCATAACCTATTTGCAAAATAACAAGGTTTTTCTTTTTTTCTGGGATAAGTTTTAATAATCAACCAGACTTTTTTTTTTTCCATCCATTAAATTGCTTATCTTTATTGCTTCCAGGATTTAAAAACTATATACATATATTTTTTGGGGGGTTGTGGGTGGGTTCCATTTTATAAGTAGTCAGTAGAATATGGAGGGGATAGTTAATTAAGTTCCAATTTAATGTTAAAATATTAAAAGTCCAGGAGCAAGATGGTGGTATAACATACTCACATACACAAAGCAGAAACTGGCAAAACCAACTTTATCAGAATTCTGGAGAATATTCAAAGGCTACTGGTGTGGTACTGTGGGTTAATGTGCCAGATTGCAAAGCCATTTGAACTGCAAGGTCGATGGTTCAAACTCACCAGCTGCTCCTCGGAAACCCTATATAGGGTC
>NW_006408523.1:24784631-24785966 GCF_000296735.1 Chrysochloris asiatica | reverse complement strand
ATATACCTTAAAGTCATAGAGACCTGCACTCCTAGAGAGGGAGCCTGGGCTCTGGCACTAAGATAACAGAACAGATTTCATTCACAAATTTTGTGTATGTCTGTTCTAACCTGTCTTGAAGCATCCTGAAGGGTTGAAGCAAGAATATCAACTCAATTTGACCTGTCTCAAGTTCACATAGGAATCCTGGTACAGTGCTGTAGGATAATGCACTGGATCACAAGGTCAATTTGAACCGCAAGGTCGGAAATTAAAACCTTTGAGCTGCTTCTCAGGAAGCAGGGTTGCTATGAGTGGGAGCAGACTGCACAGTAGTAATCCACAACAACATCAACAAACATAAAAGCCTGAGGGGCAGCAGGGAATGACTTAAGGCTTTAACCACTATGATTCCACTTATGCTGTCCTTCTTCAGGAATTGGTCCCTCCTGATGATATGTTCAAATACGAGAGACAAAGTCTCACCGTCATCACTTATAAGGAACATTCTGGCTACACTTCTCCAAAGATAGATTTGTTTGATGTTCTAGCAGTCCATGGTACTTTTAATATTCTTCACCAACACCATAATTCAAAAGCATCAATTCTTCTATAGTTTTCCTCATTCAATGTCCAATTATCACATGCATATAATGAGACTGAAAATACCATGGCTTGGGTCAGACTCACCTTAAAGATGTCTTTTGCAGAAGATTTTCCCAATGCAATACATCACTTAATTTTTAGACTGTTGATTATGGATTCTAGCAAACTGAAGTCTTTGACAACTTCAGTCTTTTCTCCTTTTACCATGAAGATATTTACTGGTCCAGTTGTGAGGTATTTAAACCTTCAAAGAATGACAGAAAAGGTTTATTTATGAAATCAGAGTTTTCGAAATTGACATGTATGTGAGAGAATTGGATACTGGTATGGTGCTGAGGATAACCACTGGGCTGATAACTACAAGGTCAGAAGTTCAAACCCACATCACTCCTTGGAAACCCCATACAGGGTTTTTATGAGTCAGAACCAACTCCATGGAAATTAACAACTACAACAACATGGGAGAATTAAGAAAGACACCTGCATGCTTCCGGTAAGATGCAGTGGTAGCATACACAGACAAAAATGAGAACATCAAGATCAATTATTTGTTGTTGTTGTTTTTAAGTGCCATTGAGTCAGTTCCAACTCATAGCGACCCTCTAGAGGGTTTCCAAGGAGCGACTGGTGAACTTGAACCACCAACCTTGCAGTTCAAACTGACTTTGCAGTCTAGCACATTAACCCACAGTGCCACACCAGGACTCAACTATAAGAGACAAAAATATTATATAAAGATAAAGAAGTTAT
>NW_006408523.1:24782648-24783159 GCF_000296735.1 Chrysochloris asiatica | reverse complement strand
ATTTATACTAATTCTCCAATTAAGACAAAATAAATGTATGGTGACATATGTATGTGTACTGGTAGATAGATATGTTGTTGCTGTTGTTATGTGCCGTGGAGTCGGTTCTGACTCATAGCGACCCTGTACAGGGTTTCCAAGGCTGTAAATCTTTACAGGAGCAGAAAGCCTCATCCTTCTCCCACAGAGCAGCTGGTAGTTTTGAACTGCTGACCTTGCAGTTTGCAGCCCAGTTCATAACCACTAAGTTACAAATACAGGTATATGTGCACAGATAGAAATGTATCTATATGTATGTGTAAGTATGAAAGTGCATGCAGGCCCATAGGAGGAACAATGATAGATACTCCTCAGATATAATCAAACACTTTGTAAGACTGTTTTCTGGGTTTGAAGGCAGAACACTTTAGTCTTAAAAGATAACTCAGTTAGTTATCCTTTAAATAATATAGTTCACAAAGTTCATGTCCTCTATCCTGTTGATTAGCATCTGCTGTATAAAAGCTTGTGA
>NW_006408523.1:24776100-24780653 GCF_000296735.1 Chrysochloris asiatica | reverse complement strand
GAAGAAAATGAGATGGTGTGATACAGTGCCAGATGAAAAAAATCAAATTACTCTCATCCACCCAGGTGCAGATAGGTTTCTGGTCAGTGCATTACAAAGGCAGTGAGAGTGGATCAGGTTGTTTTTTTCTTGGAAAGAAACTCAGCCTCATTCAGTCTCCATTTTCCCGAACAAGGGAGAAATTTATTCTCTACCTCATGGCATGGGATTTTGTCATCTGACTGTTTTATAGGTGGTTTGACACCCTTAACCAGGCATCACTATATCTGCATTTTATCCTTCCTAGTCCACTTGAAATTTACTGATCAATGGTGAAAAGTTAATACAAGAATTAATTTGTCTTTAGGGAAAGGAAAAGGTTTTACTGACTCTTCATATTTCAATCCAGCCCATAAACCTCGATTACTCAATTTAACAAAGAAATGAGATTAATTAATGCATCTGTGACCATCAGGATTTGTATCATTTAATGGACATTAATGTTTCTTTCAAGATGCCTTGGTAGCTGGACTGTTAATCCAAGGTCAGTAGTTTGAATCTATAAGAGATTCAAGTATTTGAATCACTCCATGAGAGAAAAATGAGACTTTCTGCTTCCATAAAGATTTACAGCTTTGGAAACCCTATACAGGGTTCACTATGAGTTGGAATTAGCATGGTGGCACACAAGCACCACCAACAAAAACAATGTCTCTTTCAAATAGCCCTGGTAACATAATGGTTACACATTGAACTACTAATTGCAAGATCAGTAGTTTGAATCTACCAACTGCTCTGTGGGAGAACACATAAGGCTTTCTGCTCCCGTAAATATTTACCGCCTCAGGAACCTTATAAGATTTGGAACTGACTCGAAGAAGGCACACTACCACCTCTAATGTCTGTTTCAACAATTTCCACATTCTGTGTGGATCACTATTCTTTGAAAAAAACACACATATAAATCTCTTCCAGTCATTGGCTAGATCTCTATCTCCTATTAGTGAATGTTTCAACATTTGCATTGGTACTCTGCCATTTCCTGGAGCCTTGTTTTTTTAACTAGTTCCTGCAGCACAACTTGCATTTCTTTCTTAACTACCCATTTTGTCCCTCCAAAGAAAAGTATTCCAACAGAATATGGAAGCTAAAAAAGCATACCATTTCTATCACATGTAACTAAAATTATGCTGAAGAGAATTCAGAAATAGTTACAGTAGTATATCAACAGGGAACTGTAAGAAATTCAACCAGATTCAGAAGAGGACATGGAATAAGGAATATCATTGATAATGCTAGATGGATATTGGCTAAAAGCAGAGCATACCAAAAAGATGTGTACATGTATGTATAAATTAGAGATAACATTGTGAATAGTGGGAATTCCCCCCTGTGCATAGACAAAGAGGCAGTCATTTTAAACAGAACAAGGGGATGCTGTGTAGTTTAAAATCAAGAAAGGTATATATCAGGGTAGTATCTTTTCACCATACTTACTCAATTATATGCTGATAAAATAATAAGAAAATCTGGACTACATGAAGAAAAACAACATCAAGACTGGAGAAAGACTCAGTTACAAGCTGTGATATTTAATGACACAACCCCACTAAATGAAAGGAAAAAAACATTGGAAGCATTTGCCTATGATGATCAAAGACAACAGCCTTCCATATGAATTACAGTTCAATAGAAAGGGCACAGTATTTCTCCCAACTGGGCCAAACTGCAGCATCATGGTGATCATTTGAAAAGATTGATAAATAGAAAAGATTGAAGTTCTCAAGTATTTCATTCACAATCAATACACATGGAAGCAAAGTCAAGCTATGAAAACACATATTGCACTGAGCAAATATGCTGCAAAAAAACAAAACAAAAAAACTCCAACACAATGTTAAAAACCAAATATATCAATCCTAGGACTAAGCTGCACTCTACCCAAACCATGCCATGTGTCACTGCAGGATAAGCACTTGGCTGCTAACCACAAGGTCAGCAGTTCGAAACTACCAGCGGCTCTGCGGGAGAAAGATGAGGCTTTCTGCTCCCATTAAGATTTACAGCCTTGGAAACCCTGTTCAGGGTCACTATGGGTTGGAACAGACTCGACGGCACTTAACAACAACAACAACAACAAGAAATATGCCATGGAAAGCTTAACAAAGGATAAGGAGGAAAAAAGAAGAATGTATGCATTTGAATTATGGTGTTAGTGGAAAATACTGAATATACCATGATGTCGGAAAGAATAAAACACAAACTGTCTTTGAAGTAGTGCAATCAGAAAGCTCCTTAGAAGCGAGGCTGGAAAGACATTGTCTTATGTTCTTTGGACATGTCGTTAGGAGGCACTAGTCCCTGGAGAAGCACATTGTAGCAGGAAGACCTCCAGTGAAACAGATTGACACAGTGGTTGCCACAGTGATCTCAAACAACAATGATTTGAAGATGGTACAGTACCAAGCAGTGTGTTCTTCTGTTATACACAGGGTTTCTGGGAATCTGAACCAAGTCCCTGGCACCTAACAATAAACATGATGTGGTGGTGTGCCATCGAGTAGGTTCCAACTCATAACTACCCTGCATAGGGTTTCTGAGGCTGTAAATCTTTATGGGAGCAGAAAGCCTCATCTTTCTCCCGTGGAACAGCTAGTAGTTTCAACTGCTGACCCTGAGGTTAGCAGTCCGACTGGTAACCACTACTCTACCAGAGCTCCTCAAAAACTGTATCCTAATCCTTTTGATTAGGTGTGGCGTTGTGGGCTAATGCATCAGACTGCAAAGTTGTTTGAACTGCAAGGTTGGTGGGTCAAGCACAACCAGCTGTTCCATGGAAGCCCTATACAGGGTTACTATGGGTCAGAATCAACCCGTTGGCACTTAACAACTACAACAATCCTTTTGAAGACTTTCCCTCTGCTGGGCACTAATTAAGTTTTAGTGGAAGTAGATTTCCCAGAGCACGCAAGATCTATCCTGTAGTTTGCAGCCCACACTGTGCTCTGCAGACATGTTATTTTCTTAGAGCTGTGTTTCTTATGCAAGTAGATGCTTCAGTTGTTTCTGTACCGTAACTGAGTAGAAGAGGACCTTTGCAGAATTAGGCAATACACTGTATTGACAGCTTTCCTAACTAGGCTAACATTCCCCTCAACGATCATGTGTTTTTTGGGTTTTGTTTTGTTTTGTTTTTTCATGATTTCTGAAAAGAATTGGGTTTAAAGACTTTGGCATACACAACATTCTAAACAAGAATCTTTCCAATTATGGCATTTGAAGAATCTCCTTGTGTCTTAGTTTGCAGTTTTCTGCCTCATTCTTACAAAATTTGTGACTCTGTGAGAATGTGCATTTTCTCCCTCTTCATAATCCCCCGACATAGTTCAGGATCTGATTCTTAATATTTTCCATACACAAAGTTCCCTGTGATAAACCCATTATCAGTCATAAAAACTATGCTTTATGCTTCTTGACCTGAATCTCTAATGATCCAGGTACTGAACAAAAAACTAGAATTTGTATGTATACATTCACATATTTTGACTTCCCATTTACAGTTTTTCACCCAATTTGGGGATTATTTTAATTTTGGGTGGGAGCTGAGTGTCAAAGTATAAATTGCACCAAATCCATATAGTTTTAGGAATGTTCTTACTGGGTTGTAGCCTGCTTATGAAAGAATAATAATAATAAAATATGAGTTTCAAACACCAACAAAATATGCAAAACTCACTTACCCAAATAAGACTATCTATCTATCTATCTATCTATCTCTCTCTCTCTCTCTCTCTCTCTCTCTCTCTCTCTCTCTCTCTCTATCTCTCTATCTCTCTATCTATCATATCTATTTTCTAAGTTTCAGTTCATTATAAATGACATTATTTTTAAATGGTACTGTTGTTGTTAAGTGCTGTCGAGTCGGTTCTGACCCATAGTGACCCTGTATTGGTTTTCTGAGGAATAGCTGGTGAGCTTGAACCACCAACCTTGCCGTTCAAACTGACTTTGCAGTCCAGTGCATTAACCCACAGTGGCACACCAGACTCTTGATACTATTTTCTGATCTAAAGCATGCAACGTTATGTCAACTTGTCAAAATGCCCTAAAATGAAGATGTACGAAGTGAAACCACAATGGGAAAGTCCTTTTCATTACCACCAGGAGAGTTACTGTGAAACTGACTGTTCCCAGCACTCTGGCTATAACCAGAGATTTTATGTTTCAGGTGTGTGGGTTGATCAGGACTAAATAGAATACGGAAGCTAGAAGACAAGGTAGTCCTCAAAAGTAAATGGCCTAAAGGTAAGCAAAGCTGGGAAGTGTGTTCTCCAGGTTTAAGGTTAGCAAGAAAAACTGACATTTAAATCAAGTTTTGGTTTAACTAAGTGCTCTAGGTTAGGGCATGTTGATGTAGAAAGTACAGAAAAACTTTCCATTTTTATAATCTGAATCAATTTGCCAATATGTTTTAGGTGTCTTAAACATATATACTTCTGAGAAATCTGTACCTAGACCAAGAAGCAGTTGTTAGAACAGAACATAGGAACACTGAATGTTTTAAAATTGGGAAA
>NW_006408523.1:24758137-24774670 GCF_000296735.1 Chrysochloris asiatica | reverse complement strand
AACAACAACAACAACAACAAGGTTGTGTAGTTGAAGCTCACCAGCTGCTCCTCGGAAACCCTATATGGAGTCACCATGGGTCAGAACCGACTTGACGGCACTTATCAACAACATGTCAGTACAGGAGTTTTAGTAGTGTGGTGGTTATGAGTGGGACTGCTAATCTCAAGGTCAGTAGTTAGAAACTACCAGTGGTGCCATGGGATAAAGATGTTCCCGTAAAGTTTTACAGCCTTGGAAACACTATACAGGGTCACTATGAGTAGGAACAAGACTCCACATCACATAACCACCACGACCAACATATCAATGATGGAATCTTGTTGAAGATGTTGATTATCGCTGTAAATGCTTGTTTGTTTTTTCACTCTTACATATGTTTGGACATTTCCAGAAAATATATTTTTAAAAGAAATATTATAATGAAACAAACATTTTCATTAAGAATCTGTTGTTGTTGTTGCTAAGTGCCATCGGGTCAGTTTCAACTCAAAGTGACCATATATAGTGTTTCTGATGAGTTGCTGGTGAGCTTGAACCACCAACCTTGCTGTTTCAACCCACCTTGCTGTCAAGTGCATTGCCATTTGGAATAAAAGACACTTGGATGACTAGATTTTCTTAGGAAGTAGGACAGATGAAAAGCATGCAGCATCAAAAGATGTTGGTTCCAGGATCAGTTTTACCCACTGTGCTTTAATAAATCCTTGATGAAATCCATAAAGGCTCAAGGGGCAATAATAATATGTCTCATAACTTCTCAAAATTGTATTGTGAAGATTAATCTTCAAATTACTATGCAAATATACATTTATATTATTCAAATTAAAGACCACAATTAATAACACTTCAGGAACACACACATTCAAAGCTTGCCTTTTAAGCACAGATTGGAAGGTCAAAAAGTGATTTTTTTTTTTTGCTCTAATCCTTGGAGGGTTCTTTCTCTTCTATTTTAGGCAGGCGTTAATTGCTGATTAATGGTGGCAATTTGTTGGAAGCAGACAGAATTGTATCTAGTCATTGGAGCAGAGCAAAGCATTGTTAAGCAAAAAAATTCCAGATCTGATGAAGAACAGTAAAAGGCTGTTTGTAGATTAATATCCATAAGAAAAAGGAAGAAAAGATTCATAAGATGATTTGAAAACATGTCCTGCTCTTAATTAAGAAATGCAAAAATGAAGGAGCAGGATAATACATTTTTATTTACTGCCCAGCTTTCATTTATTGATCTTTCTCCTATCCATCAATCTGTCTTATTTTTGATGTGATCAAAAAGGGTTACTGAAAAAAAGAAAACAGTGCATTTGTTATCCACTGTGCTATAATAGATATCAACAAATATAGTTTAAGATAACACACATTTATTTTATAACAATTTCTGTCATTCAGGACTCTGGACATAGGTTAACAGGGACCTCTACCAAGGGTCTCATCAGGTTAAAGTTAATCATATCTGAGACACAGTATTGTCTTCCACTTTCATATGATCTCTTTTTTTTTTTTTTTTTTTATAAAATACAATATCTTGTAGTTGTAAAACTTAGGGTCTCATTTTTTTGATGGCTTTGGCTAAGGGATGCTCTTGCTCTTAAAGTCTGCTCTCAGATCCCAGAAACATAAACTCACAACATGGACATTTACTTCTTCAAAGTCAATAGAAGAATCCCTTTCATATATGGGAAGACTTCAAAATGTTCATACCAAATGAAATGAAAAGATAATGTATTTTTCGCATGAGGTTTTTGAAGTCCCTTTGTATACCACAATGTAACCATAGGAATGACTAAACCAGTGTACTAAAAATCCTGTCCACACTGATGGAGAAGGGATTAAATTGTTGTTTGGTGTTAAGTGCCATTAAATTGGTTCTGACCCATAGTGACTCTGTATAGGGTTTCCAAGGAGCAGCTGATGAGCTTGAACCACTGATCCTTGGAGTTCAAACAACCTTGCAGTCTCACACATTAGCCCACAGCGCCACACCAGGACTCCAGGATTATACAAGGTTTTAATTCTGGTGGCGGGAATCTGAGGTTCAGCGTTGAATACTGCCTTCCACAAACAGCAATGTTGTCAAGAATATATTCACTTTGATTTAGGAAATTTGTAAAACAAAACTAAAGAGCATTACTTTCATCCAGTTTATCAAGGAAATTGAATAATTCTTTGATAGGATGAAGAAAATTCTAAAAGAATAAACCATTAGTGATTCTAATAAAATACTTAAAACCCCCAAACTCGCTGCCATTAAGTAAATTCCGACTCATAATGCCCCTGTATAGAACTCCTGAGGCTTAAAGTCTTTTTAGGGGAAGGAAGTCTCATCTTTCTCTTGCAGGGACTGAACTGCTAACCTTGCTGTTATAAATTCAGTGCTTACAATACAATATCACCAAGGCTCCTCCTAACAAAATAAGGAAGCTTTAAATAGGTGAGAAAAATATAGGGAAAGGAGAGTTGAACTCTAAAGAGAAAAAAAGAAATAAAGTTTCAATTTTACAGTCTATACAACACAAAATCTTTAAAGGAGAAAGCTTCATGTTGCAAACACACGCCACTGGAGATATGATAGATGTCATACCTACTTTATGTAGCAACTCAGGAGTAAGAACTTGGCATGAATCAGAACAACATTAAAATTCATACATTCATTCATTTATTCATTCACTCAATAAAAGTGCCTTCGTTCGTTTCTATACACCTGGTGCTGCTTGTCATTCTTCTAGTGCTGTATAAAAATCAAAGTTACAGTTCTCATTCTCATGGAGCACACTTTCTACTACATAAAACATTCAAGAAGAAAAATAATGACAAAAGAGAAAAGATGATGGTGGTATGCATAGGATTCTCTAGGTACATAAAGGAGAGATAGGTGCACCTAAAGATTTCTCAAAAATGATGACACTGTTGTTGTCAAGATTGGATCAAAAGAAAAATCCACAATGATTATTCTATCAAGAATGAAAGATGCATTTCAAAGAGATGCAGTCATAAGAAACTTTGAGAGGGGCTGGTAAAACTATAGTAGTTTGGTTTGATTAGAATACAGATGGTGTGATGGGCATTGGCAAGGATATATGGGTAAATAGTGAAGATCCAGATGTAAATGGTAAATGAAAAAGAGAAATCTTGGTAGGATTCTTGACTGTATAAGAAACAAGAAGTCATTTTTTCAATAAATTAATCTATATTAACCTCAGTTTTCTCATTTTTAAATGAGGCAATACATGTTACAAAAGTATCATAGATAAAAATAAATACAGAGAATATATGAGCCTGGGCCAGAGGAACTATTTTTTCTATAGCAGTTGTTATCATTAGCTAGGAAATTACTTGAATGTCAGACAAAAAGAACATCTTTTCTAACTTGATCCTTGAAGGGCTGTAAAGTAGTTAAGATCCTTGAAGGGGTGTAAAGTAGGGTGTAAAGTTGTTTGATGGTAAGTGCTATGGGTTCATAGCAGTGAGCTCACTGAGATCAAATGATTAGAATACAGATGGGGTTTAAGCTAAGGTACCAAACCAAACCCACTGCCTTGGAGTCATAGAGACTCTATTGGATCCAGTAGAACTGACTCACAGTGTTTCCAAGACTGCAAATCTTGATGGAAGCAGACCGCCACATTTTTTCCCCAGTTAAACAACTGAGGGTTTGAACTGCCAACTTTGGTATTAGTTAGACACTCAATTACTACAAGGGCTACTAGGACTCCTTCTAAAGACTGTTGTTGTTGTTAAGTGCCGTCAAGTCTGTTCTGACTTATAGTGACACTATACAACAGAACAAAACACTGCCCAGTCCTGAGCCATCCACACAATTGCTTCTAGGCTTGAGCCAATTGTTGCTCCCACTGTGCAAATCCATCTGGTTGGGGACTCCCACTTTTTGGTTGTCTCTCCACTTTACCAAGTATGATGCCCTTCTCCAGGGCTGGTCCCTCCTGATAATATGTCCAAAGTATGACAGACGAAGTCTGATCATTTTGTCTTCTAAGGAACATTGATTGAACTTCTCCCCACACAGATTTGTTTGCTCTTCCTGCAGGGCAGTACATGGTACCTTTAATAATCTTCTTCAACACCACAAGTCAAGTGCATCAATTCTTATCTGGTCTTCCTCATTCATTGTCTAACTTTCACAGACATATGAGGCTACTGAAAATATCATCACTTGGATCAAGCATACCTTACTCCTCAAACTGAATGAAATCTTTGCTTTGAACACTTTAAAGAGGTCTTGTGTATTGTCTAATGCAACACTTCATTTGATTTATTGGTTGCTGCTTCCATGTGTATTGATTGATGTTTGGTTGGATCAAAATGTAGTCTTTGACAACTGTAATGTTTTCTCCATTTATCTTTGTATTATTTATTGCTCCAGTGGTGAAGATTTTTTAAAATTTACATTGAGGTACAACCCATATCAAAGGCGGTGGTCTTTGGTCTTCATCAGTTAGTGTTGTTTTAAGTCCTCTTTGCTTTCAGCAAGCAAGGTTGTATCATCTGCATATTGCAGCTTGTTAATGAGTCTTGCTCCAATCTTGATGCCATGTTCTTCTTTACATAATCCAAATTCTTGGGATTATTTACTCAGCATATGAATCATTATGGTGAAAGAATACAACCCTGGTGCACATCTGTCCTCATTTTAAACCATTCAGTGTCCCCTTATTCTGTTGGAATGACTTCCTCTTGGCTTATGTACAGGTTCTTCATAAGCACGATTAAGTGTTTCAAAATACTCATTGTCTGTAGTGCTGTCCATAGCTTATCATGATCCACACAGTTGAAAATCTTTGCATAGTCAATAAAGCACAGGCACACATCTTTTTGGTAGTCTCTGCTTTCAGACAAGATCCATCTGATATCAGAAATGATATCTCTCACATTCTAAAGGTTGTTGTTAAGTGCCATGGAGTCAGGTTCCACCCCATAGCAACCCTGCATAGGATTCAGAAAAGCAGTTGGTGAGTTTGAATTCTTGCTATCCAAGTGGACTTTGCAGTCCAGTACATTGACCAATAATGCCAAACCAGGACTCCCCTTCTAAAAGCAACAGAATGAAACACTGTCCAGCCATGAGCCAGCCTTGCAATCATTGCTACGCTTGAGCCCACTGCTATATAAAGTTGTTTTCGTTAAGTGCCATCAAGTTGATTCGGACTCATAGTGACCCTGGATGTGGTTTCCAAGGAGCAGCTGGTGGGTTTGAAACACCGACCTTGTGGTTAGCAGTACAGTGCTTATCCACACCAGGACTCCTGGTATGAGTTTGCAGATGAGGAAACTGGAACACAGAAAGTAACTTGTCCTATGTCATCCATTAAAGTAACTGTTCTGGGATTTGAAGTCAGGACCATCTGATTCGAATGTCCCGGCCATGTTCCTAAGACTCCTTGCTATCCTTTTTATGTACAAATAAAACAACCACAGGGGGGGGGGGGAAATAGTGTGCTGGGAATAGGTTTGAGTGATATCCAGATATAGAAACCTTAAGAATAATGATGAAGTAGATATAACTGAGAGGGAACTATAGGCTTTAAAATAGGATGATTGAATCATTCACAATGTCAAATAGTGCTAAAACAAGATGACATATACAAAACTTTTATATATGATGTATATATTCCATTGCTTATTCTATTGAGTCTCTGGAATGTAGGAGAAGTACTGGACTACTAACCACAAGGTCAGAAGTTCAAACCCACCAGATCCTCATAAACTCTATACATTGTGAATATGGGTAGGAATCAACTTCATGGAAGTAGATTTTTGTTTGGTAGCTTAATCATTGTAATTTTATTTAAGATATAAAGAAATTATTTTGTGGAGAAATGAAGCTATCAATATTTAGTTAAATTTTCTGACATCAAAATTTCTATTTGTTTATATTGATTTTTTTCAAAACTGTGTGCATAAATTTATATAGTTCGTTTTATATATGTTGTACACAGAAATATTCTACTTTTAACTAAGAAAAAATAAAATATCCTTCACGAATCAATTTTCTTTCACTGAACAGGTCATGTTCATATAATGCTAAATAAATTTGAAATTAAATGGAGAAGTGCATGGTAGAGCAATTGATTTGGTATGAAAATGACTTCTCCTTAAGAAGTGAAAATATATATTAATTAAAATATGATTCCAGTGAAGTGGTGTAACAGGAACTTAACTATTGCACAGAGGCAAAACAGTGTCTCCACTAATTAATTAGAAAAAAGCAATTGCATGAAATTACTGAACAAAACTTTCCATATATTTCCCTAGGAGTTTCAGCCATGCTCTTTGAAATCAGGTCATAAGAGGTGTTCTGAGCTTATATACTTCTTTTACAGAATGAGTTGATATCATTTGACAGAAACTAAGAATAAAAGGGTTAACTCAATTTCAATTTTGTCTTTAAGGCACTCTCAAATCTCCTCTTGTGAGAAATGAAATTGAATTGCTCTAAGTGGTTGAAGGGTTGAAATAGATCAGAACAGTCAATCTCTAGCCTTGGCAAGAGATGATTTAACTTATTTCTTCTTTAGTACAATGTGTCTTAGATGTTTATATATGTTTGTAACAAAAAGATCTACAGAGTTAAGGGGGATTCATCATTCAACAAGTACAATCATTTCAGAAAAAAACAGCTAATCACTATGGCAAAAGGCTTTATGTTTATTAGAAACGGTTCTAGTAATTTGTTTCATAAGCTTCTTCAGTTAACCCTAAAAGGGAAGTAGTTTCTAGTGCCTTTGAGCTGGTTCTGACTCATAGGGACCCTGTATACAGTTTCCGAGAAGTAACTGGTGAATTTGACATGTATACCTTATGGTTCACAGTCCATTGCTGATCCAGTAGTGCCACACCAGGAGTCCTTAATAAGAGGATTGTTGTTGTTGTTTCATATGCTTCTTCAGTTAATGCTAAGAAGGTTGTTGTTGTTAAGTGCCATCCAGCTGGTTCGAATTCATAGTGACTTTGCATGAGGTTTCCAAGGAGTTTCTGGTGAGTTTGAACCGCTGACCTTGAGGTTCAAAAGGACCTTATGGTCCAGCACATTATCCTGCAGCACCGCACCAGGACTCCTTACCAAGAGGGTTGTTATGCGCCGTGGAGTCAGTTCTGACTCATAGTGACCCTGTACAAGGTTTCCATGGCTATACATCTTTACGGGAGCAGAAAGCCTCATCTGTCTCCCCCAGAACAGCTGGTAGTTTTGAACTGCTGATCTGAAGGTTCACAGCCCGATTCATAACCACTATGCTACCAGTACTAAGAGGTTTGTTGTTGTTAGGTGCCATTGAGTAGGTACCGATTCATAGTGACATTATACACAGCAGAACGAAACACAGTCTGATCCTGGGCCAACCTCACTACTATTGCCATGCTTGAGTCCATCAATGCTGCCACTTGGCCAGTCCATCTGGTTAGGGGTCTTCCTCTTTTTTTCTGACCATCCACCTTACCAAACATGATGTCCTTCTCCAGTGACTGGTTCCTCCTGACAATATGTCCCAAAGAGGAGAGACGAAGTTTGGACCTCTAGGCCTCCAAGGAGCACTCTGGCTGCACTTCTTCCAAAATAGATCTATTGGTTCTTTTGGCAGCCCATGGCACTTTCAATATTCTTTTCCAACACCATAACTCAAAAGCATCAATTCTTCTATGGTCTTCCTTTTTTACTGTTCAGCTTTCACATGCATACAAGGTTATTGAAAATACCATGGCTTGGGTCAGGCACACCTTAGTCCTCAAGCTGACATCTTTGCTCTTCAACACTTTAAAAAGGTTTTGTACAGCAGATTTGCCTAAAGCAATATGTCATTTGATTTCTTGACTGCTGCTTCTGTGAGTGTTGATAGTTGATCCAAGAAGAATGAAGTCCTTGACAACTTCAATCGTTTCTCTCTTAATGAGAATGTTGTTTATTGATCCAGTGGTGAGGATTTTTGTTTTCTTTGCATTGGGATGTAATCCATTCTGAAGGCTCTGCTCTATGATCTTCATCAGTAAATGTTTTAAGTCCTCTTCACTTTAGCCAGGTTGTATCATCTGCATATCACAGCTTGTTAATGAGTCTTCCTCCAATCTTGATGCCACATTTTTCTTCATAGAACCCAGCGTCTCGGATTATTTGCTCAGCATACAGGTTGAATAAGAATGGTGAAAGGATACAACCTTGTAGCACACCTTTCTTAATTTTAAACCATTCAGTGTTCCCATGTTCTGTTCAAACAATTGCTTCTTGCTCCAGGTACAGATTCCTCATGAGCACAATTAAGTGTTCTGGAATACTCATACTTCTCCATATTTTCCATAGCTTGTCATGATCCACACAATTGAAAGTCTTTGCATAGTCAATAAAGCATAGCTAAACATCTTTCTGAAATTCTCTGCTTTCAGCCAAGATCCATCAGACATCAGCAATGATAGCCCTCATTCCATGGCCTTTTCTGAATCTGGCTTGAACTTCTGGAAGTTCTCTGTCAATGTATGCTTGCAGCCATTTCTGTATTACTTTTAGCAAAACTTTACTCACTTGAGATATCAAAGAGATTGTCCGATGATTTCTGCATTCAGTTGGATCGCTTTTCTTTGGAATGGGCACAAACACAGATCTCTTCCAATCAGTCAGCCAGATAGTTGTCTTCCAAATTTCTTGGGCGAAATGAGTGAGTGCCTCTAGTGCCACCTCAGTTTCTTGAAAGATTTCAATTTTTATTCCATCAACTTCTAGTACCTTGTTCTTTGCCAATTCCTTCGATGCACCTTGGACTTCTTCTGCTTCAGTGTCATTGGCTCTTAATCACATGCTACCTCTTGATACAGTTGAACATTAACCATTCCCTTTTGGTATAGTGACTCTGTATTCCTTCCATCTTATCTTGATGCTTTCTGCATCATTCAATGATTTTCCCAGAGAATCTTTGAATAACAAAAGTCAAGGCTTGAATTTTTCTTCAGTTCCCCCAGCTTGATAAAAGCTGAGCATGTTCTTCCATTTTGGGTTTCTGATTCAATATCTTTGCACATTTTGTTGTAATATTTGACTTTATCTTCTCGAGCTGATCTTTGAAATTTTCTGTTTAGCTCTTGGACCTCCTCATTTCTTCCATTTGCTATAGCATCACTATGTTGGAAAGCAAGTTTCAGTGTCTGTTCTGATATCCATTTTGACCTTTTCCTTCATTCTTGTCTTTTTATGACTTTTTGATGTTCTTGATGTCATCCCACAACTCATCTGATCTTTGGTCTTTAGTGTGTAATGTATCATATCTGTTCTTCAGATGATCTCTAAATTCAGGCAGGATATATTCAAGGTCATATTTTGGCTCTCGTGGACTTGTTTTCATTTTCTTCAACTTCAGTTTGAATTTGCATATGAGTAATTGATGGTCTGTTCCACAGTCTGTCCTGGTCTTGTTTTGACTGTTGATATGGGACTTTTACATCATCTGTTTCCGCAGATGTAGCCAATTTGATTTCTATGTATTCCATCTGGTGAGGTCCATGTGTATAGTCATCGCTCATGCTGTCTAAAAAGGTATTTGAAATGAACAAATCACTAATTTTGCAGAATTCTATCATGTGTTTTCCAGCATCTTTTCTATCACCAAGGCCATATTTTCCAACTACTGATCCTTCCTCTTTGCTCCCAATCTTTGCCTTCCTATCACCAGTAATGATCAAAACATCTTGATTGCATATTTGATCAATTTCAGATTGAAGATGTGAATGGCACATCTCCAGAAGATCATATTTTGATGCAGCCAGGCATAATTGAGATTATGAAGTTCTTCTTCCATGTAGCTCCTTATGTTGCTGTTTTTAAGTGCTGGCAAGTGAGTTCCGACGTATAGTGACCTTGTACAAGGTTTCTAAGGAGCAGATAGTGAGTTTGCACCGGCCACATTGCAGTTCAATTGAACTTGCGGTCCAGTGCTTATCAAACTGTGCCACATCAGAATGTATGTTGTTGTTAGGTGCCATCCAGCTGGTAATAGCCCATAGTGACCCTATGCACAGAACGAAACACTGTCCGGTACTGGGCCAACTTCACAATTGTTGCCACACTTTAGCCCATTGATGGTGCCACTTTGCCAGTCCATCTCGCTTGGAGTCTTTCACTTTTTCTCTGACCCTCCACCTTATGAAACATGATATTGTTCTCCAGTGACAGGTCCTTCCTGACAATATGTCCCACGTATGAGAGACGAAGTTTGGCCATCCTGGCCTCCAAGGAGCACTCTGGCTACACTTCTTCCAACACAGATCTGTTGGTTCTTTTGGCAGTCCATGCAACTTTCAATATTCTCCTCCAACATCATAAATCAAAAGCATCAATTCCTTATTCACTGTCCAGCTTTCCACATGCATATGAGTTTACAGAAAATACCATGGCTTGGGTCAGGTGCACTTAGTCCTCAAGCTGAATGTACAGCATAACTATAAAGCTGTAAGTAACTATCTACAATTAAACTTAGAGGAAAAATACCCACATGAGTTCTAAAGCCCAAACAAGTGGTGACAAACCTTTGGCAGCAATATTACTGTCATGCAGAATCATTTGTTTAGGAGGCAACAGAGCTAAGGAAATTGGACTTCTGTTGGCTTACAAATGGACTTTCGATTTATGTGCATTGAAATACTTCAGATATATTTACATTAAGTAATTTGTAATTATACTTGTGAAAGAGGGGAAAAAAAGGAGAATGCTGTGGGAATAACTCATCATTTTCAAAACTAATAAATATATGTTAACACACACACACACACAAACACTAACATCTAACCTATATGACTTTCCTGTATGAATTGTACTTCATGAATTACATAGGTGATGTGCAATAGTTCTCTTTATATAAATTGTCCATCTAATAGAATTCCATTTTTACCATTTTGTATACACAAATGAGCAAATAGATTGAAACATTGACCTTTAGTATTTAAATGAATTTAGTATTAAAAATCACAGAAAGAGAAAAGTAGGATAATATCATGTGCATCCTGAAAGAAATGAACAATTAAATCTACAAAGAAAGAAAATATGGATTCAATCAAGTTTTAAATGATTTATAGCAAATGCAAAAACTCAACATTTCTGTTGCATGGCACTATAGAAATGCAACAAGAGATATTAAGAATAAAAAGCTCTGACCTATAAGTAATGAGTAAAATGCAAAAATTGGTGAATTCAATAAGCTAGGTGTGCCCCCAGTAGAATAAATACAAAGAAAATATAAGCTATGCATACTATAATCAAACTGTCATACTCAATGAGAATTTTTTAAAAGACAGCCTGAGGGGTAAAAGCATATTACAAACAAAGGAAACTGATGACAGGAATGATGGTTGGCTCCTTATAGCTATAGATGCCAGAAGGCAAGAAACAACATCTTTAAAATTCATCAGGGGGAAAAAAATGCTAGTCAGAGTGTCAACCCAGTAAAATGATCCTCAAAATAAGCAACTTTGCTGCAGTAGTTAAGTACCATTGAGTTGGTTCTGACTCACAGAGACCTTACAAAGGATTTCTAAAGAGCAGTGAGTTTGAACTGCCAATCTAGTGGTTCACAGTCCAACCACACAGGGAGAAACAATACCAGATGCAAATTCAACCAACAAGGAACAATAAAGAATTCCAAGTGATAAATATTTGAGTGAATATAGATTATCTTTTGTTTTCATTTCTTCAAACCTTTAAAATCCAATAAGCTGTTGTTGTTGTTGTTGTTTTTTAAATTACTATGCATCTTAAATATTTAGAAGTGAACTATATGGAAATAATCAAATCACATATGATATGAGGTACAATGATATTTCAATTAATGTTCTTACCGTTTAACTTAAGTGGGTCTATGTTATAATATAAGGAGTGTAGTGGTTACAAATCGGGCTGTGAACCTTAAGGTCAGCAGTTCGAAACTGCCAGCTGTTCTGTGGGAGAAAGATGAGGCGTTCTGCTCCTATAAAGATTTACGGCCTCGGAAACCCTGTACAGGGTCGCTATGAGTCAGAACCGACTCCATGGCACATAACAACAACAACGTTATGCTATACCCTCAGTAGATTGTGAAAAATGGCTACAGTAATGAAATTAATTATATAAAAATCAATCTAAAAGACAAATTTCAGAAATAACATGCAATAGTATAATTTTTTTAAAAGGATGCAAAACAGAACAAAGGAAAAATAGATGATAAATTCAGCAAATGAATACAGATAATTATACTAAACATAAATGAACTATTGTTGTTGTTAAGTGATGTTAAGTTGCTTCTGACTCTTAGTGACCCTTGTACAGGATGTCCAAGGAGCAACTGGTGGGTTTGACCGACTGACTACAGGTTAGCAGTCCAGTACTTACCTTACATTGCCATAACTAAGAACACCTGTTAAAGTATTGCAATGTCAGACTGGTCTTCTGAATGTAGAGTTAGACTGAATGCAATGCACTGTGTTTAAAAGTACTTAGTAAAAACAATTTGAAACAGAGCACAGATCAGCCACTATTTGAACGGTATGACCAGCAAGTATTTATTACTCTCAGATTAACAGGACAAGGATGTGTGCAACAGAAAACACCCTCATTAGTGAAGGGTCACCGAGATTAGATGCCTGTTACAGAGTATGCTGTTACATCCCATCCATGATTGCTCCACATTGCACCATGGGAGAACTCTGAAGCCCTTCTCTCCAGGGTTTATTATACTTGCAGGCTACAATGACTGTGTATCAAACAGCATGTACAGAAAGAAAATAGGGGATTTGGGTAATAAAAAGGGAAAAGCCCACTTCGGACATTGGACATTACTCAATGTCCTTGTTCAAGGTAGGTATCCATCATTTGCTTGGCTGTTCTCTACTTATTGGTGTCAGGAAATAATTCTTCCTCCTTTATTCCACTGAGATTCAATGCTAAAAGTTCTGGGTGGCTCAGAAGGTAATTCTCTCCTCCTAAGGCACACATACTTTACTTAGTACCATTAGTAGCTCTCACGTCTATTATTAACTATGGTGATGGTGGGGTGAAGCAGTTATGCTATAGCTCAACTGTGCACCCAACAGAGATTATTTCTTTAGAAAACCATAACCATTATAGACGAGTATATATCTAATCATAGAGCTGTAAGATAGATGAAAATAAAAAGTAACAGAATTAAGCAGAGAAATAGCCAAGTGCACAACCTTATTTAGAGATTGTACTGTACCACCTTAAGTAATTGATAAAAATTACACACAATTCTGGAAGTATATATTTGCATTTTGAGGAAAATTATTAAGCAACTTCCTTAAATAGGCACTACTTACAACAACTGCAGAATGCACGTCCTTTGCAAATGTACATAGAACATTCACTAACAAGGGATCATAGAAAAGACGCAAATGAAAAAGTTCACAAATTGAAATCTTATAGTTTAGCTTCTATATACAAAACACAGAAATTGAAATGATTGATAAAATGTCACTTGAAAACATAAAATATTTGAAAATATTTATAACATCTAAATATTGCATTTTCCTAAAGAAAATTCAAGGGAAATTAGAAAATGCTTTAAAATATATGATAATAAAATGATCTTATCAAAATTTGTGAGATTCAGTTGAAGAAGTACTTAATGGGCATCATAGAGTTTATTGCTTGTATTTAAGAAAGAACAAAGTTTTAAAAAGCAATGAATTAATTTTCATATTAAAGAAGAAAATTATATAATCATCTTTAATATTTGAAGAAAAATTAAAAAATGACAAGCACTTATTAGAATCACTAAGCAATAAAAGCATAGAATGAAATACTCTTAAGCTGAATAAGTTGTAGTGGTTGTTTCTAAGTGCTGTTGAGTCAATTTCTTCTCATATAAACCTTGTATAGGATTTCAGAAGAGCAGGTGGTGGGTTTGAACTGCCAATCTTGTGCTTATCCTACAGTACCACACCAGGAATCCAAACTGAATAAGTTGTTGTTGTTAAGTGCTGTCCAGTCAGTTCTGACTCACAGTAACCCTATACACGGTTTCTAAGGAGCAGCTGGCAGGTTTGAACTGCTGACATTGTGGTTTGCAGTCCTGTGCTTATATTAAAGCACCATACGATTGACTGTCAAGAATAATTTTTAAAACATGGCAAATATACACATTTAACTCTATATTATTACACAAGCATTGTTATGCATCTAGAGTGCAGGATTTGGAGTCCTGGTGTGGTTCTGTGGGCTAGTGCGTCAGACTGCAAAGTCGATTGAACTGCAAGGTTGGCAGTTCAAGCTCATCAGCGGCTACTTGGAAACTCTATACAGGATTGCTATGGGTCAGAATCAACTCAATGTCACTTAACAACAACAACTGAAGGATTGGTGGTTTGAATCCACACAGAGGCACCTCAGGGGTCAAGTCTGGTGAACTGCTTGTGAAAAGTCATAGAATTGAAAATTCTATGAAGTAGTTTAGTTATACTCTGCGCACATAAGGTAGCCAGGAGTCAAAATTGACTCAACAGAAACAATAACAGCAAAATGAGAGCAATATTTTCCCTCTAGTATAGGAGTAGGAGTAGACCATCTGTCTTAAGACATAAGCATCAGTTAGTTTTACACAGAAGTTTTTGTCAAGGCATTAAAAGAATGAGACCAAGAACAGAATCTTTCTTCTTCCTCTGGCTAAGAAGTGTCAGGCTACAGAAAACTTTGCAGAGGAGACTGTATGAGGTAGCCTTCAAAGACAGTTAGAGCCTGAGGGGATGACAAAGTTAATTTTTTTTCAGCAAAGTTTTCTCTAGGTAAGCCTGTCAATATATAATTGCTGGAGAAAAAAAATCGTAACTACCTGTCTTTATTTGAATATCTTGCTGACAGAAAACCTATTTTATATTTCAGTATGTTTGCCAACATTCTTAATAAAGTTTCATGAAAACGTGAGCTATCTAAATTCCACCTAGAGTACCAAAATGTTTTCATGTGGATCTAAGAAAATCTCAACTGACAACTGGCACATTAGAGACCAGTGACAATTCCGTTCAGTAAAGATTAAAGTTTTGTAGCTACATCATAGAATCCAATAGAAAATTAAATAAACCTGCTATAATGTGTTTTTCTTTCTTCTCCTTTTCATCCATCTCCTACCATGCAAAAATATATAAAGCAAGTAAAAAGTAATGCCATGATTTTTTGTTTGTTTGTTTGCTGTCTTAAAGTGTGAGGAGCTGGTTCCAACTCATCGTGCCCCTATAAAAAGGTTCTGGGGTTTTAAGCCTCATCTTTCTTTCACAGAACACATTCTGGGTTTAAATCATGACCTTGTGGTTTGTAGCCCAGTGCTTAACCTATGGAGCCACCATGCTGCTTATGAAATCATACAAACCTTTATTAAATAAAATTACAAAAATGTGATGATACTGTTTCTCAACAAATCTGTCATTTAGGTCTATTCAGTAGTAAAGGTGGAGCCTTTATCTTTCTAACTTTCTAAAATAATTCTGCTTTTTCACTTTTGTTATTGTTGTTAAGTACCATTAAGTCTATTAAGACTCATAACAACCATTTATTGGGTTTCTGAGGAGTTGCTGGTGAGCTAGAACCACCGACCTTGAGGTTCAAACTGACCTTGCAGTCCAGCGCATTAATTAACCCACAGCACCACACCAGGATTCCTTTATTTTATACCACGTCAAAATGGCATTTTGACATCCCGTTGTTATTAAGTGTCATTGAGTTAGCTTCCAACTCATAGATACCATATAAGATTTCCAAGGTGTGGCTGGTGAGGTTGAACCACAGACCTTGTGGTTCAAACTGACCTTGTAGTGCAGTTCTTTATCCTACAGAACAACAGCAGGACTCCTTTTGGCATTCTGATTGTTATTGATTAGTATGCTCGAGTTGGTTTCAACTCATAGCTACTTTATATAGCATTTCCTAGGAGTGTCTGGTAGATTTGAACTGCCAACCTTGCAGTTCAAACTGACCTTGTGGTCCAGTGCTTATACTACAGCAAACCCTTGGAGTTGTTATTTGTCATTGAGTTGGTTCCAACTCACAGAAACTATGTATAGGGATCTAAGAAGGACCTGGTCATTTTGAACTACCAAACTTACAGTTCAAACCAACCTTGCGACTTACCCTATTGCAGGGAGTACCTGCTCTCTGCGGGGGTCATGAGACAAGAGAGGATACGAGGAATCCGGAATCGGCGAACGAATGAATGCAGTCAAAAGACTTTTCAGCTTGCTGTGCTGTCTGGCTATTCTCTCCAGCTTCTGCCCCTGCTTCTGCTTTCTGCTCTCTGCTGTCTGCCCTCTGCCTTCTCCCTCCTGCTCTCCTGCTTCTTCTGCCACTTCTGCCTTTTCTGCCTCTGCCTCTTCTGCCTCTTCTGCCTCTTCCTGCCTCTGCTCCTGCTCTCCGCTTTCATCTGCTGCTTCTGCCCTCTTTCTCTTCTTCCTACTTTCTGCCTCCTGCTTCTGCTTCTACCTTTTTCTACCTTCTGCTTCTTTCTCTTCTACTCTCTGCTTCTACTTTCTCTACCTTCTGCTTCTTCCTGCTGCTTCTTC
>NW_006408523.1:24754531-24756437 GCF_000296735.1 Chrysochloris asiatica | reverse complement strand
TCAATTCTTCTAAGGTCTTCCTTATTCACTGTCCAGCTTTCGCCTGCATATGAGTTTATTGAAAATACCATGGCTTGGGTCAGGCACACCTTAGTCCTCAAGCTGACATCTTTATTCTTCAACACTTTAAAAAGGTCTTGTGTAGCACATTTGTCCAATGCAATACATCATTTGATTTCTTGACTGCTGCTTTCATCAGTTATACATTACATTTATTCATATATATCTCACAGTCCTCAACTAAAACTCGAAACTAACAAAATCCAATCAAGTTTACTATTAATATTAATCATTCTAATAAAACACCAACACGGAACAAACTGTCAAGGAATTTTCTGCTTATTAATTTGCAACATTGTTTAAAATGATATAGGATTAACATTACTTAACCTTTTTACTCAAGACCTCTCCAAGTATAAAAATAGATTTTTATGGGATTATTGATTTTAATACTTGAAAAGTGCTTACTGTAGATTCTGTATTATTAAGGCAAGGGAAGAAAGAAAACTTCCTTAAACCAGAAAAATAATGTTTAAAATAAAATGATGGCTGGGGAACTTTTATTTTTTTTGAAGGTTTTTATAAAATATTTACCCACAAATAAACACAATGACAAGATCACACAATTACAACACTTAGATTCTTCAGTTGCCAATCTCCATCAAAGTTGCTCAAGGCATCTTAAGACAAAATTGCACATCAAAGGAAAGGTGATGACATTCTCATCGAACAGTTAAATACCCCTGCAACTCTCCTTGACTTTTCTTTCTCAAGATGCTTTAGAAGTGATTGAAGTAAGTAACACTCTGTCAAAATAATATTATGTGAAACGAATTTCTTAAAAATATCTAGCTGCTATACACAATGCCCTCATATAGTTTCTGTTGGCCTTTGTATGTATCATTATTGTTTCAAGTAGATTTCTTGAATTATGGATATGCTAAATCTGTATAATTCCTTGCATTTCGGAATTGAGAAACTATAGTGGTGGGTGGTTATGTGCCATGGAGTTGGCTTTGACTCAGAGCGACCTTGTTATTGGGTTTCTGAGACAAAAAATCTTTACAGAGCAGAAAGCCTCATCTTTCTCCCCTGGAATAACTGATAGTTTCGAACTGCTGACATCAAGGTTTGCAGCCTGACTCGTGAACACTATGCTACCAGAGCTTCCTGAAGCAAAACAAGTCCTATGCTAGATTTTGAATTCCTTAAGCATGCAATTTCCGATGACCATCAGGATTTTATTGTGCACTGTTGTTGGTGACTTCAAGCCAACTCTGTCTCATAGTGATCGTATGAACAATGAAACAGTACCAGCTGATCCTGCATCATCCTCCCAATTGTAATGCGGGAGCCTATTGTTGCTGCCACTGTGTCAATCCATCTCATTAGGGATCTTCCTCTTTTTCTCTGACCCTACTGGACTCTGAACCACAAGGTCAGCAGTTCAAACACACTAGCTGCTCCTTGGAAATCCTAAAGAGGGCTGCTATGGGTCAGAATAACTCAATGGCATTTAACAACCACAACAACTACTTTACCAGGAATGCTGGTGTGACACTGTGGGATGAAGCACTGGACCACATGGTCATTATGAATCACCATTAAGATCAGTGGTTCAAACTCACCAACTGTTTCTTGGAAACTCTATACAGGGTCGCTATGAGTTGGAACCGACTTGACTGCACGTAACAATAGCAATTCTTTGCCAAGTATAATATCCTTTTCGAAGGAGTGGTCCTTCCAGATAAAGTGTCTAAAGTTTGTGTACAAAAAGTGTTGCCATCCTCCCTTCCAAAGAGGATTCTGGTTTTATTTCTTCCAAAACAGATCTGTTTGCTCTTCTGGTATTTCACTGTATTTTCAATATTCTTGGCCAACACCGCAATTCAAATTCACCATTCTT
>NW_006408523.1:24751318-24754101 GCF_000296735.1 Chrysochloris asiatica | reverse complement strand
CACACACACACACACATACCCTGTGGTAACAGACTTTTGATTATGACATAAATATTTTTGTATGGGAATTAAGACATCAATATCCTAACAAAAAATAACCATTTTTTTCTCTCTCAAATTCACTTAAGTAGTGATTTGTATGATAAGAAATAAATGCCATTTTTAAGGTTCTTGTTCTTCACTTGAAGAGGTAGAAGCTCCATTATCTAGGATTCCTTCAGTATAATGAGAGACATAAAATTTTTATTTATTTGCATAAGTTTCTGCTCCATAAATCTCTAAAACAAACTATGACACTCTTAAAATGTCTTTTCTCAAAACACATTAGTTCTTTATTAAACTATTGGATGCTCTAGCATCTTTTCTTTAAATAAACATTTTAAAGTCTGTTAATATAGTGCTATTTCTTTCTATAGAAAGAGAAACTTCATATGCCTGGTTTCAGAATAGAGTTTAGAATTATATTTAGCACTTTCTGGTGTTGAATAATATTTACCAATATATTACATATTATTCTTGCTGCTGGCCTGAATGTTGTCTTAGAGAGGAATGACTTTTTGAGAAGTATGTTCTCATGGCAGGCAAATTCACACATTTTTTACTTCAGAGAATTGTGACATCTAAAAATTCTGTATTCATTCATGCTATCATTCTGCAACAGAGAAACAAAAACTTAAAAGGTATATTTATCTTCTGATATCTATAGAAAATTAAGGGGTAAAATTAATTGTGCAAAACCTTTAATAATTTTGATATGGTATATCAGTAAAGAATGTGTTCAATGCTTTCAGTAGCCTCTAGAGGCACCAATAACATTCCTACCTAGAAATCCAAACAAGAAAAGTGTACTTCCATTTACTCAAGAAATTTACTTGGTTGATGTCAAGACTTTGTGTGAGGTTCTGTTGGCAGCTAATAAAAGCAAGTTTTTCTGTACGTTGAAATTCATTGTGCTACTTGGGCCTTGTGTTGCAGTCAATGATTATTAAGAAGCTTGAAAGCATCTTGTATGCTGGGAGCAAAAGAAGGTGAATGCTAGGTAAAGACAAAGGTGGCCTTCAACAAAATTATAAAGAAGTTTTCTTTATTTATCAATGCCAACAGTTTTCTATTTCAGCACTATTTACATTCCCTTTGGTTTCCCACTCTTTTCTCCCTTCCTTGACCTTAGTAGGTGCAAGCCTGAATTGCCAAATAAAGGATCCCACTCAAGATGTCTTGCAATGAGGGATCACTGAGTATAATGTAGTCCCTTTCCATTGCTATCTGTTTGGGTTGCATGATCTCTCTTTTCTTATTTATTTACTTTTTTTAACATTATTGTTGTTAAGTTACATTGAGTTGGTCTGACTCTTATAGTAATAAATAATCTTATAGAAGGTTTAGAAGTACAGAAAAAAGAAGAAGAAAATAAGCCCAAGGACATTTTCATGAAAACATTAGGCCATCGTTGTCCCTTTTTCTTAACCATAATACAATGGAGAAGAGAGCTACGCCATTTCTCACTTCCTATACTTTACCTTATGAACGTCCATTTCTTTGCTGTTCATTCATTCATTTATCCAACAAATGACTTGAATATTAATCATATTCTGTATAATTTGATAGGTACCTTTCCCCAAGGGATTTTCCTGAAAATTCTCCCTTTGTATATTCTCTCCCTGGATGGCTTTGACATTATCATCTATGTGTTTACAGCTTTTGGATGGAAGGAAGGTTCATTAAAGTATTAAAACCATGGATTTAATTGTCAAATTTGCATTTTAGAAATGTGCATATGTCTACATTGTGAATGGTGGGTTAAGAGCCAGAGATGTCTGGGAAAGAAGCTAATTAGAAGTCTCACAGTGTAACTATGACAAAAGATGTTCAAAGTCTGGACTTGGGTAGTGTCATACAGATGAATTGCTATTGTTAAGTGCCGTTGAGTTGGTTCTGACTCACAGTGATCCTGCATAGGGTTTTTGAGGCAGTAAGTCTTTGTGGGAGCAGAAAACTTCATTTTCTTCTGCAGAGTGACTGCTGGGTTAGAACTGCTGACCTTGTGGTTTGTAGTTCAGTACTTGCCTTTCAGAGTCCTTGTTCTCTGAAGTCATTGTGCTCTGAAGTCAGTCCCGACTCTTAGTGACTCTGTGTAGTGTTCCTGAGGCTTTGAATCTTTGCTGGAGCAGAAAGTTTCATCTGTCTTCAGTGGAGCAACTGGCTAGCTGAACCACTGACCTTGTGGTTCATAGTGTGGTGCTTATTGTAAGGAGCCATTGTGATCCCATATACACTGATGTTGTTGTATTTATGTGCCGTCTAATTGTTTCTGACTCATAGCTACCCTATATAAGGTTTCCAAGGAGTGACTGGTCATATTTAGAAGGTAAAATTGAAAGCAATTGATAATTTATTGGATGTGACAAATGAAAGAAGGAAGTTTTAAGAAGAGCTCCCAAATTCCTATTTACTTCATTCGATAGTGGTGGTGGCATTGATTGAGATCTATAAATATAGAATGATGAGCCTTTAAGGATTCAGGGTTATGAAGGAGATCTTGAGAAAGCTCTCTCCAGGGAAAAAGCTATCCCTGAAACAAATCATATGAGTTTATTTTCCAGAACTACTCAGATGCTGCTATTGCTGTATGCTATCAAGTTGGTTATGTCTCATAGTCACCCTATATAGGGTTTCCAAGGCTGTAAATCTTTACAAGAGTAGAAAGCCTCATCTTTCTCCTGCTGATTGGTTGATGCAGCCTAGGTAACCCATTATGCTACCAGGGATCCTTGAAATAGAAG
>NW_006408523.1:24747666-24749991 GCF_000296735.1 Chrysochloris asiatica | reverse complement strand
TCGATGGTACCAAACAACAACAAAAACTATAAGCCAAAGAATGAAAAATCTGAGGGTAAACCTAATAGGATATCAAATATTTAGTCAAATAAGGAATCATTTTTATGTCTCACATTTTTCAGTTAATTAGATTAAAGCTTCAACAATTAGAATAACCATTATGTGACATTTTTGCAGGATTATATTTATCATGATAGTGACTTTTCAAAAGCATATTGCCAGGCCTATCCTCCTATGTGCCTCATTGTTGTTGTTGTTAAGTGCTGTCGAGTGGGTTCCAACTCATAGTGACCCTGTCTAGGGTTTCTGAGGAGCAGCTGGTGAGCTTGAACCACCAATCTTACAGTTCAAATGGCTTTTCAGTCTAGCACATTAACCCACAGCGTCACACCAGAACTCCTATGTGCCACAGGTGGGGTCAAACTGTCGATTTTCTAATAAGAAGCAGAGCACTTACTTGAGACTCCTACGTAGGCTAATAGACATAAAAATTTTAGTATCAAAACCCAGCACATAACAAGTGATATAGGTATTATTATAAATAGGGTTTGATTTATTATTTTTTATTAATGGGGCAGCATTATGATTATAATTTTTGAATATGCCTTTATGGAAAGCATAAAATATATTAGTAATATGAATATTTAGACTTATCAAGTAAGGTATATTGATCGTTGTAAATTAACTTACATGTTTTTTTCAAATTTGTACTTTGGAATCAGTGTCTTTGGGCTTAACTATCTCTGCATATTCTGCTCATCCCTAACCTCTTTCTGAAAGTTTGATTCTGCAAAAGAATAGTAGCTTTCTCAGAAGACATATTTATTGTACTATGCTTGAAATACAACTATCATGATAATGTTGTTGTTGTTACAGTCTCTTAAAGGACTCCTTGTGTGGTGCTATGAGTTAATGTGCCAGACTGCAGAGCCGTTTGAACTACAAGCTTGGTGGTTCAAGCTCACCAGTAGCTCTTGGAAACCCTATGCAGGGTCGCTATGGGTCAGAATTGACTCGAAGACACTTAACAACAACAACAACAAAGGAGCTCTGGTAGCATAGTGGTTACAAATTGGGCAGCTAATCTCACGTTCAACAGTTCAAAACTACCATCTGTTCTGCGGGAGAAAGATGAGGCGTTCTGCTCCCGTAAAGATTTATAGCCTGGGAAACCCTGTGCAGGGTTGCTATGAGTCGGAACCAACTCCAAGGTACATAACAACAACAAGGAAACCTATAAATGACAGCACCAAGAGTCATTAGCACCAATGAAGAAGTGAATGAATTCTCTCCTCACAAATAAAAGTTTATTTCAATAATCATATATATACTTCTGGAGTGGCACTGAAGACACTGGTGAACTCACTCTCAGTTTAAAACAATGACTATGTGAGCAACACAACTAAAAGTAAGGGTTTCAGAATTTTGTCAACTAACAAAGGCACCGAATAAACTGAAAATCATCTATTGAAGAGAAACCACGGAACCTCAGTTTCTAACAGCAGGGTCTGTGGCATTGTAACTTAGACCTATGCTGACTTCTCTTCCTAACTCAGTGTCCTGGTAGGAAAAAAAAAAAAAAAAATCCTTTTGCATTGTAGACTAGTAAGAGATTTGACCCCTTTAGAGGTTTTGTTAAAAGTATTACCCTTAGAACACAGTCTATATTTTCTCTGAACTTGCAACTACCAGGAGAATCTCTATTCTAAGAGTCTGGTTACTGTTTGGTTTCACTCAGTGCTCATCTTAGCTGGGGGCAGGCGACAGACCATTCAATAATAATAGTTGTAGTCTCTAACATACCACTTTCAATAATTGACAGAATAACTAGGAAGAAGATCAATGAGTCAATAGAAGAAAATCAATATTACAAACAAGATCTAACAGATATCAATAAAACAGTCCAACCAACAACAGAATAAAAAGTTTTCTTAAAGTCACTTGGAATATTCTCAAGGATAGATTACATGTTAGGCCACAAAACAAGCAACTATCAAAATAAAGTGGTACTCATGTATGGAACTCACAAGCCACCACAGTATGACAAACTGACAGATGTGTGGTGAGACCAGTCTCTGGAGAAGGACATCATGTTTAGTAAGGTGGAGGGTCAGAGAAAAAGAGGAAGACCCCCAGCGACATGGATTGGACAAGTGGCAGCATCAAAGGGCTCAAGTGTGGCAATGGTAGTGAGGTTGGCCCAGGATTGGGCATTGTTTCATTCTGTTTTGCATAGGGTCGCTATGAGTCGGTACCAATTCGATGGCACCTAACAACAACAAAAACATGTATGGATAGGCGTATGTTGTTGTTGTCAGGTGCCAT
>NW_006408523.1:24730284-24746990 GCF_000296735.1 Chrysochloris asiatica | reverse complement strand
GTTTCAAGTCCTCTTCACTTTCAGCGATCAAGGTTGTATCATCTGCATATCGCAGGTTGTTAATGAGTCTTCCTCCAATCCTGAGGCCACGTTTTACTTCATAGAACCCAGCTTCTCGTATTATTTTGCTCAGCATACAGGTTGAATAAGTATGGTGAAAGAATACAACCCTGTCTCTCACCTTTCCCAATTTTAAAACATTCGATGTAAGATTCCATAAATAAACCTCTAGATTTACAGTCAACTGATATTCAGTAAGAATTCCAAGACAATTTAATGTAGGAAACATGTTTTCTTCACACATGGTGGTAAGACAATTAAATATTCACATGTACAAAAATGAATTTGAAGCCCTTGAGTGCTGGTGTGGTGCTGTAAGATTTGCACTGAATTCTTACCACAAGGTTGGCAGTTCAACTCACCAGCTGGTCCTTGGAAATCTTATACAGGGTCAGGAGGTCACTATGAATTAGAGCTGACTCAATGATAATAATGGAGTCCTGGTGTGGTGCTGTAGGTTAATTTAGTGTCAGACTGCAAAGTCATTTGAATTGCAAAGGCATTGGTTCAAGCTCACCAGTGGCTCCTTGGAAACCCTATACAGGGTTGCTATGGGTTGGAATCAACTCAACAGCACTTAACAACAACAACAACAATGATAATAAACAATAGCAAAAACAACACAAATGACAAATAAATATTAATGGAAAAATGGATCAGAGACCTAAATATTTAAGTTAAATTTATAAAATAGTATAAGACAATGTAAGAGAACATCTTTGGTATAGGCAATGTATCTCTTAAATATTATACCAGAAAAGACAAAAACAACATATATCTATATCTATATATCTATATCTATATCTATATATACACACGTTGGATTTAATAAAAATTTCAAAGTTTTATAAAGCAAAGAATGTAATCAAAAAAATAAAAAGAAAACTTTCTGAATGTTACAAAATATTTACATACTGTGTACCTGTTAAGGGTCTTGTAAAAAAAAAAAAATGTTTACAATTCAATAATAAAAAGGCAAAAATCCAAACAGAAAATGGCAAAAGATTTAAATATGAAATACATTCACAAATGGCTACTAAACATGGGGGGAAGTGTTCCACACGATTAGGCAGTAGGTAAATGCAAGTAAGGAACCACAAGAAATCGATTTATAACTACTGGTCGTGGTGGTGGTTATGTGTTGTGGAGTCAGTTCCGACTCATAGCAACCCTGTACAGGGTTTCTGAGGCTGTAAATCTTTACAGAAGTGGAAACCCTCTTCTGTCCCCTACTCCCCACTGCCCCCCCACGGAACAGCTGGTAGCTTTGAACTGCTCACCCCAAGGTTAGCAACCCAACTCATAACCACTACATACATAACCATTACAGAGTTCCTTTTATAATTACGAGCATCCCTAAAATAAAACATAATAATGAATGCAGTTAAACATGTGAATAAATTGGAATCCTCAGATATTGCTGATGAAGATGTAAAATAGTGCAACCGATTTGGAAAAGCATTATCAGTGCCTCAAATGGTTAAAGATAGCATTATCATCTGACCTACCAATTATTTCACTCCTAGGTATATAACCAAAGAGAAAAATAAATAATTAAATGTACACAAAACCTTGCAGTCAGACGTCATGGTAACTTTATTTATAAGCAAATTGTGGAATCAGTCTAAAATCCATCATCTAATTCATGTGTAAATAAAAGGTGGTGTATCCTTACAGTGGAGAATTACATAACAATAAAACTAAACAATACAACTAAGAGGTGACTGATAGTAAGGAAGAACCTTGAAAACATAAGGTGGTGGTTGTTGTTATGTGCCATGGAGTCAGTTCCGACTCATAGCGACCCTGTACAGGGTTTCCGAGGCTGTAAATCTTTACCAGAACAGAAAGCCTCATCTTTCTCCTGCGGAACAGCTGGTAGTTTCGAACTGCTGACCTTGTAGTTCGCAGCCTGATTTGTAACCACTACGGTAGCAGTCACTAAATGTCCACATATTGTTCGTTCCTTATGTATGAAGTTTCCAGACTAGAGAAATCCAGAGATAGAAAATAAATTGGTGGGGTTGGAGAGAACATATAGAAGTATATGGAGTAGGAATGGAAGTGGATAATACTGTCTATAGATTAATTTTGGTCATTTATGAAAATGTTATAAATTATATTGAAATGATGGTCTCACAACTCTGAAAAATATTAAAAATCACTCAGCTGTACACTTGATGAGTTTTTTTGGTACTTATAATAAAATTCAGCAAAGCTATAAAAAAGGAGATTTATTCAGCAATTAATTGGGCATGCCTCTGCATTCATTAAACAAATATAAAATTAAAAGGGATATCTCTTTCCATGGAGAAAGTAAAACCTTAGTAGTTAAATTATAAGAGAATTTAAGAATTGCATAATTTCCATAGATTATATATAATTTTCAACACCTGATACTGTTCTCAAAATTCCCTTTATAGTCATATATTTTGTAATTAACCTTGGATGCACAGTTGTTGTTGTTATGCGCCGTGGAGTGGTTCAGACCATGAGATTAACAGCCCGATGCATAGTAGGTGCTTCATAAATTGTTTTGTTGAATGAATGCGTTGGTTTATTGAATTGCTATTTTGTTTCACTTCACACTATTTATTAGCTGCAAATCTGAGCTTTAATCACATTGGTGAAAATCCTATTTTTGACTTTTCAGTGTTCTTCTACTTTTCTGTTTCATTTACTTTATATATGCTTTAGTAAGCATCAATTATTGTTTCATCAGACTTTAAACAATTACTATTATTGAAGTTTATTTTATTGCTGCTGCTGCTGTTGTTGTTATAAGTGCCTTCGAGTCAGTTCTGACTCATAGCGACCCTGTGTAGGGTTTTCAAGGAGTGGCTGGTGGGTTTGAACTGCCGACCTTACAGCTCAAACTCACCTTGCAGTGCAGCACATTATCCTGCAGTGACACCCCAGAACTTCTGTTAATACATATTTGTTTAGGACAAGTATCATACATCAGCATTTAATTGACACAGCTAAGGAACCTCTTAAGAATTAATGCTAATGTCTCATTAATCCATGTATCTGTAGGACTGGGGGATAATTTTTGGGGGGGACACAAGTATATATATTATTCCTTTAGGGTTTTGTGTTTTTAACTAAAAATGAAAGAAGAATTTCCAAAGTTTTTGTAGTTGCTTGTTTTTGTTCTATCTGGAGCAAGTTTTAAAGTGAAGTTTGGAGAAAAATATAAAGTATAAATTATGTGCCCCCTGATTAAATGATCCGCTATTCTCTATCATTTGTTATCTTTCTACATATCTTGTAGTTAGCCTTGAAGGATTGGATATCCAAGCTGTAACTGCTGTGTTCTCTCTCTTCGCAGCCACATTGATTCTATGTGAGACTGCTGATCTACTGTCCTTTCTAGCCAAGTTGCTTTAATCAATAAACTTAATTTTATGAACGATTCTAAAGTCCTGAGAGCTAACAGGCAGTTCTGTCGCTTTCCTGTTGGGTTAAGTGTGTAAACTGTAGGACAGTCGATACTTTCCCAGGCCACTTTCTCTTATTTGTGGTCATATGCCTGTGTTCAAAATAACTGAACTTGAAAGAAATCTTGCTTTTGGTTAAGCGGAGGACATTGCCTTTTACTTTAAGTTTGCAAACAGAAAAACACTTTCCCATAAGACATTTAAAATATTCAGACCATTTTAAGTGATTTCTGAAGTAGACATTATGACAGTATAGGGATGTAGTTCCCTATAATATCTAAAAATTATGAGAATTTATAAATGTTTTTGAGAACTTGGATGGATAGAATGTAGGTGTGTAAAATTATAATACTTAAAAAATAAAATAGATATAGAATAATAATCTGATGCTGTCATAGAAAAACATGTTAGTGATGAGAAACATAAATTATGTTTTGAAATTCTAAAAAATGTTGAGTTGCTGATCCTAAGTAATTTATTAACCAAATAACACTTTGAATAGCTTCTTATAGACTTAGAAAGCAACATTTTAAGATTTATTTTAAATATATGAGATTGTGTTTTGAAAAAAACTTACACTTTTAAATAGTTTTTAGTTGAATTACTGTGGTGCTATAGGATAAGCACTGAACTACTAACTGTGTGGGAGAAAGATGGGGCTTTCTGCTCCTGTAAAGATTTACAGCCTCGGAAACCCTGTACAGTGTCACTATGAGTCAGTTCTGATTCCACAGCACATAACCACCACCACCACCACTAACTGTGAGGAAAGTGGTTCAAAGTTACCATCCTCTCCTTGGAAACTCTATACAGGATCACTGTGTGTTGTAACCAATTTAAGGAACTTTAAACAGCAACATCTTCAGTCAATCTGAAAGAAATAACCATGGAATAATTTGACACAAAGTAAAACAACTATGAATCACTCCCAAATTTAACTAATAAAAGTCTTTCCTTCTTAGTTGTAAAGTTTCTTTGTTGTTGTCGTTTTTCAGTTAAGATAGTTTGCTTTGAAAATAGTGGGTATTGCAAAGCCATCTCTCTACTTCTTTGACTCAATTATAGTTTTCCTATGATTAATTTTTTTTTTTTTTGCTCAAGCAGAAGTACTTTTAAAAATGAGGGACAAGTGAGAATTACTAACCAAAGTCTAATGTGTACTCATTCTTTTTTAAATGAAATGTTTAACAAATTCATTTTTATTTTTCTAGCCCTAGGTTTAAAAGTTGAAAACTGTAGCTAATGTTGGAATTAAGAAGACAATTATGCAAATATTTTATTTATAAATCCAATAAGCGTGCTGAACATGAGCTTTATTCTCCGGGTAAAAATTAGAACTGTTATTTATTGGTGTAGCACAGTTTTAATTTGCACATGAGTGAGGTCTACATGAGTTGAAACCACTTGACAGCAACTAATAAAGCAACATTTATTGGTTAACAGAGATTGACAGCAGGATGTAAGAGCAGTTTACCTTAGTCTTCCAAATTCTCTAATTTTTTTATTTCATTAATAATAAAAACATATATTTGTTCATTTAATGTTAGTTTCATAATACATAAAAAAGTACCCCTTCTGTGTCTCATGTAGCTGTGACCAAACTTGATTCTCAACTCTTGTTTGTTGTTGTTGTTGTTGTTGTCAGGTGCCATCGAGTCGGAACTGACTCATAGCGACCCCATGCACAGCAGAATGAAACAATGTCCAATCCTGGGCCAACCTCACTACCGCTGTCACACTTGAGTCCATCAATGATGCCACCTGGCTGATCCATCTTGGGGGTCTTCCTCTTTTTCTCTGACCCTCCACCTTACCCAGCATGACATCCTTCTCCAGCGACTGTTCTCTCCAGACAATATGTCCAAAGTATGAGAGATGAAGCTTAGCCATCTTGGCCTCCAAGGAGCACTCTGGCTGCACTTCTTCCAAAACAGATCTATTGGTTCTTTTGGCAGTCCATGGCACTTTCAGTATTCTCCTCCAACACCAGAACTCAAAGGCATCAATTCTTCTACGATATTCCTTATTCACTGTTCAGCTTTCGCATCCATATGAGGTTATTGAAAATATCATGGCTTGGGTCAGGCGCACCTTAGTCCTCAAGCTGACATCTCTGCTCTTCAACACTTTAAAAAGTTCCTGTGCAGCAGATTTGCCCAATGCAATATGTCGTCTTATAACTGTCTAAAGAGTGGTGTTTTTACCACTTACCTGTTTTTTTCAGGACTTGCCTTAGTATCCTCACTTACAAAGTTAGGTCACTGCCCTCTCTGATATTTTGAGTTATTCACGTTCTTTTCTTCTGATATATTAAGCTCTCCTACAAATGTAAGTCAGTTTTCTTTTTCTTTACTTTTTTTGTTTGTTTTGTTTTGCATTGTTATCAGTGAATATGAAGAACCACTGTCACAATCCTTTCTCTAAAAATAGTTTCTAGTCCAAGAGGTCTTTGGGAAATCATTGATCCTCTTCATTTACAGATGAGATGTTGGGTAACATTGAAAGTCACCCAGAAAATCCATGGGAGGTTTGAACTAGAAGAGCAGTCTTCTGACAGCCCTGTGATCTTTCCCGTCTTCAAAGCTTAATAATATTATGGAGCCAGTCTGTTATTGTTGTTGCTGTTGTTAAGTGCCAGTGAGTCGATTCTGACCCATGGTGACCCTTTATAGGGTTTCCAAGGAGCAGCTAGTGAGCTTGAACAACACATCTTGCAGATCAAACGGCTTTGCAGTCTGGCACATTAACCCACAGAGCCACACCAGGAAAAGGCATTATATTTACAGCTAAGGAGTTCTGGTAGCATAGTGGTTACGAATCAGGCTGCTAACTTTAGGGTCAGGAGTTCTAAACTACCAGCAGTTCTGCGAGAGAAAGATAAGGCTTTCTGTTCCCAAAGTGCAGTGAAAATGCTCCTTGGAGGCCAAGATAGCCAAACCTCTCTTTCCGGACATATTGTCAGGAGGGACCAGTCACTGGAGAAGGATATCAAGTTTGGTAAGATGGAGGGTCAAAGAAAAAGAGGAAGACCCCCAGCGAGATGTATTGGCCAAGTGGCAGCATCAATGGACTCAAGCATGGCAACAGTAGTGAGGTTGGCCCAGAATCTGCAGTTTTCCCTTCTGCTATGCATAAGGTCGGTTTCGGTCGGTACTGACTCGACCGCACCTAACAACAACAAAGATTTACAGCCACGGAAACCCTATGCAGGATCGCTATGCGTGGGAATGGACTCCAGCACACATAACCACCACCACCAGAGGGGCGGGGGATATTTCTCTTCAAGCTAATTTATAGAACCATTGGAGTAATAAGAAAATAAGTCAATTTAGCCATACTTCTAGGATGCAAAAGAAAAAGTTAACCCCTTATAAGTTGCTTACTAACCTAATTTTAGTCTAAAAGAGGAATCTCACTAAATACAGCCTTAGAATCCCTTCCAAAAGAAAGAATTCACATTGATTTTTGTTATTTAATTTTATTAAATTTAAAGTTTATTGAAATAAAAGTATTATAAAATAAAGTAGAAATGTTTGGAATGATGAAATATTTGTAGAGCTAGACTATGTTCAAGGTTGCCCAGGATTATGGATGTAATTAATGCCACAACTATGTGCACTAAAAAAAAAGAAAAAGAAAAAGTAAAAACTGGTTTAAGCAGATATTTTCATGTTATTTGTAGTTTACCACAAATAACAAAATAAATAAATTAGCAGGGAAGTGCTGAATCATTTTTGCCCTGATTGTAGGTCAATTTTGAAATTGGAGCAAGACAGTATTCTTTTAAAGCATGTTCTTCTTTTTCTTGTAAAGAAAATGAAACAATCCAATTAAGTCTTTACCCTAATGAAAGTTATTGTGATTTAACTAGCTGTTTTCTTTCTAGACTCAAACAGAGAAAAACATACTATTATGATTTTCTTCACTTTAATAAAACACATACACTAAATCTGATTATTCAACACATTGATTTTAATGGTATATACCTTTCCATTCAAGAATCATCCTTTTTTATCTCTTATAACCCCTGTGATAATGTATCACATTCTGTAATAATGGAGTTGATTTATCTGCAGGTATTATAATTATCACATTTAGAAACCAACTATTCAGGAAGTTCATAAGTGCAAACCAAATGGAGGACATAGTCCTGATCTAGATATTATTGAAAGGAGCCCTGGTGGCATAGTAGGTGATGAATTGTACTACTAACCACAGTGTCAGCAGTTCAAATCTAACAACAGCTCCTCAGGAGAAAGACGAGGCCTTTGCTCTGGTAAAGTTCTATAGCCTTGGAAACACTACACAGGGTTGCTGTGAGTCAGAACCGACTTGATGGCACACCGCCACCATCACCATCAGCACCAGATCGTATTAAAACAACAAAAGAAAAATGATGTCAAGGTCTATTGCATTTTTTTATATAAAACAAAAATATGGAAAGGTTAAATATGAAAATTGTGTTAGGTTAGATATAAAAAGTTTACTGATAGAAATAAATTAATAATTTAGTGTGTATGATGGGTCATTATAGCTCTCTACAAATTAAGAACAGGTCTAACTTCATGTCTTTTTTCAGTTTACAATACCTTTCATACTTTCATATTCCGATAGTCTCCATTTGCTTCTCACAACAACCAAGCTATCTATCTATCTATCTATCTATCTATCTATCTATCTATCTAAGAGGTCCTTAAAAGTTTTTGGAAAAATGGAATTAAAAGACATTGAATTTTTACAATGAACTTTTTGAAACACCCTCATCTGTATGTATGTATCGATCTAAAATTTAAATGTCCTCATTGTAAAGTTTTAGTTTTTGCCCAACAGTTATATCCTAGAAAAAACCAATCTGAACTGTGAAAATCCTCTTTTCCACTGGGAATTTTATTTTTAGATTTTCACTCTCATCCATCTGCCTTTGAGCAATTTTCTGTGCTTCAAGCATGAGCAAGCAATATTAATCCAATTTCTAGTTTCTGTGAAGCACATTATGTTAGATCATATGCACTTCAGTGCTTCTTCTTAGAAACTTTGTGTTTACTTAACTGTTTCACTGTCAACCTTTATCTCTGAGAATAACAACAAAAAATACTCTAAGCTAGTTAAAAATATGATTAATTTCATCTTTCATTAAAAAAAAACAGTTCACACCTTCAATAATAATGGAATCTTATGATATAAAATCTGTGGAGAACAAAATTGCACGTTTATAATGCAAATTTTTATACATAATAAAAATAGCTTATTATTCTAATGCTTTAATATTTCAATGATATTTGAGGAAACATGAAAGCTTATTCAATTTTTATAAGAATAATGCCATTTTATATGAACTCACTATTATTTTTATGGATTTTTTTTACCTCTCCTTCAGAATTATTTTGAAATATTAAAATACATAAGACCACTCAATATATATTAAAACCTGCATTAGTTTTTACAGCCAAAGAAATAGTGACAAGTTATCTTTTATTTCCCAAATATATTTACTACCAAAAAGAACTTCAAAAGACAAATAAACAAACAAAAAAAATCACTTAACAAAGGTAAGTAAAGAAGTGTTACTATGAGGGTTCATACATATACAGGTTTATTCAAAACAAAACATGTTTAAACATGTCTCTGCTATCAATGGATGCCTGCAGATAAGTTGGCTCAGGGACACACTTGTCATAGTCTTATTAGGATGGCTTCAAAAAGAAGGTCCAATAAAAACAGTACCTTCAGATGGGATTTCTTGGGCCAATTATATTCAAAGCTGAAAGATCAACTTGGAAGGTATGGCGACAGCTTTTTCAGTGTCCAAAGGATAATCTTCATAGATTTTTGCAAAGACACAGGATGAAGTTTATTAAGATTAATAAATAAACTTAAAATTAAAAATTAAGTTTATTTAAGTTCCTTAAAGAAGAAACTTTAAGGAAACTGAAAATTTCATTGGTAAGAAAAAGGTCAAGGTGTTTGCAATGAAGAGTTTTGTTTTGTTTTGTTTCATCATGACAATGTACCAGGTGATTCATCAAAGGTAGCAAGGGTTGTCCTCTGAGAATTTTGTTGGGAAACTTTACTCCCCAGTCCACAGTCATAATCTTGTATCTTAAGCCGCCTTTTTGTTCTCCAAACTCAAAGAACATTTACACGGTACACAATTTGAGTCCCTCAAGGATGCCACAACTGCCAATTTGATATGGTATAACTGGAAGAGTATAGAATTCTTTGCGGAAATGTATAAAGAGATGGAAATACCACCTTCAGAATTGTGTAGACCTAAATGGGACCTATGCTAAGAAGCAATAGCTTCACACGTTGATGTTTTGTTTAATAAAGGTTCCTATGATTTTGTAGCAATTCTTTTTGCCCTTCCTAGATTTATTGACTTAGTCTGCATGATGCAAATTTTTAAAATAAATATAAAGAAGTGATGAAAGATTAGAGTGTAGTAGATATGAAATCCAATTGAATGAACATTTTCAGTATTCTTCAAATTTTCTGAGAAATCCAGAAGCATCGCTGATGTTGCTGTTAAGTTCAGTACTGTTGGTTCTGACTCAATAACACCATATGCAGAAAAGAATGAAACACTGCTGGGTCCTAAGCTATCCTCACAATTGTTATGTTTGACCCTATTGCTGCTACCACTATGTCAGTTCATCTTGTTGGACGCTGTCCTCTTTTTTACTACCCTTCCACTTTTCCAAACATAATGTTTCTCCAGGGACTGGTCACTCCATACAATATATGCAAAATACTAAAGATGATTGCATCATCATCTCTAAGGTGCAATATTTCTTCTAAAACAGATTTGTTTGTCCTTCTGGCAGTCTATGGTATTACCAATATTCTTCTTGAGCGCTGTAATTAACATGCATCAAAACTTCTATGATCGTCCACTTATATTGCCCAATAGATTCTTTTTGAAAGAGGTGTAGACAGAGTGCTCCTTGGAGGCCAAGATGGCCAAACTTTGTCTGTCATGCTTCAGACATATTGTCAGGAGGGACCAGTTGCTGGAGAAGGATGTCATGTTTGGTAAAGTGGAGGGTCAGAGGAAAAGAGGAAGACCTCCAGTGAGATGGATTAGACAAGTGGCAGCATCGATGGACTTAAGCATGGCAACTGTAGTGAGGCTGGCCCAGGATCAGTCAGTGTTTCGTTCTGCTGTGCATAAGGTCGCTATGGGTCGGTACCGAGTCATTGGCACCTAACAACAACAACAATTCAGAAGTGGTCTGCCTCTCTTTCTTCCTAGACGCTCTTATTCTGAAAGCTCCATTGAAACCTGTCCAGCATGGGTGACCCTGCTGCTATTTAAAATATTGCTGATATTTAAAATGGTTTCACCTTCACAGCAACACAGAAGCCACCATTTTAGAACAAATTGAAAGAGACATTGTTATTGTTGTTAAGTGCCATCCCATTGGTTCTGACTTATGGTGACCTTGTATAGAGTTTTTTGAGGAGCAGCTGGTGAGCTTGAACTGCAGACCTTGCAGTTCAAACCAACCTTGCAGCCCAGTGTATTGACCTGTTATGCAAGTATAGTTAATTGTTTTATCTAAAGGAGTACAATTTAAACATATTGTGATAATCTATTAATATATTTGGTAGTGCTACAAATAAATATTTTGTCCTGATAATTTTGTTAGGAAAGATTTGGAACATGAGATTTAGAATGAAATTCAGAACATGTTCTTGATGCTAAAACTTGATGTAGAAAATTTAATTAAATTTCACATTTATTTTGGTACTGACTAAGTAACAGGCACTTAGGAATTAGCTGTGCTAGTATCGTCCCCTCTCCCCCAACAACTCCTCCCCAGAAGTACTTGGTAAAAAATATAAATGAGAAGGATATAAAGCCTAATGCTCAAGAAGAATGAGAAGAAAACAATGAAATGATATTTAGTGGTTAGAAACTAATTGCTTTGTTGGCACATTTTGCTATATGAAAATATACTTTGGAGTGAGGTAACTATTTTTTGAAGTCTTGGAATTAGAAAGTGCCTACCTTTGCCATAAAATTGAGAGTTTTTTGGTAGGTCTTTGAAATATACACTATGAATGCAAGAACCAAGCTCATATACTAATGCTTTCTATGTTACAGGATTGTTCCCAACACATCACCACGCCCACTACAAGTATCTGTATTACCTAGAACATACGACCTTAATGTACTATCAACTATGTTCACCAACTTTAGTCCTAAATGGAATTAGTATAACAGATAAGCTTGAAATAAATTCCAGAGAAAATAATTTTGAAAGTATAAGATGGAAAAAAGGAAGGAATGAGGAAGATAAGCTTCATGTGTAGTTACATAAAAAGTGTTCAAAATCATTTAACCACAAAAGAGCAATTAATCTTTTCTTGAGATGGACCTTGAAAATTTGAAGAGTAGATAATTCCATATTATGTTATTTTCCACTAGCCCACCTCATCCATTCTGAAAGCTGAGAATAACAGGAAGGTGTTTAACTGTGCTTTATTGATAATGCAACAGCTTTAGATTGTGTGGATCATGAAAAACTGTGGACCACAATGCAGAAAATGAGTATCATGGAACATTCATGTCCTCACAAAGAACCTGTACAGAGACCAAGAGGCAGTTTTTGAAGCGAGCAAGGGAACACTGAATGGCTTAAAATTAGGAAAGGTGTGTGCCGATGTTGAATTACAATTTTGTCTGTGATAGGATAATATCCACACATCTATAAGGAAGACCAGTTAATATCACTATTATGTAATTTTCTGCATGAACTGCTAGAGCCAATGATGATGAAATTGAAGAATTCTACCAACTTCTTCAGTTTGGAATTGATCAAATATGCAATCAAATGTACTAATAATTACTGGTGATTGGAACGCAAAGGTTGGAAACAAAGAAAAAATAGCAGTAGGTGGAAATAATGCCTTGGTGATAGAAACAATACTGGAATTCACATGACAATATTTTGCAATACCAATGAATTCTTCATTGCAAATACATTTGAATACATCTGTGGAAAAGCTCCATATCATCAGCCAAAACAAAGCCAGGGGCAGACTGTGGAACAGATGATCTATTCCTAATATCCAAGTTCAGACTGAAGCTCATGAATATTAAAACAAGTCTGCAACAGCCAAAATATGACCTTGAATGTACTCCACCTGAATATAGAGATCATCTCAAGAACAGATTTGAAGCATTAGACATAACTTCTAAGACCAGACAGTTGTGGAATGACATCAAGAACATCATACAAGAAGAAAGCAAAAGGTCTTTAAGGAGACAAGAATGAAGGGAAAGACCAAAATGGACGCCGAAAGAGACTCTGAAACTTGCTCTCCAGCATAGAAGTGCTAAAGTAAGTGGAAGAAATGAGGAGGTAAAAGAGTTGAGTAGAAAGTTTCAAAGGCCAGACAGAAAAGACAAAGTTAAATAACAAAACAAAATGTGCAAAGACCTGGATTTAGAAAACCAAAAGGGAAGAATATGGTCATCATTTCTTAAGTTGAGGAACCTGAAGAAAAAAAATCAAGTCTTGACTTATGATATTAAAGGATTCTAGGGGCAAAATATTGAACAATACAGAAAGCATCAAAAGAAGATGGACAGAATACACAGTCACCATACTAAAATAAAATGGCTGATGGTCAACCATTTCAAGAGTGATTAAGAGCCAATGATATTAAAGGAAGAAATGGTACATTGAAGGCATTGGCAAAGGAGAAGTTTATGGGAATTGATGGAATACAAACTAAAATCTTTCAACAAACTGACATAGCACTGGAAGCATTCACTTATCTATGCCAGGAAATTTGGAAAACAAATATCAGGTCAACTGACTGGAAGAGACCCATGTTTGTGCCCATTCCAAAGAGGGGTGACCCAGTACAATACAGTAACCACTGGACAATATTATTAGTAATATTGCATGCAAATAAAATTTTGCTGCAGATAATACAAAAGCAGCCGCAACCCAGAACATCCAGAGGTTCAGGCCAGAGTCAGAAGAGGACGTAGAATGAGGGATATCATTGCTGATGTCAGACAAATTTTGGCTGAAAACAGAAAAATGTTTACATGTGTTTTATTGACTAAGCAAAAACTTTTGATTGTGTGGATCATAATAAACTATGGACAACATTGTGGAAAATGAGTAGGACTGAACATTTAATTGTGCTCATGAGGAACCTGTACATTGACCAAGAGTCAGCTGTTCAACCAGAACAAGGGAACAGTGAATGGTTTAAAATTAGGAAAGGTGTGCTCCAGACTTGTCCTCTTTTTAACTGACCCACCACTTTACCAAGCATGATGTCCTTCTCCATGGACTGCTTCCTCCTGATTACATGCCCGAAATATGAGAGATAAAGATTGGTCATCCTGATTCCTGAGGAGTATTCTGTCTTACTTTTCCCAACACATCAGTTTCAAAATAGTCAATACCAGTCTATTTCAGCTCACTAATGCCTAGGATATTGATGTTATATGTTCCATTTCATTTTTCACAATTTTCCATTTTCCTGAATTCATACTTCATACATTCTATGTTCTAATTATTAATGGATACTACAGCGGTTTCTCTTCATTTTGAGTTGTGTCCCATCAGAAAATGAACATCATGAAGGATTTACTCCATTCCCACCATCATGGTCAACTGTACTTTGAGGAGGCAGCTTTTCTCCAATTGTATTTTGAGTGCCTTCCAAACTGAAGGGCTCATTTTCCAGCACTATATCTGACAATATTCTGATGCTCTTCATCATGTTTCAATATTCAATATTGTGGTGTTGACAGTATTAATATGGTTTTATTGACTAAATATTCCTTCCATAGGTTCAGATTAATGTCATTATCACCATCATATTCATACTAGAATAACAACATATTGACTTTGCTAGAAACTTAGTACTTGCCTAAGTTTCATCAAGTGCCTTCATATAATTCAAAAGTGACCCTGGACACTTTAAATTTGGGCTTTCCAATAAATCAAATAGTGTTTCAAATATTCCATCATTCAAATTACAGTCTGTTTAATCATACACACATCTATGCAAATACATACTCGCATTCTGTCCTTCATGCCCCTAGATATCACACTCACTGTCATTGAGTCCATTCTGACTCAGTGTTTAGGAGGCCGTCATTCTGTACAGGAGAAGAAAGCCTCATCTTTCTCCCACTGAGTAGCTGATGGGTTTGAATAGTCCAAATTCAAACAAGAGAAAAACAAATCTTTGCCCAACTGTCTCATAACTCACAAGCTGATATCATTCTAATGGAAACAGTATGGTGGTGGTGTGCAGTAGAGTTGGTTCCAACTCATAGTGACCCTGTGTAGGGTTTCTGAGGCTGTAAATCTTTACAGGAGCAGAAAGCCTCATCTTTCTCCCATGGAATGACTGATAGTTTCAAACTGCTGACCTTGAGGTTAGCAACCTGAATTGTAACCACTATGCTACCAGAGCTTGTTGGAAACAGTATAGACTCATTATTATGTAGTACCATGGTGTTGTCTTTCTCTTTCATCCCATACCTTTTTTTAAAATGTGCTATTTCAGGTTTACTTGGGATAATAAATGGGCTAATGCTGAACCATATATCTCTTAAAGGCTGCTACCTCAGTTACATTAGATCAGGAAGAAGCTTTGAAATTACTTCTTATAAGTACTTGATTAAATTCTTAGCCAAGGGCCATTCTTCTGCCCAATCTCTCTTTGGGGAAGAGAGTAATTTTCTTCTTCCAGTTATAAGAGCTTTTCAAGAAGGAACAAGTGGTCTGTGAGTTTGATTGCTGTAGAGAGATCTAGTGGAGAAAGAATTTAAAAGAGACCATTGAATTTGTTAATTATTAGGTTGTTGGTGAATGAAGCTATCAAAGACTGTTTCAGCAAATTGGTAGGAGGAAGAGTAACAAATAGTAAGTTGAGTCTGAAAGAAAGGTGAGTGCTATTTTCACAATGTGGAAAAAATGGAAGGAGAGAGAATGGAGATTTGGGAACAGATGATTTCAAAAGATGATATCAAAGGATAACAAAATAGTGAATGTTTACAAATCATTAGATAAAATAAAGGAGACTGAACAATTGAGAAAAATAGTATAAATATGAAAATTATGAAGTGAACCTTCAATTTTGGGATTATTAGATAATTGATATATATTTTGGAGAATTTATAGAAATAATTTAGTGTTTTGAACTGATATATGGTAAGACCTTGAATATATCAATGCTATAATGACACTTCAGGTTAAGTTGGGGTTTCTGCTGTATGTTCTTATGTCCTCATTTACTTTTAGTCTTGAAAAGAGTACTGCTTAATTCTCTGTGAGTGTATGGGACAGCCTAGCCGTAGCCAGCCTGTAGAAGAAATGGGAGAAGAATATTCACCATTCTGGCATTGTTCTTATGGCCTGACAGATGAGGTTGTTAAAAGGCTACATCAAGTATGCTAGAATAGGGATTATATATTCACTACATCCTTCTGCTAGCTCTACTCCATACAAGGACTTGTCAAGGGCTAGAAATGGAGACAACCTGGTGCCTTGAAAGGCTTCTTTGCTTATATCAAGGTTTGATGCCAATGAATTAAACAGAAGACTTCCTCTGATCTCTTGTATGGTTTTCCATTAGACTTTGACCTTGACAAAGACTCACCTGTACCAATGAAGGCCACAATGTCAATTATTTTAATCACTAATTATTGCATATTGAGGGCTGGTGTGAGATGGGCCACCAAGTTACCAGAGAAAATGGGCTCCAGGGTCAGGTGTCCTCACTTCATATCCTGTCCTGAAACTTGCATAAAGCCACCTAGCCTATAGAAGTTTGTCTTCTCATCTACAATGTAGAGATAATGGTAACATCTAACCACCAGCGTTCTTGTGAAAAGTAAATGAAATAATATAAACGATGCTCTTAATATAGTCAATGACAGAGAGTAAGAACTCAATAACTGAGTTATTAATGTTGTCTTTGCACTTATCTGCATTTAAAAATGACAAAAATTAAACAACTCATATATGTGCCTAATATTGTAAAAGGCATAGTTTAGGTTTGATGACTGAATACTTCCTAGTTGGTTGCTAACATTAAAAAATAAGCCTAAATTGGAAATGTAAAGGTAGACGTTTTATAGCAAGGAAGGGGGTGATTAACTCTCCAGTCTAGGAGAAGAGCCGAGAGTGGGACCCTACCCAGAGAAGCAGCAAGGCCCGAGAT
>NW_006408523.1:24699298-24730179 GCF_000296735.1 Chrysochloris asiatica | reverse complement strand
TTTACAGTGTATACCCTTTGGTTGGTTGATGATGCATGGAGGGGACTGAAACAATGACAATGAAACGATATACGGTGGAATGAATGTAAAACTAAAGTTCTTTCATGTAAAATATCATATAATTCACAATAAAACATGAAAAAAAAAAAAAAAGCCTAAATTGCAACCACAAGGTTGGTGGTTCAAGCCCACCTGCTGCTCTGGAGGAGAAAGATGAGTCTTTCTGCTCCTACAATGTTGTACAACCCCGGAACCCTATACAGGCTTACTAAGAGTCAGTACCTACTCGAGGGTACTTTGTAGTGCAAAATAGTTATAGTAATAACAAATACCATTTATTTAATATTTTCTGTGGGTTAATGCGCTGGATTGCAAAGTCATTATGAACTCCAACGTCGGTGGTTCAAATTCACCAGTCGCTCCTTCGAAACACTGTTCTGGGTCACTATGGGTCCGAATCGACTCAACAGCACTTAACAACACCAACAACAATGTGTTATGCATTATATTAAGTGTCCTCAAGTAGGTTCCAACCCATAGTAACCCTGAATAGAGTTTCCAAGAAGTAAATAACTGATGAGCTTGAACCGCAAACCTTGCATTCAAACCTACTTTGCCGACCAGCGCATTAACCCACAGCACCACACCAGGATTCCAAGTATTTTGAGAAGCACTATACAGTTACAGCTTTCTGCTCCCGTAAAGATGTACAGCCTTAGAAACCCTGTACTGGGTCGCTATGGATCAGGACCAACTCGACGGTACTTAACAACAACAACATACAGCTCCAATGGAGGTGAGTCTCACCTCCATCACCTCTTATTCCAGCAACTGTAAATCCATTGTTAGAGCGTTTGTTGCCTTAGGAACTATCTTTCTATTTCCCTTCTGTAAAAAAGGAACTAACTGGTTATTGTCAGGCATGTTGAATATTTGACGAATCAATAAATGTTTCAATGAAGAAAAAAACACCCGAAACATTGGGGGAAAATATATATAAACACATGTCAGCTCAATATTAAGCAATGGAAAACATATTTGTTAATGCCTGTGTGTATAAAGTATTGTATGAGATATTCACTCTTCCCCTAGTTATATTTTAAAAGTTAAAACTATACTAGGAATGATAAGAAATCAGGAAAATAATATGCTAAAGATAAGGTGTTTTCTGTTTATTTTCAAAACAAGATTATATAGAATTTTATTTCACATTATATTTGATGAAGTATAGTTGCTTGGAATTGTTTCTTAAAGAAAAATTTACATCACCACATTGTTGTTGTTGTTAAGTGCCATCCAATTGGTTCTAACCCGTAGCGACCCAGTATAGGGGTTCGAAGGAGTGGCTGGTGAGTTTGATCTGCTGACCTTGCAGCTCAAACTGACTTTGCAGTCCAGGTATTAATCCATAGTGCCACGCCAGGACCCCTACCTACATCATCATATATGATTGGAAAAAAAGTTGTATTCTTTACTCCCTTGAGACTTTGAAAAGTGCTTTATCATATATTAATTATAGATGAGGGGCAGAGAGGAATCTTTTAAAATGGTCCATGTTTAACTTTTTCTAAAGTTCTCCCCCCCAAAAAAATTGAGATCCCACAGTATAGCCACATAAAATAGTGGAGTAAGCTGAAGTATTATTCTTTATTTCATCTCTGCCCAAACATTTTCTTACATTCCTAAGTGTAAAAAATCTACATTCCTGCTGAAACTGGTATGGGTGGAGTAGGCCATGATCTGAAAGCAACAGTAAAAGCAGTGGACAGAAAAGCACAGACAATGGGATCTGTAAAACTGCACTTTGTAGAAATCAGGGGTCAGAGAAGTGGGAGAAAATCAACTTGTTGGAATACTCTCTTTTCTTCTTTGTGAAATACACATATCATTTTCCCTCAGAAAGCATTTCTTTTTCTGTAAACTTTGTTTACACTGTGCAGTCTTTTCATGCTCTCCCTCTAAGAAAAAGGGCGTTAGGATCAGCTGAAGTCATCAGATAGCTCTGACTCCTACTTGCATTTTCCATTGGTAAGTTCTCCATGTTGTGCAATTTGACACTTCATTGAAAGAGAAAAACAAATTGCATGGCTGTGCTGCAAAGAGAGCAGCATTTCCAGATAAAAATTCTTTTGATGTTGTAATTTCCATTGTGATTGAAACATTTGTAATGTCCATCTTTAAGCAAAAATTTGCTCATCATGGTCTGACACCAATTTTAGCTGGTGAATGGAGTCCTGCTGTGATGCTGTGGCTAAATGCGCTGGACTGCAAAGTTGGTTATTCAAGTTCACCAGATGCTCCTTGGAAACCCTAACAAGGGTCTCTATGGGTCAAGACCAACTCGATGGCACATAACAACAACAACATAGTTGACAAACACTATATATGTAGTTTTATCTTCATTTTGAATTTTGAGGTTGAAAATACTTTGAAATCTGAGGGAAGGTCATTAAACGTTAATTCTCTCAGTAATATCTTAAAGGAGATTTCTAATCACCAAAATGAGAGAATATGGACTATTCTTTTTGAAAGAGATATTTGCTTATTTGCTTCCTCCTACTCCATTGTTTCTTTCTGCTGTGCATGGGGTCGCTATGAGTTGGTTCGGACTCGATGGCACCTGACAACAACAGCAACTACTATTTGTTCTTTCATCGCTTTGTTCATTGCTAGCCAAATGAGTTTCAAAGATAAGAATTAAGTGCTTTCTAGATTAAAACACCTTACAGTTTAATAATGGAAATAGACTTTCCAAAATAACAATCACAGGGAAGTACAATACTAAAGAGATGTGCTAGGTGTTACAAGTGCTCGTAGCAAAAATATGTTTTAAATTCCTCTTATTATGGAAGTGGGGTATGCAGTTGGCCTAAGACAAGTTTCATAGAAGAAATGATTGTGATGGGGCTTAAAGAGTGAGCAGGATTTCTTTGTGGATAGTTACATGCTCTGGTAGTGTAGTGGTTACGAATCGGGCTGTGAACCTCAAGGTCAGCAGTTCGAAACTACCAGCTACTTCATGGGAGAAAGATGAGGCGTTCTTTTCCTGTAAAATTTACAGCCTCAGAAACCTCGTACAGGATCGCTATGAATCGGAACTGACTCCACGGCACATAACAACAGCAACAAGTTACATGCTGGTGCAAAAACTTAAATATTTGGGACTTGGGGAATCATGAACTCATCTAGAATACAGAATGATTAACTCATCTGGAATGCACAAATATTTCTAGGGAAACATATTTTTCACAAAGCACACGTGATCCCTGTTTCCTTGCAGTTGGCAATCTACTGTACATGAAAAAGTGTGTACTTCCATCTGAATCAAAGATCAAACCTTTATGGATTATTTGATTCTGATCCTTACTTGTATTTGAGTTGTAGATAACTGATAGCAATTCAAGTAACTATTGTTGATGGGTATGGAGTTTCATCCATGGACGTTCAATTGACTTGGAAGAGCTTGCATTGCTTACATTTGCACACTCATTTTAAAAAGTCTTATCTATAAATGTCTGTTCTTTGGATTAGCCATTAAACTAGTTGTTATATTTTATTGGTTTCTCATTAACAAAGTTAAATAAAAATAAAATATTTTCATTTTATATCTATATGATAATTATGATTTTTTCTTCTTTTGAAAATGATCATTTAACCTGGAGACTACTGACGTTTGATACACATTTGAAAACATAATACATCCTTTTAAATAAACCAAAAATTTAATTTGGTGGTATACCATAGGAACATTGTATTTGTCCTTTTCAGGAGGTAGTACAAAAAATTGTAACCAGAAAGTTTTCCAACAACTAGCCAGGTGAATATAATAAAATGTCTCAAAGAGAAGAAACAGACAATTCAAGGCTTAGAACCACCCCCACCCCCAGCCCCGGTCCAAAAAACAAAAAACAAAACACAAAACAAAACAATAACAAAAAAATAAAACAGGGTGGAGGGTGAGAGAAATTGAAAATATAAGATTGGACAGCAGTAAGAACCAAACACTGAAGCACTTTCGGGGATTTTCTACATTTTTTTATTAGCAATAAAACAACATTCAACATTTTAAATCAAGAATGTGATGGTGGATTCTCTCTCTGCTTTTTACATTCTAGATGTTGACCAGAAAGAAAACAACAGTGGCAATGTGAATACACGGAAATCATTTAGAAAATAAGTAGAGGAGAAACATTTTGCCGGTTTTATAAGAGCTACACATCTTGATATCCTATGTGAGTAAAGTTTTACTAAAGTAATACAGCAATGGCTGCAAGCACACATTGACAGAGAACACCCAGAGATTGAAGTCGGATTCAGAAGAAGCCATGGAATGAGGGATATCATTGCTGATGTCTGATGGATCTGGACTGAAAGCAGAGAATATCAGAAAGATGTTGGCCTGTGCTTTTTTGACTACACAAGGCTTTCAGTTGTGTGGATCATGACAAGCTATGGACAACATTGCCAAGTATGAGTGTTTCAGAACACTTAATTGTGCTCACGAGGAATCTGTACCTGGACCAAGAGGCAGTTGTTCAAACAGAACATGGGAACACTGAATGATTTAAAATTAAAAAAAGATGTGCGACAAGGTTGTGTTCTTTCAGCATACTTATTCAACCTGTATACTGAGCAAATAATCCGAGAAGCTGGGTTATACGAAGAAAATGTGGCATCAGAATTGGAGGAAGACTCATTAACAACCTGTGATATGCAGATGATACAACCTTGCTTTCTGAAAGTGAAGAGGACGTAAAACATTTACTGATGAAGATCAAGAGTACAGCCTTCAGTATGGATTACATATTAATGTCAAGAAAACAAAAATCCTCCCTACTGGACCAATAAACAGCATTCTTATCAATGGAGAAAAGATTGAAGTTGTCAAGGATTTCATTCTTCTTGGGTCAACTATCAACATTCATAGAAGCAGCAGTCAAGAAATCAAACGAGGCAAATCTGCTGCACAAGACCTTTTTAAAGTGTGGAAGAACAAAGATGTCAATTTAAGGACTAAGGTGCGCCTGACCCAAGCCATGGTATTTTCAATAATCTCATATGCATGCGAAAGCTGGACAGTGAATAAGGAAGACCATAGAAGAATTTATGCTTTTGAGTTATAGTGTTGGAGGAGAATACCAAAAGTGCCACGGACTGCCAAAAGAACCAATAGATCCATTTTGGAAGAAGTGCAGCCAGAGTGCCCCTTGGAGGCCAAGATGGTCAAACTTCATCTCTCATACTTTAGACATATTATCAAGAGGGACCAGTTGCTGGAGAAGGATATCATGTTTGGTAAGGTGGAGGGGCAGAGAAAAAGAGGAAGACCCCAACGAGATAGATTGGTCATGTGGCAGCATCGATGGACTCAAGCGTGGCAACTTTAGTGAGTTTGGCCGTGGATTGGGCAGTGTTTCGTTTTTCTCTGCATAAGGTCACTATGAGTCAGTACCAACTCAATGGCACCTAACAACAACAACAACAACAACAACAACAACAACACATCTTGAGCACAGTAAGAACTCAATAACTCATAAACCTGTTACTTTTTAGTCAATACTTGCCTTATAGGACATGGTACCTGTTGTGTTTCTAAGACTTTATGGAAGCAGACTGTCACATCTTCCTCCCATTTAGCAGTTGGTGGTTTGGAACTGCTGGGTTTTTTGGTTAGCAGCCACGTGTGCTGTTATAATCCTGGTTTGGTCCTGTAGGATAAACAGTGGGCTGCTAACTTCAAGGTTAGCAGTTCAAACCCATCATTCACTAATTGGAAATGGTACTTAGAAACAACAGCAACAGCAACCATCAAGTCTACCCAAGAGTTCAACAGATTCTTAATAAATAAATGAATTTGTCGGGAGGAATCCAAAATAGCTCTTAGGATTCTGTATTATGCAATTGGTTGATGGACAGCATTATTTACAGAAATATGATTTGGCATTTAATTATTTTCTTATTTAAGTGTTCATAATTATGAATAATCCATAATCAATAAAAAGAGAAAGTGCCAGTAAAGAGATATGCTTAAATGAAGAATAAAGAAAAAATAAACAGTTGTAATCATCCAGAGAAGGTAGAAGGGGATAGTATACAGAGCCAGTGTGATGAGATTGTATCCTTCCCACGGGAAAGAGTAGAAGTATAGGATGAAAATAGATATAGGTTTGTCAATTTACTTGTGGGAACTTGAAGAAGTTAGTACAAAATTACTAATTTTTAATCTGAGGGAAAAAAGTAAGGCCATCTCTTGAGAGAGAGGTTGTTGTTGTTATGTGCCGTGGAGTTGGTTCCGACAAAGAGACCCTGTACAGGGTTTCCAAGGCTGTAAATCTTTACGGAAGCAGGAAGCCTCACCTTTCTCCCACAGAACAGCTGGTAATTTTGAACTGCTGACCGTGAGATTAGCAACCTGATTCGTAACCAGTATGCTACCAGAAGTAAGGAGACGTTATATATGTACAAATAGCATTTATCATTGCTGAGATCCAGTTGCTGTCAGTGATCGTTATCATTGTCGTATGCCCAGCAATGCTAAGTTGCATGTGTGCTATCACAATGCAAGTTGACATCCAGGCTCATCTGACCTGGAGGGTTTCACAATAAGAGATGATGGAAGGAAAACAAAATAAGAGAGTTTGGAATAGTACATTGAAAAGAGTTGAATCTTAGTTTCACATGGAAGAGAAAGTAGGAGTGTTCTTCAATAGCAAAAACTAAATTTAAGAAAAATAGAGGCATCAAAAGGCTAATGAGGCCAATGAATTCAAAGAACACATGATGTGGACAGAGAAGTCAGTCTGGTAACTTATATGATCTATGAATTAGTGATTTAAGGATATAGAATTTTCTGATTTAAAAGGGTAAGCATTTGTTCATTTCTACAACCGCTTCCATTCCACAACTCACAAGCTACCTGGAAGTGGGCAAGGTGCTTCATTTCCTTAATCTTTTTCCTTATCAGTACAATATCATAGACCAGTGTTCTCAAATTTTAGTATTATGGAAATCACCTGGAGTTTTATTCAGATACTGATTTTAAAGCCAGGCTCTACCACACAGAGATCCTGATTTTTTGGATATGAGATTGTTGTTTTTAGGTGTCTTCAAGTTGGTTCCGACTCATAGTTCAAAATGCTGCCCAGTCCTTCAGCATCCTCACAATGGTAATGTTTGAGACCCATATTGTTGCTACTGCGTCAATCCATCTCATTGGGGATCTTTTTACCTTATCTTCAATTTTACCAAGCATGATGGCCTTCTCCAGAAAATGTTCTCTCTTGATAACATGTCCAAAGTGTGAGAGACTTATCTCCAACCTGACTTCTAAGGAATATTCTGGCTGTACTTCTTCCAGGACAGATGTGTTTATTCTGTAAGTCCATGGCACTTTCAATATTCTTCTCCAACACCATAATTCAAATGCCATCAATTATTCTATGGCCTTCCTCATTCATTGCTTAACTTTCACACATTTATGAGATCATTGAAAATGCTGTGACTTGGGGTCAGCCTTCAAACTGGTATCTTTGCTCTTTAACACTTTAAAGAGCAGCATCCGGGAAGAGGCCAAAATATTTGCATGTTCAACAAGCTCCTATGACTTAGGGCCACTCTTTGGGTAACACTGGTGATACAGTACAGACTCAAATATCTCAAATGTTAGTTTGATATTGTATGTATACAAATGTTAGTTGGTATACAGTCAACAGTAAAGTATCATTATTTTCTACTCTGAAAGAATATTAACGTCATGCTGTTACATGACCAAATGAAAAGCAAAAATGTAAAGAATTATAATGGTAAGGATTAGTACAAGGAATTCCAATTTACTTAAGTTGTCTTGAAGTAATTTGCAAGTTCTTCCTCTCTTCACATTCCTTCTCTCTGAGAAAAACAATAAGAACCCAACCAAATACAAAAGGTAGACCATGAATACTTATAAGAAGTGTTGATTTAAACACTGATTTTGTGTTGTTGATTTGCTCTGTCTTTGCGGTTATTCTTGTTCACGCCATAACTTATTATCAAATTCATATGTCAAACATGAATAAACCCCAAAACCAAAACCCACTGCTACCAAGTCAATTCCAACTTATATAAGGTTTCTGAGACTGCACATGTTTACCGGAACAGGCTTCATCATCTTTCTCCCACAGAGCCATCAGTGGAGTAAAACCACAGACCTTGTGGCTGGAAACCCAATGTCTAACCAACAGTGCCATCAGGGCTCCTTGCCGTGAGAATGGCATAACACCCAACAGTGTATTCTTTTGTACATAAGGGCATTTTAAGTTAGAAATGACTCACTTGCACATAAAAACAACAAGTTATATGTATGATACTGCTTTTCTTCTTCAACAACACTAATTCTTAGCCCAGAGCTATTTTCCTACAGGGAAACATTTGATATTGCCTAAAGACATTTTTCACCACTGCTCTGTCAGTTTGCTGTACTGTGGTGGCTTGTGAGTTTCTATGATTCTGAAAGGTATGCCATGGTATTTTAAATACCAGCAGAGTCACCCATGGTGGACAGGTTTCAGATGGGCTTCCAGACAAAGACAGACTAGGAAGGAGAGATGGACTACTTCCAAATATTTAGTCACTGAAAACCTTATGAATAGCAGAGAAACACTTTCAGACATAGTGCTGGAAAATGAGGCCCTCAGGTTGGAAGGCACTCAAAATGGGACTGAGGAAGAGCTGCCTTCTCATAATAGAGTTGACCGTGATGATGTAAAAGGAGTAAAGTCCATGAGAGAAAAGCCCTTGGGACCTTCATTTGCTGATGGGGCACAACTCAAAATGAAGAGAAATAGCTGTAAAGATTCATTAATAATTGGAACATGGAATGCACGAAGTATGAATCTAGGAAAATTAGAAATTGTAAAAGATGAAATGAAACTCATAAACATCAGTACATTAGGTATTGTTATTGTATGCTGTAGAGTTGGTTCTGACTCATAGCGACCCTGTGCAGGGTTTCCAAGGCTGTAAATCTTTACGGGAACAGAAAGCCTCATCTTTCTCCCGCGGAACAGCTGGTAGTTTCAAACTGCTGGCCCTGCGAGTCGCAGCCTGATTCGTAACCACTACGCTACCAGAGCTCCTTAGCATTAGTAAGTTGAATTGGACTGGTATGGGCCATTTTGAATCTGACAACCACATGGTTTACTATGCCGGGAATGACAAATTGAAGGGCAATGGTGTTGCATTCATCGTCAAAAAGAACATATGCAGATAAGTCATGAGGTACAACGCTGCTGTTTGTGATAGGTAATATCCATGCGCATACAGGGAAGCCCAGTTAATATCACTATTATTCAAATTTATGTACCAACCACTAAAGTCAGTGAGGATGAAATAGAAGAATTCTACCAACATCTTCAATCTGAAATTGATCAAACATGCATTCAAGATGTATTGATCCTTACTGATGATTGTAATGCAAAGAAAGATTGGTAGCAAAGTGGAAGGATCAGTAGTTGGAAAATATGGCCTTGGTGATAGAAATGATGCTGGAGATCGCATATTAGAAGTCTGCAAAACCAATGATTTGTTCATTTCAAATACCTTCTTTAGACAACATAAGAGACAGTATCTTCACATATATAAATATGTAATTTTTGTTGTTGTTATGTTTTGTCACGTTGGCTACAACTCATAGTGACCTCTATACAGGGCTATCCAGAAGCAGCTGGTGAATTTGAACTTCTGACCTTGCAGTTAGAAGTCCAGCGCTGATACTACAGTGTTAACCCAGGACTCTGTAAGTATTATGTTGTTGTTGTTAAGTGCTTATTGAGTCGGTTTTGACTCCTAGAAACCCTGTATAGGGTTTTCTAGGAGCAGTTGGTGGATTTTAACTACTCACATTGTGGTTCACAGTCCAGTCCTTATCCTACAGTGCCACACCAGGAATTATGTAATTATTACAGAGATTCTTTATTAAGTTGTAAGCACAAGTAAAAGCCAAACAAAACAAACACAAATCATCTAGGTAAGGAAAATTATTAATATGATGCCATGATGACTTTCTAAACTCCTACCCACCACCAGGGGACCTTTTTATAGGGAAAAGAGAATAAAGGAATCAGCTCCCACAACCATCATACATATGCCAAGCCTATGGAAGCAAGCCAGGGACTACTGCAGATAGGAAAGCTTACAGACGGTCTCTAAGACTCTCAGGGTATGGTCACAACCAGGAAAGCATTAAGACAGCCATTAATAGGTTTGCTTAGGAAAGCTCTTCTGAGAGACTATTGGAAGTGGTTACTACTAGTCAATTTTAAATAACTCTGGCAACTCATCTGTTAGAGGTGCATGAGACACTCAAGAAAAATTGACATCTAAATATTTAAACCTAGGTACAACTTTGGAATAAGCTTTGCATGGCTGGAGGGGTTTGCAAAAAGCCTTCAAATTTTTATGTTTTAAAGCGCATTATATTTGTTCTGTAATCAGTAGTCCAATCTTTGGTGTAGAACTCAGCTCTATTGATTCTAATACTGCAACATACAGTAGTCTCACTTAATGAGGCATTTCAGAATTTAGGTCCCTGTACCTAGAGTAGTGCTATGGGATAATGCAAGGTCAGCTGTTCAAACTCACCAGCTGCTTCTAGGAAACACTATACAGAGTTGCTATGAGTTGGAATGGACTTGATCGCACTTAACAACAACCACCTAGAGTTTATATTCCTATGCAAAAAGATAAAATATATTCTGCAATTCTTGATTTCAATGATGATAGTCACCCCAGTACCATCTTCTTTTTTTTAAATCATATTCTGAAATGGAATTCAATTTTGAAGGGAAGTTGAATATTTCACTATAAAATGAAGCATTATCAAAAGGAGATACTTTAAATGATTTAGGAGAAATAATGGCATTTGTATGGTGCTTTCACGTTGATATGATGATGATGATGATGGTGGTGGTTATATGCCATAGCATCTGTTCCATGCATAGGGTTTGCAAGGCTTTAAATCTTCATGGGAGCAGAAAGCCTCATCTGTCTGCTGTGGAAGGGCTGGTAGTTTTGAACTGATGACCTTGATGTTAGCAGCCCAACTCATAACCACTGCACTACCAGAGCTCCTTATATTTAATATGTATTATATATATGCTATTTTTATCATGGTGGAAATTCTATCTAACTTTAAGTTGTTGTTGTTGTTAAGTGCCAGCGAGTTAGTTCTGACCCATAGCAACCCTGAACAGGGTTTCTGAGGCTGTAAATCTTTACGGGAGCAGAAAACCTCATCTTTCTCCCACGGAGCAGCTGGTAGTTTCGAACTGCTGACCTTGAGGTTCGCAGCTCTATTCATAACCATTATGCTACCAGAGCTACTTTTTATGTTAATTATATATATACATACATAGTGCTATGGAATCCTGATATGGCGCTGTGGGCTAACGCACCAGACTACAAAGCCATTAGAACTGCAAGATTGGTGGTTCAAGCTCAGCTGTTCCTTGAAAACCTTATACAGGGATGCTGTGGGGTCGGAACCAACTCTGCGGCACTTAGCAACAACAATATGCTTAGTTAAACACTGAGCTGCTAACCACAAGGTCAGTGGTTCAAACCCACCAGTCACCGCTTGGAAACACTATACAGGACTGCTGTGAATTGAAACCAACTCTATGGAACTTAACAACAGCAACGTGTACTGTTAGCATATTTTTCAACATCTTGCTTTTTATATGCTTATATAGACTCAGTGATTCCTATTGTTAGGTTGGTAATGTTGTCCTCTATTAAAATGTATATCCTAAAGCTTATGACAGTCTTGGATAGTTATAAATAAAATGTGTCTGTTAGAGACCATATTGCACAAAATATTTTATAGATGGCTTACATTTAATTTTTTTATCAGGTACATGTTGCTCTTTAGGAAACCATGATCATCATTGCAAGAATTAAGATATCTCTTGAATTTTAAATAAATCTTTCTCTGGTTTAATTACTTTGAGCCTTTATGATGAATTACTTGTGGGAAATCATATACATTCTGCATGTTGACATGGGGCTGGCAGACAGGGTAAGGCAGTGAAAGAGAAGAAGAAGAACAACAACAACAACAACAACAACAACAAAACTATGCTATTTGGGAGTTCAATCTCAGCTGGAATTGTACTGAATCAGACTTGACCTCAAGCCATTTAAATAAGAGGCTCAAGTATAATAGAAAATCCACTCTGCCAGAAAGAAATCCTGAATAAAGCTTACAACTCACATGGTCTGCTCAACTGCATTTGTTCCGTTTGTGAGTTACAAGCACTAAGGCATAGACTAAGTCCCAGCATCTCACTGGGGTAGACCCACCTGTACAGTGTAATGTGTATATGTGAGCTGAACTCCATTCAGCACACTGTCAAAATAAGGGAGGCTTTATAAATCTGGAAACCAACCATACCGTAGAAACTCCCTGGAATTCATCCAGCTCTGCATAGAGGGCACCTCTATGCATCAAGCCCAGGACATACTTATGATGTCCTTATTTTGAGGGATGCTCTAAACAGTTGAAGTTTATAGTTTTTTTTTTTTTATACAGATGTATAGCACGTCTTTCAAACGATTCATTTCCCATATATCCTATGTGTTGTAAAAAGAGTTATTTTGTGCTTTTTCTGTAGTTTATTCATGAAAGCATATAACTTTTAAACAATTTCATAGCAGGTAGAGTCCTGGTGTGGCGCTGTGATAACCCACAGCTGGACTGCAAAGTGGGTTGGAACCCCAAGGTTGGCGGTTCAAGTTCACCAGCCACTCTTCAGAAAACCTATACAGTGTCTCTATGAGTCAGAACCTACTTAACAAAAGCAACATAAGTATTAGAATATGCATTAGCTTTACAATACCGTGATTCATGTCGCAATAGAATGCTTATCCACTGTTGTTGTTGTTGTTGTTAAGTGCCGTCGAGTCAGTTCCGACCCATAGCGACCCTGAACAGGGTTTCCAAGGCTGTAACTCTTTAAGGGAGCAGAAAGCCTCATCTTTCTCCCGTGGAGCGGCTGGTTGTTTCGAACTGCTGGCATTGTGGTTCACAGCCCGATTCGTAACCACTATACTACCAGAGCTCCATTATTACTATTACTGTTACTATTGACAAAAAACAAAAAGAGATTCTGCAATAAAATGAAGTATGTTCATTTATTTACTTGTTGGACCTGTTACATTATTAACTGTGCCAAGACTGTTGCTGAAGAAATCTGATGCCAAGCTTTTAGCTTGATGCTTCTGGCAAGATTTGTATACTATACAAAGTTATTCACTAAAAGTCATGATTCATTTTGAAAGCTACCTTTTAAAAGGGTCCTTATTAGGGAAAATTATCTTTGTGCCTTTGTATAAGCTACTAATATGTCTCTTTATTGCTGACAATACTTTCTATCTAATTTGTCAAATTTTAACAGAGCCTTACAAGTTTTCCTAGGTAGTTTTTGCATAGCAATTATTTTTCCCATCAATTAACTGATCTTCACCCTTATTGTTGTTTTGTTTTTCATATTTTTAATTTCAAACAATCTAAAACTTTTGTGAAACTTTCAATTATAAGAGAATTGTTTTCCTGAACTAAGCTTTGATCCCGTAGTGATTTCCTGCGAATCTCCTGCAATCAAGGTCATTCTTGTAATGAACTTGCAATTCAACCCAGTACAACCATTTGTTCAATAGCAACCCCTTCAGTCTATTACCATATATATTGCCTCTGTAGGGACTTAAGGCAGCATTTTTTTTTTTACATTAGATTTAGAGTTTTTAATTATTTTCTGTGAGAAACTTTTCCAGTAAAACTCATCTGCCATTTTCAGAACAGTGAAGTTATTTTTAAAACTAAAAATCATAGAAGCAAAAATAATAATTAGGTTTATAGTATAGAGTAGAAGTTGTTGTTGGGTGTTGAATCAATTCCTATTCATAGTGACACTATTTAGGGTTTCTGAAGAGCAGTTGGTGGGTTTGAATCTCCAACCTTAGGGTTAGCAATCCAGTGCTTATCCTACAGAGTCACACTAGTTATGTTCTACCAATTGTCAGCTTTGTATGAGAAAGGAAAGGAACAGTAGTTAAGAAGGCGCAGTAGTTAAGAGCTCACTACTAATCAAAAGGTCACCAGCTTCTCCACTACAGAAAGATAATCAGCTAACTTCTGTAAAGGTAACAGCATTGCAAACACTATGGGACCGTTATACTCTGTCCTGTAGAGTTTTGGGAGTCCTGGTGTGGCGCTCTGGGCTAACAATTCAGACTGCAAAACGTTTGAACTGCAAGATCATCGGTAGTTTAAGCTCACCAGCTGCTCCTTATAAACCCTATACAGAGTTGCTATGGGTCGGAATCGACTAGATGGCACTTAACAACATCGAGTTTCTGGTGGTAGTGGCTGTGTGGCATCCTGTAAGTTTCAACCCTTAACAACCCTATATAGGGTTTCGGAGACTGTAAATCTTTAAGGAAGCAGATTGCCTCATCTTTATCATTTTGAGCATCTAGTAGATTTGACCTGCAGTTAGCAATCCAGCTAGTAGCCTACTAACTACCACGACTCCTTATAGGGCTGTTAGGATCCAGAATCAACTCAATGACAATGGATTTAGACCATGAGAAAGTCCGAAGTCCATAGTGTAGCATTTTCTTGTGAAAATAATTTAAATCAAGGCATATAATCATAAGGACAGGCAAAAAAGAAAATAGACTTAAGATGCTGAATTTGTTTAAAATTACAGATTTGATGAGCATGAGAGAAGGACAAGGCACCAGTTGTTTTTAAGTGTTGTCAAGTCAGTTCTGACCCATAGTGATCCTGTATAGGGTTTCTAAGTGAGTGATGCGTTTGCACCTCCAATCTTGTGGTTAGCAGTCCAGTGTTTATGCTATAGCACCACACCAGGAGTCCAAGGGACAGGTTGTTGTTGTTGTGAAGTGCCGTCGAGTCGGTTCCAACCCATAGCAACCCTGTATAGGGTTTCCAAGGAGCAGTTGGTGAGCTTGAACCATCAACCTTGCAGTTCAAACAGCTTTGCAGTCTGGTACATTAACCTACAGCACCACACCAGGACTCCTAAGGAACAAGTAGGGATAGGTATTTTAAAAGGTATATTATTACCTTTTTGTGTGTGTTATACAGAAGAAGGGAATAAATATTTTCAAAATACATACTCTTTTCCAGTGCTTTGCATATATCAATTTAAGTAATCCTTGAGAAAGCTAATGTGCCTTTTAAACAATTACTATGATTTTATCAGTTTTATATAGAGTAATTAGAATTTCCAAGAGGTGAAATGACTGATTTAAGGACTCTATTTAATTAGGGAGATGGTACATGAAACCTGATTTGACTGAGTTCTATAAGAATCATGCAATCATTCTTTTATTTTTCTTTAAATGTTTCATTGTAAATTGAGTGAAGGTTTACGTACAAGATCATCAGTTTTATATCCAATACATGTGCTTTGTTTCAATTCAATGATTGCAACCCCCTCCATGTAACAAGTTATCCCACTTCCTATTTCCATTCCATCCACCTTCCTATCCACACTCACATTTGTCCTCAGGTACATATTTCCCTTTTGATTTTGACTGATCATTCCATAGTGATCATAACTTACTAGTGTTGATGTCCTCCTATACACCTATCTATTTCTTGGCTGAATATTGGGCCACAAAGCTGAGTTTCTTTCCAGACCTGAAGGATGATAGAGGACCACATTCTCAGGTTTCTCTAATCTCTTTCTGACTTATAATTCCAGAGTCCAGCCTTTTTTTATTTCTTTTATAACTTTGAGTTTTGTTCCACATTTCCTTCCTATCTATCTGAGACATTCTAATATGATTCCTTACAGGGCAGTTGGGAGTGGTATCAGGCACTATTCTAGTTCTGATCTCAGAGCCATGGAGACTGATGTTCACATGTTCCATTAGTTTGTTGAACTAATTGATTTCAAACATTTTCAGTTCTCATCACTCTCATTTTTTAACACATGGAGAAACGAATTGCTGCATCTGAGATGGCCATTCCTGAGTTTTTAAAATCCCAGATGACGCTCACCAAAGTAAGATTGTCTTTGAAGTCTATGTTATGCCAATTGACTACAGTATGCCCCCCAGGTCCAGGAACTCATTACCTTAAGAAGTTTGATCAGATCTAAGAAGTTTTCATCATTTTTCCTGCTGTATGTGCCATCACATTCATAATGGTGTTTGCAACAAAAGTAAATATCCATGTACAAATATCCTCTTTCTATCCCTTAAATATTTGTGGGTATACTTCCAATTTGGAGTCCTGGTGTGGTGCTTTAGGATAAAGCACTGGACCGGAAGGTCCGTTTGAACAACAAGGTCAGTGGTTCAAACTCACCAGCTACCCCTCAGAAACCCTATACAAGGTTGCTGTGAGTTGGAATTGATACTATGGCACTTAATAACAACTCCCATTCTTCCCCTTCAGCCTGCGTCTGTCCATATACATTAATTCTTAATTTGCAAGTATCACCCATATTATAGACATAAACTGATGTTCTTCTTTCAGAGTCTGATTCAAGGGTTGGGGAACTTGTGATTTTCAGTGCAAATAAAGAGACTTATAAATATAATTTCCAAAGGTATGGAACTGTTTTTCATCCAATTTAGTTGTGTTCATTTACATACTTAAGACTTTCTTCCTCTAGTGATACTTAACAATACTTATTGGGAAATCAACTATCAGCATTCTCTGAAAGTAGACAAAGAACAGCAAAGAAAAACATTGCCACTGAATCGATTATGGCTCATAGAGAACAAAGTAGTACCTCTCCATAAGGAGCAAAGTGGTGCTGTATTATAAGCTGAATGGCTAACCACAAGGAGTACTGGTTTGACTGTAGGATACGCATTTGGTCTGCTAACTGCAAGGTCGGGGGTTCAAAACCACTAACTGAGCCTTGGACACCCTATACAGGGTCACTATGAATGGTAATTGACTTGACAGCTCTTAATAACAAAGCTGACCACAAGGTGAGTGGTAAGAGCCCATCAGTTGCTCTGCAGGAGAAAGAAGAAACTTTCCACACTTATCAACAACAATCTTTAAAGAAGTAGACAGCCACATTTTCCTTCAGCTGAGAGTGGCTGGTAGGTTCCAATTACGAAGCTTTGGGTTAGCAGCCAAGGACTTTAGCACTATGCCACCAGCTCTAAACTGCACTACATTATTACTTCTGTGCTTTTTAACTTTATGTTGTAATTTGGGTGACAGTTTACAGAACAAAGTGATTTTGCATTCAGCAATTCAAGCCCATTTTGTTCCATGACGATGATTGCAATCCCCACAATGTAATGGTGCTTTTACCATTTCTATCAATCCTTCTTTCCTAACCTTTTCTGCTTTCTGAACTCCATCCCTGCACAAATGCTTCCATTTTCAGTTAGTTGGTTGTTCTAAGGAGTGCATACCTCCCTGATGTTATATCTCACTTTATAAAGCTGTCTATTTTTTGGCTGCCTGTTAAGCCACAGAAGTGAGTTCAGTTTCAACTTTGATGGATGACTAAGAACCATAGTCTAGACCATCTTCCAAGTCTGTGTGTGAGCAGTAAATCTGGTCTCGTTTCATGATTTTGACTTTTGTTCCATTCAATCGATTGAAGACTTATCTCTGTGACTCTTTTCAAGGTCAATGGATAGTGGTACCAAGGCATCATCTTCTGGTATCATTGTCCTGGTAGCTGATGTTGTTATTGTCCATTAGTCCTTTGGACTAATTGATTCCATGAATCTTTTATTTTATTAATTCTTCTTTCATCCAGAAAGGAAAAAAACAACACTTTAGATGACTGCTCATAAACTATTTCCTTGATGGAATGAGTCATGGGGCCTAAGATTTCAGAACCATACTGTCAGGGGAAATTAAGGTCAACTGGCAAAATTTGGCACCATCCACCCTCCCACAACCCTCTTATTCAACTCTGTTAGAAAATCCATTGCAATGGCCACAAAGAACCCAGACACAATACTCAGTTATATTTTTGTTTTGTTTTGTTTTTAAGGAAAGTTAGCAGGTTACAATACATAATCAGAAAATTGTCAGGACACGTTTGTTTCAGTCAGTGTCAGCTACTAACAAATGCCCACAGGGAACACCACTTCACGCTAAACCTCAACCCGAGGAAAGCTCTAGCTCAGTGAATCAACAAACCTAGCTTCCCTACAAAAGAGCCTAGAGGCACCCCACTCAACAAGAAAGTTTCCTGCCCAACACCAGTCAGCTTTATGTGCTTCATAGGCTGGGAAGTCCACTGTTCTGTCCACGCTGTGGTTCTTGGGTCTGCTGCTGCTACTCTACTGCCATTCTTCCATAGATTACTGTCATTGAGTCAAAGAGGTTCAATGGACAGGGATCTCAGGGTCCAAAGGGCACACTCCACTCCTGGCTCTTCTTAAATAGTAGTGAGATCCTCCTTCCTGCTTCTAAAATTGTTCCTTTAATATCCAGGCTAGAACTTCAAGTTTTTACAATTACAATTAACTCTGCTAACATTGACAGTTGAATCATGTTATCCTATCAGCATCTTCTCCAACCTTCTCCTACCCTAATTCAGCCAAGCAGAAACATTGCTTACTAGGAGTTACAGATTATGGCTAAGGAACCCTGGAAAAATAGTGGATTATGACTCAGTTTCTAACTACAAGGTCAGTAGTTCAAATCTATCTGTTGCTCTGAGAAAGATGAGGCTTTCCACTCCTGTAAGAGTTAAAGCCTCAGGCCACTGATAAGTGGAAGTGAGGGAAAAACAACAATGAAGCTGCGAGCTAAACCCTACAATGTTCAATAGACTCCTATGGACCCTGGTGGAGACCTGGTTGGCCAGCAGTGTGGCAAGACCTGGAAACTCTTGGGCCCAGAGTTAGTGACATAGCCACAGAGGACTAGAGAGGAGAGTGAAACATCCAGCTGATAAGAGAGGGCATATGCACAAGAACACCCACACTTGCAGATAATACCCACTTGACCTGGCTTCAATGACTGGATGATCAGAGCTCAATTAGAGGAAGAAAGAAGAGGAAAAAAAGAGTAATCTATACAATTTGATGAACTTGACCTATACCTATGCATGCAGTAGCTCAAAAGAGGGAACAAATCTTTACAGCGAGGATCATTCCCACCCCCTCTATACACAGAGTAGACAGGGATGGGCAACTTGGACATTGGCTACCCAAAATGGGTAGGGGGGGGCTACAAAGGCAAGAAGTGACTGGCTTACAAGCTTCCAAGAAGGAACCTAGATCCAGAGGGTGTGGAGGAAGATAGAATCTCCACTGAGTAGTATCCAATCTGTCTAGGCGGGGCTGATGAAAGGAGATAGGGATCGGTCTCTTGTGGGACAATAGTGAATAATTATTATCAGGATTGACTGTGAGGGTTGGAAATGTAAAGGTAGATGTTTTGTAGCAAAAGGAGGGGAGTGATTAACTTTGCAGTCTAGGACAGGAGGTCCCTGGGACCATCAAAGGAGAAGAGCGGAGAAAGGTACCCTACTCAAAGAAGCAGTTGTGCCAAAGATGGAGGCAGAGATGATGACGTGGAGAGATAGAGCAGCTGGGGACTCTAGACCCAGAAAGGGAGAGCGGCTATGTACTGACGACCTGGGGACAGGCTTACAGGGTATACCCTTCGATTGGTTGATGATGCATGGAGGGGATTGTAACCATGGCAATGCAACAATATAGATCAACTGGATGTAAAGCTAATCTTCTCTTATGTAAACTAGCACAAAATTCACAATAAAACATTGTTTAAAATGTTAAGGAGCAAAGATGTCAGTTTCAGGACTAAAGTGCACCTTACCAAAGTCATAGTATTTTCAGTCACCTCATATGTATGGGAAAATTGAACGATGAATTAAGAAGATGCATTTGAATTATGACATTGGAGAAGAATATTACAAGAAACAGGGAATACTAGAAGAACAAACAAATCTGTGTTAGAAGAAGTACAGCCAGAATATTCCTTACAGGATGGTGAGGTTTTGTGTCTCATACTTCAGACATGTTATCAAGAGGGACCAGTTCCTGGAGGACATCATATTTGGCAAAGTGGAGGGTCAGCAAAAAAGATGAAGACCCCAATGAAATGGATGTACACAGAGGCAGCAGCAGTTGATTCAAGTGTAACAGCAATTGTGAGGATGGCTCAGGACTAGGCAGTGCTTCATTCTGTTGTTCATAGGGTTGCTAAGAGTCGGAACCAACTCAATGGCACCTTAACAACAGCAACATGAGTCAGAATTGGCTCCATAGTAGTGCATTTGGTTGTTGGGTTCAAAGTAAACTTCTGGGGAAAGTTTTGGTTTGACACTTAAGGTTTAAAGATTTTCTCAAGGCAATAGTTTAAGATGTTCATCTAGCTTCAGGGGAGCTTGATTTGGGGATGTTGTTTTTTGCATGCCCCTGTGGCCAATGTTAAAAACAAAGATGTCACTTTGAGGACTAAGGTTCACCTGACCCAAGTCATAGTATCTTCAATCACTTCATATACATGTGAAGGCTGACCAATCAGAAAGGAAGATCAAAGAGGGATGGACACATCTAAATTATGGTTATGGTGAATCATATTGACAATACTGCTAGAAGAATGAAATAATCTGCCCTGGTAGAAGTTTAGCCAAGATGCTCCTTAGAAATGATAATGGTGAGACTTTGTCTCATGTGTTTTGGACATGTTATCTGAAGGAAGCTCTTAGTAAAGCTCTACTTTACTAAGCAGGAAATCCTGATACTTGGATTGAACACAACACAACCAATAACTGTCCTTCCCTGGGTTTTTGTTTTGTTTTGTTTTGTTTTTCTTCTTGAGCTGAATTGGAAAAAGAGAGACAGTCTCTCTCCAGGCATGGAATTTGTGAGATGTGCAGCTCAACTCTTGAAAACCATGCTCCTCATCCAATACAGGGAGCCAGTGCAGAGTGAGAGAGAACAAAGCTGATACAGGAAGAAGACAAACCAGCGTTGGCAAAAGAATCCAGACAGAAATCCAATCCCTGGTTCTGGGTGTAGATGCCAAATGATCCATGCACTTTCCACAATTTGCTAATAAATTATTCTATGTGAATCTCCTCAAAAAAAAAAAAAAAAAAAAAAAAGAGTTACAGCCTCAGGAAAGCTTATACAGGGTTGCTATGAATCAGAATCAACTTGATGGCTCACAAAAACATCAACTTTGGAGTTTCTACTTAAAAAAAAAAAAATTATGATTTGAGTGAAGATTTACAGACAAAATCACCAGTTTTACATCCAACAAATCATACACTTTTTTTTCATTTCAATGATTACAATCCCCTCCATACAACAACAGTTGCCCCAGTTTATCCCTGTGTTTATCCATGTACAAATACACTCTTTCAAAATTGTATGTACTTTTGGAATATGTATAAAAACATATATGTATGCATTTGTTTTTGTTGTTATGTGCTGTGGAGTCAGTTTCAACTCACAGCGACCCTATACAGGGTTTCTGAGGCTGTGAATCTTTATAGGAGCAGAAAGCCTCATCTTTCTCCCACAGAACAGCTGGTAGTTTCGAACTGCTGACCTTGAGATTCACAGCCTGATTTGTAACCACCATGCTACCAGAGCTCCTTATTTGTATGCATAGATATACACATATCCCACTCTTCCTCCCATACACATTCAGCCTGTGTCTCTGTCCATTTTACAATCCCGCCAGCAATGTACAAGGGTCACAGTCTCTCTATACACTGTTGTTCCAAGGTTGTATATATATCACTATTTACCGCTATCTCCTTGCATGCTACCTGTATCTTCACCTATCTTTATCATTCTTCTGTCAACTTACCTCTTCTCATATATTGGCCCCACTTCTTATATATTGCCCTCCCCATCAATCAAGTTAGCATGTGTCTATTCTTTAGATTGATGTGGCACTGTGGGTTAATGCACTGGACTGCAAGGTTAGTTTAATCGTCAAGTTCAGGGTTCAAGCTCACCAGCTAATGCTCAGAAACCCTATACAGGGTCACTATGAGTCAGATCTGACTCGATGGCACTTAACAATAACAACCCTTTAGCCATTGCATTACTATCCCTTCCCTCCCACCCCTGGTAACCATCAAAGAATGTTTGTTTTAGTATGACAAACTTTTCTTGAGTTTTTACAGTAGGGATTTTATACTATATTTGTCCTTCTGTAATTGGTTTACTTCACAAAGCATAATGTTCTTCAGTTTTATCCATGTTATAAGGTGTTTCACAGATGCATCATTATTCTTCAACGTTGAATAGTATTGCATTGTGTGTATGTAACAAAGTTTGTTTATCCACTCATCCATTAATTAGCATTTAGGCTGCCTCCATCTTTTTGCTATTGAAAACAGTGCTGTGATGAACATCAGTGTGCATATCTACTCATGTCCTGGCTCTTATTCCTTGTGTATATAACAAGCACAGGGATTGCTGGATCATATGATACTTCCAGTTCTAACTCTGAGGAAGTGCATACCATTTTCCATACTGGTTGAAACATTTTACAGACCTATCAGCAATGTAGTAGAGTCCCATTCTCTCCAAACCTTCTCCAGTATTTGTGATTTTCTCTTTTTTTAAAAACTTTGCTATCAATGCTGGGGTGAGATGACATCTCATTGTTGTTTTGATTTTCATCTCTCCTGTGTCACTGTGGATTAGTGCACTAGACTGCAAAATCCTTTCAATTGCAAGGCCAGCAGTTCAAATTCACCATCCACTCCTCAGAAACCAGATGCAAGAGTTGCTATGTGTGGGAACCAACTAAATAGCACTTAACAAATGTAACAATGGCTAAATATTGTGAACATTTCTTCATATGTTCATTGGATGCCTGAATGTCTTCTTTGGTGAAGTGTCTGTTCATGTCTTCTACCCATTTTTTAATTGGGTTGTTTTTCTTTTATTTGTAGAGGTATTATAGCTTTCTATAAATTTTGGAGATTAGTCCCTTGTCTGATATTGCATTGTAAAAATATTTTCCCAGTTTGTTGGCTCCCTGTTTGCTCTTTGTGTGAAATCTTTTGATGTACATAAGTGTCTAAATTTTAGGAGGTCTCAGTCACCTATTGGGTCTTCTGTTGTTTGTGTGTTTTACATAATTTTGATAGTGTATTTATGCCATGAATTGGAGCCCTTAAGTTTGTCTGTATTCTTTCATTGATGATCTTTATACTTCTAGGTTTTACATTTAGGTATTTAATTCACGTTGAGTTTGTTTTTGTGTATGGTGTGAGATAAATAGTAAAGAACAAAACAGGCAACAACTAGAAAAAATACAAAGAGAGAAAATCAGGAGAGGAAAATAAAATAAAAAAAGAGCATAATAAAAGAGATAAAATAAAACCAAAGAAAAAAACTTAAAACACAATTAGGGAATGAATAAATGAGAAAGAGATGAGAAAGAACTAATAAAACATAAATAAGTAAATAAATAAGGATTTTAAAAAAAGAAGACAGGAAGAAGCAATAGTGGTTAGGAAAGAGAAGAAGAAGAAAAAGAAAAAAAATCAAAAGGGAGCTAGAAAGGAGGGAATACAAGGGAGAGAAAGGTGAGGAAGAAAGAATAAAGAAACAACAATGATAAGAGGATAAAAACAAAACAGAACAGGTGTGAGACCCAGAGAGGAGAGAATTCTGGGGTCTTCTGCCATCAACTGATCTCACATCATGGGTGGGGAAGGGATGAGATGGTAACACTCAACCCTAGATGCAATTCCATTAGAGATAACTGTTGTTTGTTCTGGGCACCCAAAGCAGAAGTAGTTTGTGCAGACTCCATAGAAGCTCGGGTATCAGGGTATTTCTGTCCCAGAGGATGACCGTGGCTGACCAGAATTAGCTCTGCAGGTCTGAACAGGCCACACCTAATTCCAGTTGTTGAGATTTGTGCTGTTAACTCCCCATATACTTTAATGCAATTTTAACAGTTCAGAGAGAAAAAACTTCCCTGGGAACCTCTATGAATGAGTGTCAGCCACACCTATAGTCACCAGAGTAATGTGGAGTACAAGAAAAGAGAGGAAAAAAAAAAATAATAATAATCCCGTCTTTCTGTCTACCAATTAGCGGTATGCCTGGAGTCTCTACTTTTCAAAGCAGGATTTTGATGCCTCCTGAGAAAAAAATTAGAGAAATTGCAATAGTCCTTTAAGAATCAATAGTTTATCAATCTGTCTCTCATCTATCTATATCATATTTGACCATGTCCTGGTGTTCAAACTCTTAGCTATTGATCAAAGATAATGATGAGTTACTGTTATTAAAAAGACTGAGAACATTTTTATTTATTATTGGTAGAATCCAAAACATAATATTTCTACAAATAGATAAAATCATTGTAATGAGAGAAATTCATGTCTCCATTATCAGTAAACATATGAACATATTCACTGAAGTGCTACATCTTTACTATTTTTTATATTGAGTTTTACTCAATTCAAATTCATTACAGACACTGACGTTTTTGAGAGTTTTAACGGAAATACAAAATTAAAATACATTTAAAATTATTCAAATGCTTGTGCTTTAGAGAATTTTGATAGAACATCTTCAAAATCTGAAAGATCAAAATGAGTTAAAAAAGCTATGTAATAAATAATAACAAATTTTCTTTCTATAATTATTTTACAAGACTCAGTTTTCCATTAAAAATAGATTATTGGCTTTAATATAAGATCCTGCATATATATGGATAATGTACATTTTCTATAGTATTATATGATTTGATTTATCAAAATTGCTTCACTTGATTTTATGAACATACAATTATTACATGAAGTGAAGTAAATAAAATATCATAGCGATACAACTTTCACATTGTTATTATTTTAGAACTAGAGAATTGTATGCTTCAGTAATAAAGAAAACTTTAATAAGCATATAATCTTAGAATGATCATCTCTCAATTGGCTAAGGAAATATAATTTGTCCTCATAATTTTATAGATAAAAAGTTTAAAAAACTATTTTTGTAGGGAAAAAGTTGCTTATTTAAAAGATAACTTAATGAGTCATAAGTCTGTAAGCAAGTTAGCTACTTGATGAATGGATAGATATTTGATAGATGGTTGCTATATGCCGTGGAGTCCGTTCTGACTCATAGTGACCCTGTATAGGATTTCCGAGGCTGTACATTTTTATGGGAGCAGAAAGCCTTATCTTTCTTGCACAGAACTGCTAGTAGTTTCGAACTAGCTGACCTTGAGGTTAGTAGCCTGACTCATTACCAGAGCTCCTTAATTGATCAATAGCTATACTGACTTATACGGTCATACCACATTATCAAACTCTTGCCAACATATCCTAAGTACCTATAAACATTCATTGATTGAATCTTTTTTTATTTAAACCTTCCTAGTTTAAACTACCTGTTTTATCAGAAAAAAAATTTTCAAGACGCAATCTGTCTTGTAAACTAAAAACTTTATCTCAATGAATTCAAACAAGTCTTTTTCTGAAAACTAGAATTTTAGTTCTTTGAAACATTCAGTTGTGTTACTTGAAAAATATCCTTGACTTACAAAGAGCTACTGAACTGTTTAGTTCATAAACAAGCAAGTGTATATTTAGTTTAAATATTTAAAAACTAGCTTATGCATTAATCATAAAATAGGCACAAAGGTGCAGTTTCATTACACGCTTGAAAAAATACTGATTATTTAGCTCAGGAAAATTTACGTTTAAATTGTATTTTTATCCATGCAATTCAAATAAATGGTCCTCTTAAATTTAACAAAAATATGCGTATATATTCTTAAAATCTACATTAAGCAAACAAGAAATGCTTCCTATTTTGTTTCCACAGCTATTGAACTGTAGGGTACATATAACAAACTCATTATCACACTTCGGTTTGTTTTGAGGCACTATTATGACTTAGTGGAGTGAAGAGTATCAGTAGGGGAATAATGTGTAACTACTAAATGTAGCATAGAATACTTAGGTTGTAAATAGAAGAATATAAATGATGGGGTATCACTGTTCTATTAGATTTGCTCTTATTTCAACAAAACTTGTATATATAATTTCAAACTCTATAAATTCCTACAATTTATTACTTATGGATTCTGCCCTCAAAAGTTGCTTCATTCTTTTAAATCATTGGGAAATCCCTTCCAAGAAACATTAAGAATACAACACTGCTTTTTGCTCTTAGATGAACTAAATCTTTATTCTTATGTTTACATTGCCTGAGGTTAAAAACTGTGACTAGATGAAACAGTCATTTTTCTAGTCTGATATTGTATTGTTCCATTTAAAACAGTTTATCTTATCATTATAATATCATAAGCTAATCAGAGACATAGTAGTTATTTACATACACTATCAACCATTTTCCAAACTCTGGGCTAGGCACCTTTATAAATGACTTCTCAGTTTATCTGAATATAAATTATTTATATTTTAGAAACATCATATGTTTTGAGTCCTGGTGTGGTGCTGTGGGTTAATGCACTGGACTAAAAATTTGGTTTGACCTCAAGGACAGTAGTTCAAGCTCACCAGTCACTCCCAGAAACCCTAAACAGGGTCACTATGGTCAGAACTGATTTAGTGACACTTAACAATTAATTATTCTTAATGCAATGTAGCTGATAGGAACCATAGTGGCTTCACATACTTTAAAAACTAAATGTTTAGGGGACTATTATACCCAAGTACAAAAACCTTTACATTGTAGGAAACTAATCCTCATATAGCAAGCTACTACAAAGCATAACATGTATCCAGAAATCATGTTAAGCACATTTTTAATGTATTAGATCTTAAACGCACTGGGTAATATATAAAGTCCCCTAACCAAACAACATCATTGTTAAAAAAAACTTTGATTATAAGCTTTACATTTCATTTTCAATGAATGATGACATTTTAAATAGCTAAAATATCAATTCCAGTTGTTTTTGAATAATAGATTACAGCCTATAAATATAAAAACATGACTCTTATTTATGTAAAATATTTTTCTGTTTTATATGTTTGTACATTAGCATTAGCGTAATGGCCATGATTGGTCTTACAAAGTCTTCATGATGACTGATGTCCTCTGCAGTTATTTCACCCATACTAGAAAAGAATAATACAATGAGATTTGAAAATGTAACTACATTTGAGTAAATTAAAATAATTTTTTTTAAATGGAAACATTTTTTTCTGTTCAACATAATGCGTGTTTAGCAGCCTTTAACAACTTTCTTCCCAGATCTCACTATCTATGACAACTCACTGAAAAGCTGTTATCTCGGTACACACATTAAAGAGTCAGACTAACAATAAAGCTGTAGTGAGAATCTGAAGATTTTCTGAAATCTAATCTGAAGACCAGGTGCAGAACCGAGTGCTGTTTCATTTTGTTGTACATAGGGACACTATGGGTTGGAACTTACTCAATGGTACTTAGCAGCAACAACAGCAGGAGAATTTATGCTTTTGAATTATGGTGTTGCTGCAGAATACTGATTAAACTGTAGACTAACAGCAGAATGACCAAATATGACTTAGAAGAAGTATATTCAGAATGCTCCCTAAAAGTGAAGACAGCAAGACTTTGTTTCACTTCGTTTAGACATGTTATCAGATGAGACCATTTCCTGTAGGACACGTCATGTTTGGTAAGAAGAGGGTCAGTGAAATATGAAGAAACCTTCAATTACATGGATTACACAGTGGATTCAAATATAGCAGTGATTGTGAGGATGGGTCAATGTTTCATTTTGTAAGGTAACTATGAATCAGAACAGACTTTGAGATACCTAACAACTACAATAATCAGAAATGCCTTAGGCTATTCCTGAAATTTCAATTAGAAGCTCACACAAATTTTGCTATTTGAAATACTGAATATTGTTATCCAGAAAGTCAGTTAAAGGAGGTTTTAATATTCCTGAATGTTTGGAGATTCTATCTCATTTATAGGCTGCCTTCTAAAATGATACTGCCTGTTTTGGTAAACTGGTTCACCTCACCCTCAGTAACTCTATCTGGGTATATGGAAAAAGAAAGAAGTAACTAGAATTTTCAGGGAAATGACTTCCTATTCAACATAGTGTGTGGTTAGCAGCCCTTAACAATGTTCTCCCCATATCTCATGATCTATGACAACCCATTGAAAAGCTGTTATGTCAGTATATTTTATAAGAAGTAGTTTAAGCCTTGTAATGAGCATATGGATAATGTTTTTAAAAACAAGCTGTTGCCAAAGATTTTGCTATTGACACCTTAATGATATCCTTAGAAGTTCACAAATGGCAGTATTTTTAAAACTCCAGCTATTTTATCTAATTGCTTCCTAATAGTTATATAAATTTTCAATGAAAACAAAAATAATGAGAATTCTCATTTCATAGACATCATGCCAGACCTAAATTTTATCATTTTTAATGTTTCAAAGCTCCTTAAAAACAATACACAATGAAAAGGAATGCATGTTTTGATTTGTTGACTATTGTTGTAGCCTTCTAGTAGTTCCAAACTCACAGCAACCCTGTTAACTCAAAAAAAAAGGGAAAAGTACCCAGTCCTGTGCAATCCTCACAATTGTTGCTACACTGCTAATGCCCATCATGTAGGGTTCTTCCTATTTTTCACTGACCCTTCACACTAGCAAGTATGATGTTCTTCTCCAGGAGGTGGTTCCTCGTGATAACATGTCCCAAGTTATGAGACAAAATTTCACCATCCTGGTTTCTAAGGAGCATTCTGGCTGTACTTCTTCCAACACAGATTGTTTTGTTCTTCTGGCAGTCCATGCTACTTTTAATATTCTTCTCCAACACAATAACTCCAATGCATCATTTCTTCTGCTGTCTTCCCTATTCATTGTCCAACTTTTGCACACATTTGACACTATTGAAAAATACCATGGCTTGAATCAGGCAGCAAACTGACATCTTTACATTTAAACATTCTTTTTTTTTTTTTTTCCCAAACACATGCTTGTTTATTTTTTTGGCAGTCCATGGTACTTTTAACATTCTCCTCCAATCCATAACTCAAATGCATCAATTCTTCTACAGTCTTCCTTATTCACTGTCCAACTATCACATGCATAAGAGGCTTTTGAAAATACCATGGTTTGAATCAGACACACCTTAGTCCTCAAACTGACATCTATACTCTTCAACACTTTAAAGAAGTCTTGAGCATCAGATTTGTCTAATGCAATATGTCATTTGATTTCTTTTCTTTTTATCCTCAGCCACTTCATCTGTCCACATCATCATCTCTGTCTCCATCCCTGGCATCACTGCCTCTCTGGATAGGGTCCTACTCTCCACTCTTTTCACTTGATGGTCCCAGGGACCTCTGCTCCTGGGCTGCAAAATCAATCACTCCCCTCCTTTTGTCAAAAAAACATCTACCTCTACATTTACGACCCTCACAGTCATTTCTGATGGCAATTATTCACTATTGTACCACAAGAGTCTTATCCCCATTTCCTTTCACCAGCCTGGTCCCAAAAGATTGGAAATAATTCAGTGGAGGTTCTATCTACCCCTGCCCTGTCTGGAACTAGGCTCCCTCTTGAAAGCTTGTAAGCCAATCACTTCTTGCCTTTATAGCCACCCCCCTCCCTCCATTTTGGATAGCCAATGTCTAAGTTGCCCATCCCTGTGTACCGAGGGGGTGGGAATGATCCTTGCTGTAAAGATTTGTTCCTTTTTACATCCATTAAGTATAGGTAAAGTTCATCAAATTGTAGTAGGTTACTTTTTTTTTTTTTCCCCTTCTGTTTTCTTCTTCTGGTCAAGTTCTGATCATCCAGCCATCGAATCCAGGTCAAGTGGGTACTATCTGCAAGTATGGGTCTTCTTGTGCATCACCCCTCACTTCATATCAGCTGGATGCTGCACTATCTGCTCTAGTCCTCTGTGGTCATGTCACAGAAGTCCCCAGGTTTTTCCATACTGCTGGCCATCCAGGTCCCCTCCTAGGTTCACAGGAGTCTATTGAATATGGTTGGACTTAGAACCCAACTTCATTGCTGATTTCCCCCCTCTTTTTATCGGTGACCAACGTGGTCACCAGCCAGACCACATGCTTGTGCATGTATTCCCCTTGAGTCTTAGCCTTGGATGGGAGTTTGCTCTGAGGGGACCTGACCACTTGCCTTAATGGCTCCGGGGCAAACAGCTTACTTGTTCTTGCAGTAATCAATCAGACTGCCATTGTTTCTGATTTTTCCTGCTGGTCTTTCTTTAAAAAGTATCTTCTGTTCTTCAAGCAGTTCTAGGCTGGTCTACTAGTCCTTTCCAGTGGAAATTTCCCACCTCAGACAATTCTGTATGGGGTTCTGGCTTCCACTTATGCAATGCAAAAGCTCCACAGGAAGCCACTTTCACTGGGCAACTTCTAGCCCCCTGTAAGGTATTCCAATCAGTTTTGGGCTGAAGACAGACTTACAAGCTTTCTATTGTGATGTTTCTGGCTATTCCTTCTTCCCCCCTCATGTGTCTATTTCACAATGGTAGGCAAGGGAAACCAAGATTCAAAAGACAGCCAAGCATCTTAACATTATTCCCCTCTTTTACCCATTCAAACCATGCCTCAATTCCTGTATACCGAAGCCCTGTTATTCCAAGGTTGTGCATACATCATCATTTACCTCTGTCCCACTTAACCCATGCGAACCTGCCTAACTGTTCTCCCATCCACCTTGTTCTTCCAATTTTCTCCCCTTTCTTGTGTATTGTCCCCCAACCCCCACCCCCAGCACCCAAGCTATCCAGTGTCTATTCCCTATCCTGTGCTCTATCTTCCCCTCTCTCCCTCCCCTCCTCTCATCCCATACATCCCGGTGATCAGCAATTATATATATGATTTCCCCCCCTTTTAAAGTGAGTTATT